>NC_134803.1:4593397-4998397 GCF_046742065.1 Oratosquilla oratoria | reverse complement strand
TTTTCAAATCTCTTCTATAGTTGTCTTTTTTTATTTTCTTTCCGTGTCCTCTTGTATTTCTGTCATCCCATTTTATCAGATTCTCTCTATCAGTAATTTCTATGCCTTTCATGATTCTGTAAATAGCTATCAAATCTCCTCTCTCTCTTCTTTGCTCTAGTGTCTGTAGTTTAAGTTTTTGTAGTCTCTCTTCATATGATAGTTTTGAGAGTGTTGGTGCCAGTTTAGTAATTGCTCTTTGTATTCTTTCAAGTTTTTTTATACATTTTTTTGTACTTGGTGACCATATCGTTGCTGCATATTCCAATCTTGGTCTTATCAGGGTGACTAGGATTTTCCTCACCATTTCTTCATCCAGGTATGTAAATGCCACTTTGATTGTTCTTATTAAATTATAAGTTTCTCCAAAAATCTTATTTATATGTTTCTCAGGTGACATATTATTCATAACAATGACTCCCAGGTCCCTCTCATTTTCTACTCTTTTTATTCCTTCTTCTCCCAAATTATATGATCCTGTTATTCTGTTTTTGCTTTTTCCAAATTCCATTATACTACACTTTTTTGTATTGAACTCCATCTCCCACTTCCTACTCCATTCTTGTACTTTATTTAGATCTCTCTGTAGTGATTCACAATCTTCTTCAGTTTTCACTCTTTTCAGTAATTTTGCATCATCTGCAAAGAAGCTCATATAGCTTTCAATTCCTTCATCCATATCATTAATATATATAGCAAACATTATTGGGGCCAGAACTGTTCCCTGCGGGACACCGCTTATTACTTCATTCCATTTTGAGTGCTGATCTCTTATCACTACTCGCATTTTTCTTTCTTGCAAAAAGTCTTCCATCCAATTTAGCAATTTACCTTGTATTCCTCCTTCATATTCTAATTTCTTAAGCAACTTCTTATGTGGTACTTTGTCAAAAGCTTTTTTTAGGTCTAGAAATGCACAATCAGCCCATCCATCTCTTTCTTGTATTATATCTATTAGCCTTGAATAGAAACATATTAAATTGGTGACGCATGATCGTCCTTGTCTGAATCCAAATTGCCTTGGATTTAGTACGTTGTTTTTTTCCAAGTATTTTACCCATCTACTTTTGATAATTCTTTCACATATTTTTGCTATTGTACTTGTTAGAGAGACTGGTCTATAGTTGGTAGGTTCTTCTTTATTTCCTCCTTTATATATAGGTACTATATTTGCTTTTTTCCAATCTTCTGGAACTTTTCCTTCTTTTAAGGAACTGCTTATTATGCTATGTATTTTGTCTGCCAGTTCATTCCTACATTCTTTCAGAATCCAGTTTGCTATTTCATCTGGCCCATGCGATTTTCTGACATCAAAATTACCCAAGTGTGTCAATATTTCATTCTTCGTTACTTCTATTTCTTCCATAGGGGGGACTTTTTCCTTCCACTCAATCTCTTCAGGTTGTATATTTTCCCTTGTAAACACTGATTTAAAATGTTTGTTCATAATTTCTGCCATTTCCATTTCCTCAGTGTATTCAACTCCCCCTTGTCTTAATTTCTCCAAGTCTTGTTTGTTTTTCAGTTTATTGTTTACAAATCTGTAGAATAGTTTTGGTTGATCTTTACACTTTTCTATAACATCTTTTTCATATTTTCTTTTTTCCTCTCTGCACTTTTGTACATATTCATTTCTATAACCAGTATATATTTTCCATTTTTCAGGTCTTCTGTCTTTTTTCCATCCGGTCCAGGCTTTGTCTCTTTTGTCTTTTAACTCCCTACAACTTTTGTTGTACCAGCATTTTACATATTCTTTTTCTTGTTTTTGTCTTGGGACATACTTTTCCACTCCTTCTTTGTAAATTTTTGTCAAAATATTCCATTTCTCTTCCACTGATGTTTCTTCTTTGTATATTTCTTCCCAGTTTTCTTGTTGGAAGAATTCTCTTATTTTATCAAAGTTTGTTTTTTCATACATCATTCTTCCTTTTCTATATTGTTCATTTCTTTTCATATATTTTTCTTCATTAAGTTCCAGTTCAATCAATATGTGGTCACTTTTACCTATTGGTGTTTTATATTCAATCTTGTCCACTATTCTAGGTTCAGATGTAATTATTAAGTCTAGCCTCGATGGTTCTTCTTCATTTCTATACCTAGTGTTCTCTTGTATCCATTGTGTCATTGAATGGTCAGTAATCATCTCAAGTAGAGCATTTCCCCATGAGTCATCACCACTCTTTACTGTCATTTCTTCCCAGCAGATTTCTTTGCAATTAAAGTCGCCCATCATAACTATTCTTCCTCCGTCTTCCATTATTTTAGTTAATGCTATCTTTGTGTCCTCTAACATACTTTTATGTTCATTCTCCTCCCATGAGGCTGTTTTCGGAGGCACATAGTTGATCACAAATTTTCTGCTCTTCTTATCTCGGTCTTCCACTTCTATCATAATCATCTCTACTGTATTCTTTCCATATATGACACCTTTCACGTTTATATCCTTCTTTGTCAGGAACATAACTCCACCCCCTTGTTTTTTCTCTCTGTTTCTAATCCAATAATTGTATGTATCATGTCCTACACTGTTGGGTGGTAGTGGGCCTTTTAATTTTGTTTCTACAATTCCCATTATGTCCGGTTCTTTTTCTTTCAAATAATCATTCAGTTCATTCAATCCTGTTATCAATCCATCTATATTTGTGTAAGACACTCTTAGTTTTCTGCCACTTCCATTGTGTTCTCTGTTTCCCTTATGTTTTTCTTTAGTATGTCGAACTGCTTTATTTTCATGTTCACTACTCTCCAATAGAATCTCTCTTTCTCTGACTCCGTTCTTTCCTCGTTTTTTGCCTTAGCTTCAATTCTTTTCTGCTTTTCTGCCTCTCTTTCCTCCTTATTCATTTCTCTTTTTATCCATACCTTTTTATATTGATCATTTGTTGCTAGTTTCCCTGTCTTGGATAGAATTTTCTCTGCCGTTGTTTGTGACCTGAATTTAATCTTAATTGGTCTGGTCTTATCTGTACTATATTTTCCGAGTCTGAATTTTTCCTCAATTTCCTTTATAATTTCTGGTTCATCTTCCTGGACTAATTTTAATAAACTGCTTACCCTTTCATTTTCCTCCTTGATTCTTGCGGTTCTATCTGGGTTATGTTTCTCTTCCATTCCTAATATAATTATACATTTCTTTTTGTCAGCTAATTCTCTTACTATATTCTCCTTCTGTCTCATCACTTTAATAACTGAGTCTTCATTATGTTCTTTCAATTGCTGTTTGACTATGTCCGTGAATGAAACCTTATTCCCTTCTTGAGTTATTCTCCAATTTTTAGCTTCTGTAGCTATTTTCTCACTGTTTTCATTACTATTCTTCTTCAATTTCTCATTCTCCTCCTTTACATTTCCTAACTGTCTTTTTAGGTCCTCTACTTCTTCAGTTAAGTTTCTGTTTGCCTTCTCTAGTTGTTCCAATCTTTCAATTCTTTGGAGAATGGAGCCTACATTACCTAACTTACGTTCCAAGTCCTCGATCACCTTATCAACTCTCTCCTCTAGTCTTATCAGTCTGGGGGGGTTGTGTCCCCCCCACCCTCTTTAAATCCCTGGAACATATTCTCGTCACTTTCTACTGTATTTCTCCTCTCTATACTTCTAATCTTTACATTTTTATTTGCCATTTCGTCATCCGGTGGTCGTTTCATGTTGACCTTCCGCCCGTCTGCCTGGGCCAAGTCCTCCACATCCTCATTACCTTCCATTTCCCCAGTAATCCCTCCCCCTCTCCTCTTTCCTTACTTTCCCACTACCTCACGAGCAATTCCCCCCCCCCTGCAAATACAAAAAGGCACTTCTCTTTGCGTTGGTATCCTCAATCTGCACTTTTCTTCAGAGCGTTCGTCAAGCCGTCCGTTCGTTGAAAGTGTGTGTGTGTGTGTGTGTTTACCTAGTTGTATTTACCTATTTGTATTTTACGGGAAGGGGAGCTATGCTCGTGGTGTGTATTCACCTCGGATCTGCTGCAGTCTCTGTCGAGACAGCCAGTGTGTATTTACCTAGTTGTATTTACCTAGTTGTATTTTACGGGAAGGGGAGCTATGCTCGTGGGGTCCCGTCTTCATATCTCATTTTATCTAAACTATTTTTAAATTCATGTATTGTTTTTGCACACACCACTTTCTCATCTAACTTGTTCCAACTGTCTATTGCTCTGTGAGGAAAGCTGTTCTTTTTAAAATCTCTTCTATAGCTGTCTTTTTTTATTTTCTTTCCGTGTCCTCTTGTATTTCTGTCATCCCATTTTATCAGATTCTCTCTATCAGTAATTTCTATGCCTTTCATGATTCTGTAAATAGCTATCAAATCTCCTCTCTCTCTTCTTTGCTCTAGTGTCTGTAGTTTAAGTTTTTGTAGTCTCTCTTCATATGATAGTTTTGAGAGTGTTGGTGCCAGTTTTGTAATTGCTCTTTGTATTCTTTCAAGTTTTTTTATACATTTTTTTGTACTTGGTGACCATATCGTTGCTGCATATTCCAATCTTGGTCTTATCAGGGTGATTAGGATTTTCCTCACCATTTCTTCATCCAGGTATGTAAATGCCACTTTGATTGTTCTTATTAAATTATAAGTTTCTCCAAAAATCTTATTTATATGTTTCTCAGGTGACATATTATTCATAACAATGACTCCCAGGTCCTTCTCATTTTCTACTTTTTTTATTCCTTCTTTTCCCAAATTATATGATCCTGTTATTCTGTTTTTGCTTTTTCCAAATTCCATTATACTACACTTTTTTGTATTGAACTCCATCTCCCACTTCCTACTCCATTCTTGTACTTTATTTAGGTCTCTCTGTAGTGATTCACAATCTTCTTCAGTTTTCACTCTTTTCAGTAATTTTGCATCATCTGCAAAGAAGCTCATATAGCTTTCAATTCCTTCATCCATATCATTAATATATATAGCAAACATTATTGGGGCCAGAACTGTTCCCTGCGGGACACCGCTTATTACTTCATTCCATTTTGAGTGCTGATCTCTTATCACTACTCTCATTTTTCTTTCTTGCAAAAAGTCTTCCATCCAATTTAGCAATTTACCTTGTATTCCTCCTTCATATTCTAATTTCTTAAGCAACTTCTTATGTGGTACTTTGTCAAAAGCTTTTTTTAGGTCTAGAAATGCACAATCAGCCCATCCATCTCTTTCTTGTATTATATCTATTAGCCTTGAATAGAAACATATTAAATTGGTGACGCATGATCGTCCTTGTCTGAATCCAAATTGCCTTGGATTTAGTGCGTTGTTTTTTTCCAAGTATTTTACCCATCTACTTTTGATAATTCTTTCACATATTTTTGCTATTGTACTTGTTAGAGAGACTGGTCTATAGTTGGTAGGTTCTTCTTTATTTCCTCCTTTATATATAGGTACTATATTTGCTTTTTTCCAATCTTCTGGAACTTTTCCTTCTTTTAAGGAACTGCTTATTATGCTATGTATTTTGTCTGCCAGTTCATTCCTGCATTCTTTCAGAATCCAGTTTGCTATTTCATCTGGCCCATGCGATTTTCTGACATCAAAATTACCCAAGTGTGTCAATATTTCATTCTTTGTTACTTCTATTTCTTCCATAGGGGGGACTTTTTCCTTCCACTCAATCTCTTCAGGTTGTATATTTTCCCTTGTAAACACTGATTTAAAATGTTTGTTCATAATTTCTGCCATTTCCATTTCCTCAGTGTATTCAACTCCTCCTTGTCTTAATTTCTCTAAGTCTTGTTTGTTTTTCAGTTTATTGTTTACAAATCTGTAGAATAGTTTTGGTTGATCTTTACACTTTTCTATAACATCTTTTTCATATTTTCTTTTTTTCTCTCTGCACGTTTGTACATATTCATTTCTATAACCAGTATATATTTTCCATTTTTCAGGTCTTCTGTCTTTTTTCCATCTGTTCCAGGCTTTGTCTCTTTTGTCCTTTAACTCCCTACAACTTTTGTTGTACCAGCATTTTACATATTCTTTTTCTTGTTTTTGTCTTGGGACATACTTTTCCACTCCTTTTTTGTAAATTTTTGTCAAAATATTCCATTTCTCTTCCACTGTTGTTTCTTCTTTGTATATTTCTTCCCAGTTTTCTTGTTGGAAGAATTCTCTTATTTTATCAAAGTTTGTTTTTTCATACATCATTCTTCCTTTTCTATATTGTTCATTTCTTTTCATATATTTTTCTTCATTAAGTTCCAGTTCAATCAATATGTGGTCACTTTTACCTATTGGTGTTTTATATTCAATCTTGTCCACTATTCTAGGTTCAGATGTAATTATTAAGTCTAGCCTCGATGGTTCTTCTTCATTTCTATACCTAGTGTTCTCTTGTATCCATTGTGTCATTGAATGGTCAGTAATCATCTCAAGTAGAGCATTTCCCCATGAGTCATCACCACTCTTTACTGTCATTTCTTCCCAGCAGATTTCTTTGCAATTAAAGTCGCCCATCATAACTATTCTTCCTCCGTCTTCCATTATTTTAGTTAATGCTATCTTTGTGTCCTCTAACATACTTTTATGTTCACTCTCCTCCCATGAGGCTGTTTTCGGAGGCACATAATTGATCACAAATTTTCTGCTCTTCTTATCTCGGTCTTCCACTTCTATCATAATCATCTCTACTGTATTCTTTCCATATATGACACCTTTCACGTTTATATCCTTCTTAGTCAGGAACATAACTCCACCCCCTTGTTTTTTCTCTCTGTTTCTAATCCAATAATTGTATGTATCATGTCCTACACTGTTGGGTGGTAGTGGGCCTTTTAATTTTGTTTCTACAATTCCCATTATGTCCGGTTCTTTTTCTTTCAAATAATCATTCAGTTCATTCAATCCTGTTATCAATCCATCTATATTTGTGTAAGACACTCTTAGTTTTCTGCCACTTCCATTGTATTCTCTGTTTCCCTTATGTTTTTCTTTAGTATGTCGAACTGCTTTATTTTCATGTTCACTACTCTCCAATAGAATCTCTCTTTCTCTGACTCCGTTCTTTCCTCGTTTTTTGCCTTAGCTTCAATTCTTTTCTGCTTTTCTGCCTCTCTTTCCTCCTTATTCATTTCTCTTTTTATCCATACCTTTTTATATTGATCATTTGTTGCTAGTTTCCCTGTCTTGGATAGAATTTTCTCTGCTGTTGTTTGTGACCTGAATTTAATCTTAATTGGTCTGGTCTTATCTGTACTATATTTTCCGAGTCTGAATTTTTCCTCAATTTCCTTTATAATTTCTGGTTCATCTTCCTGGACTAATTTTAATAAACTGCTTACTCTTTCATTTTCCTCCTTGATTCTTGCAGTTCTATCTGGGTTATGTTTCTCTTCCATTCCTAATATAATTATACATTTCTTTTTGTCAGCTAATTCTCTTACTATATTCTCCTTCTGTCTCATCACTTTAATAACTGAGTCTTCATTATGTTCTTTCAATTGCTGTTTGACTATGTCAGTGAATGAAACCTTATTCCCTTCTTGAGTTATTCTCCAATTTTTAGCTTCTGTAGCTAGTTTCTCTCTGTTTTCATTACTATTCTTCTTCAATTTCTCATTCTCCTCCTTTACATTTCCTAACTGTCTTTTTAGGTCCTCTATTTCTTCAGTTAAGTTTCTGTTAGCCTTCTCTAGTTGTTCCAACCTTTCAATTCTTTGAAAAATGGAGTCTACGTTACCTAACTTACGCTCCAAGTCCTCGATCACCTTATCAACTCTCTCCTCTAGTCTTATCAGTCGGGGGGGGGGGTTGTGTCCCCCCCACCCTCTTTAAATCCCTGGAACATATTCTCGTCACTTTCTTCTGTATTGCTCCTCTCTATACTTCTAATCTTTACATTTTTATTAGACATTTGATCCTCGCTAAGTCTTTTGTTTACCTTCCGCTTGTCTGGCTGGTCAAAGTCTACTCCCTCCTCATTTCCTTCCATTTCCCTCAGTAATCCCTCCCCTTTTCCTCTTTCCCTACGTTCCCACTACTCCACGAGCAATTTCCCCCCCACCCTGCAAAAACACTAGGCACTTCTCTTTGCGTTGGGATCCACAGACTTCACTTTTCTTCAGAACGTCTTCTAAGCCGTCCATTCGTTGAAGTGTGTGTGTGTGTGTGTTTTCCTAATTATAGTAGCCTATATGAGATTGGAGGTCCTGTTTCTAAATTTATATGTTATTGTATATTCAGTATTCTCTATTGTCGTAAAGTGATTTATTTTCTTCGACTGGATTATTTCCTCTTCTAACATGATCCACAAATTGACGCGTCTTCCAAATATATTATGCAATCTGTATTCTTTAGTTTTTTGTTATAATCTCTTGCTCTTTCATCCCACACTAACACATTATCTGTTCATATTTTTTTTATTCCTGCCTTTTTTCTCAATATCATTATCAAACCAACCCAATTTGTTCCTTCAATTTGGGTTTTAATTTTTTTTTTTCATTCTTCCCTCAGTCAAATTTGGGTTTATTCTGGTTCTGTTTTTATACTTTTCTTTTATATGGTGTCCAAGTTGGTGACCAACCATCACTGCTGTATAATTCCAGGATGGGGTGGATTACATTTATTTATTTTCCATACCATCATCCAAATAATGAAATGCCATTCTTATGACCATTAACCATTTATTTGCCTCAGCCATTATTTTATCTATATGATTTTCCGGCGATAAATTACCTCCGATTAGAGATAGTTTTCCTTTGATACTATGATTATTTAATCTCTCATTTTATAATTAACTAGTGGTCTATTTTTCTTCTTCTTCTTTCTTTCTTTCTTTTTTGTTTTGGTGCATTTCCAAAAATTTGGACGTCTTGGTACTGAATTATATCTTCCACTTTGGGTCCCTTTCATAAACCTTCTCTAGGACTTCTTTGTCCCATTATACACCCTCTCCAATCCATTTCAACTTTTGCTACTGTTCTTATACATCAATAACTCGGGAAATCCTTCACCCACTCCAATGTGTTCCCTTTCAGTCCTACATTTTCAGGTTCTATATTAATGTTTTGTGCAGCTATTTGTCGTAAACCTCCAAGTCTAGGTATATACAATCTACCCTTGTCTTTCATGCAGCACAACAATCCATCTTCAATAAAATTTGACAGGTTGCATTGTCAACAGAAATTCTCTTTTACACCGAGTAATTCATCAATCTTTAACAATCTTTCATGTTTCTCTTTCCATAGTGGTAACCAACGTATGATTGCATCACGTGCCACTTTTCGTGATTTATCTGCATACGACTATATATATATATATATATATATATTTATATATATATATATATATATATATATATATATGTGTGTGTGTGTGTGTGTGTGTGTGTGTGTGTGTGTGTGTGTGTGTGTGTGTGTGTGTGTGTGTGTGTATTTACCTAGTTGTATTTTACAGGAAGGGGAGCTATGCTCGTGGTGTCCCGTCTTCATATCTCATTTTATCTAAACTATTTTTGAATTCATGTATTGTTTTTGCACACACCACTTTCTCATCTAACTTGTTCCAACTGTCTATTACTCTGTGAGGAAAGCTGTTCTTTTTCAGATCTCTTCTATAGCTGTCTTTTTTTATTTTCTTTCCGTGTCCTCTTGTATTTCTGTCATCCCATTTTATCAGATTCTCTCTATCAGTAATTTCTATGCCTTTCATGATTCTGTAAATAGCTATCAAATCTCCTCTCTCTCTTCTTTGCTCTAGTGTCTGTAGTTCAAGTTTTTCTAGTCTCTCTTCATATGATAGTTTTGAGAGTGTTGGTGCCAATTTTGTAATTGCTCTTTGTATTCTTTCAAGTTTTTTTTTTTATAATTTTTTTTTTGTACTTGGTGACCATATCGTTGCTGCATATTCCAGTCTTGGTCTTATCAGGGTGATTAGAATTTTCTTCATCCAGGTATGTAAATGCAACTTTGATTGTTCTTATTAAATTATAAGTTTCTCCAAACATCTTATTTATATGTTTCTCAGGTGTCATATTATTCATAACAATGACTCCCAGGTCCTTCTCATTTTCTACTTTTTTTTATTCCTTCTTCTCCCAATTTATATGATCCTGTTATTCTGTTTTTGCTTTTTCCAAATTCCATTATACTACACTTTTTTGTATTGAACTCCATCTCCCACTTCCTACTCCATTCCTGTACTTTATTTAGATCTCTCTGTAGTGATTCACAATCTTCTTCCGTGTTCACTCTTTTCAGTAGTTTTGCATCATCTGCAAAGATGCTCATATAGCTTTCAATTCCTTCATCCATATCATTAATATATATAGCAAACATTATTGGGGCCAGAACTGTTCCTTGTGGAACACCGCTTATTACTTCATCCCATTTTGAGTGTTGGTCTCTTATCACTACTCTCATTTTCCTTTCTTGCAAAAAGTCTTCCATCCAATTAAGCAGTTTGCCCTGTATTCCTCCTTCAGTTTCTAATTTCTTAAGCAACTTCTTGTGTGGTACTTTGTCAAAAACTTTTTTTAGGTCTAGAAATGCACAATCAGCCCATCCATCTCTTTCTTGTATTATATCTATTAGCCTTGAATAGAAACATATTAAATTGGTGACGCATGATCGTCCTTGTCTGAATCCAAATTGCCTTGGATTTAACACGTTTTTTTTCTTCTAAATGTTTTACCCATCTACTTTTGACAATTCTTTCACAAATTTTTGCTATTGTACTTGTTAGAGAGACTGGTCTATAGTTGGTAGGGTCTTCTTTATTTCCTCCTTTATATATAGGTACTATATTTGCTTTTTTCCAATCTTCTGGAACTTTACCTTCTTTCAAGGAACTGTTTATTATGCTATGTATTTTGTCTGCCAGTTCATTCCTGCATTCTTTCAAAATCCAGTTTGCTATTTCATCTGGTCCATGCGATTTTCTGACATCAAGATTACTCAAGTGTGTTAATATTTCATTCTTTGTTATTTCTATTTCTTTCATGGGAGGGACTTTCTCTTTCCATTCGATCTCTTCAGGTTGTATGTTCTCCCTTGTAAACACTGATTCAAAAGGTTTGTTCATAATTTCCGCCATTTCAATTTCCTCTGTGTATTCAACTCTTTGTCTTAATTTCTCCAAGTCTTGTTTGTTTTTCAATTTGTTGTTTACAAATCTGTAGAATAGTTTTGGTTGATCTTTACACTTTTCTATGACATCTTTTTCATATTTTCTCTTTTCCTCTCTGCACGTTTGTACATATTCATTTCTATAACTAGTATATATTTTCCATTTTTCAGGCCTGTCTTTTTTCCATCTGGTCCTAGCTTTGTCTCTTTTGTCTTTGAACTCCCTACAACTTTTATTGTACCAGCATTTTACATATTCTTTTTCTTGTTTTTGTCTTGGGACATACTTTTCCACTCCTTTTTTGTAAATTTTCGTCAAAATATTCCATTTCTCTTCCACTGTTGTTTCTTCTTTGTATATTTCTTCCCAGTTTTCTTTTTGAAAGAATTCTCTTATTTTATCAAAGTTTGTTTTTCATACATCATTCTTCCTTTTCTATATTGTTCATTTCTTTTCATGTATTTTTCTTCATTCAGTTCCAGTTCAATCAATATGTGGTCACTTTTACTTATTGGTATTTTATATTCAATCTTGTCCACTATTCTAGGTTCAGATGTAATTATTAGGTCTAGTCTCGATGGTTCTTCCTCATTTCTATACCTAGTGTTCTCCTGTATCCACTGTGTCATTGTATTGTCAGTAATCATCTCAAGTAGAGCGTTTCCCCATGAGCCGTCTCCACCCTTTACTGTCATCTCTTCCCAGCAGATTTCTTTGCAATTAAAGTCGCCCATCATAACTATTCTTCCTCCATCTTCCATTATCTTATTTAATGTTATCTTTGTGTCCTCTAACATACTTTTATGTTCACTCTCTTCCCACGAGGCTGTTTTCGGAGGCACATAATTTATCACAAACTTTCTGCTCTTCTTATCTCTGTCTTCCACTTCGATCATAATCATCTCTACTGTATTCTTCCCATATGTGACACACCTCACGTTTATATCCTTCTTAGTCAGGAACATAACTCCACCCCCTTGCTTTGTCTCTCTGTTTCTAATCCAATAATTATATGCATCATGTTCTACACTGTCCGGTACTTTTTCTTTCAAATAATCATTCAGCTCATTCAATCCTGTTATTAATCCATCTATACTTGTGTAAGACACTCTTAGTTTTCTGCCACTTCCATTGTGTTCTCTGTTTCCCTTTTGTTTTTCTCTTGTATGTCGAATTTCCTTAGTTTCATATTCACTACTCTCCAATAGAATCTCTCTAATTCTGACTCTGTTCTGTTCTCGTTTTTTTCCTTAGCTTCAAGTCTTTTCTTTTTTTCTTCCTCTCTTTCCTCTTTATTCATTTCCCTTTTTATCCATACCTTTTTATATTGTTCACTTGTTGCTAGTTTCCCTGTTTTGGATAAGATATTCTCTGCCGTCGTTTGTGACCTGAATTTAATCTTAATTGGTCTGGTCTTATCTGTACTATACTTTCCGAGTCTGAAATTCTCTTCGATTTGTTTCATTATTTCTGGCTCATCTTCCTGAACTAATTGTAGTAAACTGCTTACTTTTTCATTTTCCTCTTTGATTCTTGAGGTTCTATCTGGGTTATGTTTCTCTTCCATTCCTAATATAATTATACATTTCTTTTTGTCTGCTAAGTCTCTTACAATATTCTCCTTCTGTCTCATCACTTTGATAACTGAGTCTTTAGTTTGTTCTTTCATTTGCTGTTTAATTATATCAGTAAATGCAACTTTACTATTTTCCTGTATCTTCCTCCACC
Organism: Oratosquilla oratoria; assembly: GCF_046742065.1. Lineage (NCBI taxonomy): Eukaryota > Metazoa > Arthropoda > Malacostraca > Stomatopoda > Squillidae > Oratosquilla > Oratosquilla oratoria. The sequence goes on along the minus strand of NC_134803.1, from coordinate 4,985,575 downwards.
CCTGTGCCTCATTTGCTATCGTTTCTTTATTGTTTTTATTGTTCCTTTTTAATTCTTTATTCTCCTCTTTTACTTCTCTTAACTGTCTTTTTAGTTCTTCTATTTCATCAGTTAAGTTTTTGTTCGCCTTCTCTAGTTCTTCCAATCTTTCAACCTTTTCTGCAAGTTTTGACATTTTACCGAACCTAATCTCCCAATGTTCAGTCATTTGTTCAAGCCTTTCCTCCAGTTTTGCTAGTCGGGGGAGGTTGGTATCCGGCTCCCCCTCTTTAAATCCTTGGAAATTATTATCCTCACCTTCCATTGAATTGTTCTTATCTATGTTTCTAATCTTTACATTTTTGTTAGACATTTCGTCGTCACTAAATTGGTCGGGACCTCTTTTGTTTACATGGCGTCTGCCTGCCTGGGCCAAGTCTTCTCCTTCCTCATTTCCTTCCATTTCCCTCAGTAATCCCTCCCCTTCTCCTTTTTCCTCACTTTCCCACTACACCACGAGCAATTCCCCCCCTGTAAATACAATAGGCACTTCCTTTGCTTTGGGATCCACGAAAATTTAACTTTTTCTACAGCACGTCCTCTACGCCGTCCGTTCGGTGGAGTGTGTGTGTGTGTGTGTGTGTGTGTGTGATTCACCATGGTCTTGGATCACGTGTTGGACTCGTGATCAACAGCTATTTCCCTCCCGGAAGGAAGAGAGCTTGGAGCTCATATATGACCGATCTATGGGTATTGCTGTGACTTTACATGCACACACACACAACCAACTCTCCACCCATGAGAGTTGGAGTAAAACCCCTCAGCGCAGCGATACTGTGTAGTTGTAAAGCGAGGCTGCGTGGTAACAAAGACCAAACGTCCGGCTACAGTGAACCAGTGCCCAGCTACATCCCGCTGAAACGAAGCCCTCACCTCCGTCCAGTACCTGACGCCTAACTACGACCTAACTCTCCAAGTTCCTTCATTTACTCTTATCTAAACTCCTGCCTTGTACATTTATTGTTACTTACCTGAAGATGGCTGTATGATTCAACCGAAAGCTCGTATTTTAAATTTGTGTAATGTTTTTCGTTATAATAACATCATGGATCTCGGAAGCCTTGTGTTTGGCTTCCCTTCAAGATACAAACTATTCGAAAAATTGAGAAAATCGTTAAGAAGATAGTAGATATTGAATTACCTCTGGTCTTCAATCGAACATGTCTACAAGAAAACTTACTGCCCATTAATACCAATATATAAATGTATATACATATATATGTATACGAATACACACACACACACACACACACACACACACACGCGCGCGCGCGCGCACACACCGTCTGGGGTATTGGCTGCTTGTTATTGTGGCAAAGTAGCATGCAGTTGATACTTTAGGGTCTATATGGGGCGCCCCTACGGACCAGAGCCACACATAATTTTGTCTATGATAGAGGAAAACTCTGTTCATAGAGAAATGATGACACTTTTATACTACGACTGTCCCTCCGTTATGCTGTCCCCCAACCCCTTGTTGCTGTCCTGTACCATTTCTCTGAGTATTCCTTTTCTGTGATGGGGGAATTCCCTGTGGTGGGGGAAAAGAATACTGCCACCAAGTATTCTCACTTGGATCGTAAGAGGCGAGAAGAAAGAGACGGGGATTGGGACTAGGGATCCTTCTCCTTGTAGCCCCACAGGGGACTTTCCTTAAAGAAAAAGAGAAGGCATAAGAGGGTCTGGAAGTTCTCGGACCAGCACCCTAAGGTTTGGGTCTTTTAATGTGCGTGGATGTGGTACAGATGGGAGCAAAAGGGAAGAGATAGGTAGTATGTTTGTGAGAAGAAAGATGGATGTGTTGGCTTTGAGTGAAACTAAGTTGAAAGGGAAGGGTGAGTGTAAGTTTGGGAGTGTAAGTGGGAGGTTATCAGGAGTGAAGAGAGGGCGAGGGAGGGAAGGGGTGGCTATTCTAGTAAGTGAAGAGATAGGTAAACGGGTAGTGGAGTGGAAGGAGGTTTCCTCAAGGATAATGTGGATGAAGGTAAAACTTGGGAAGGAGATGTGGGTCTTTGTAAGTGCATATGAACCTGTCAGTGAGAAGAGTGTAGAAGAAAGGGAGGCCTTTTGGATAGATCTAAATGAGTACATAGAGGATTTAGGAAGAAATGTCAATGTAATAGTACTGGGAGACCTTAATGCTAGGGTAGGAAATGGTCCAACCGATGGAGTGGTTGGGAAGTGTGGAGTTCCAGGAAAGAATCGTTGTGGAGAGTTGATGGTGGAAATGTGTCTAGAAAGAGAGTTGATAGCAAATACAGTGTTTCGGAAGAAAGTCAAGCATAAGTACACATGGGAGAGGGTGGTGGAGGGAAGGGTGGTAGATAGAGCGCTAATGGATTATGTAGTGGTAAATAGGTTTATGATAGGAAGAGTTAAGGATGTACATGTGCTAAGGGGAGAGGGTGGGGGAATATCAGATCATTTTTTGGTGGAAGGTAAGTTGAGAGTGGAGGATAGATGGAGAAAGAGGAAAGGGACAAAAGGTAGGGAGGTTCTTAGAGTGAACTCCTTGAATGAAAAGGGGAAGGATTACGGAAAGAAGCTGAAGGAGGAGTGGGAGGGAGTAAAGAATAGAGTAGAGCTGGGTGTGGAGGAGGAATGGGGATGGTTCAGGGAGGGAGTCATAAAGTGTGCAAGGATGGTGTGTGGAACAAGAAGGACAGGGGGAAATAGAAGAAAGGGTAGTGAATGGTGGGATGAGGAAACAAAGAAGGTTGTAGAAGAGAAGAAGCGAGCTTTCACAGATTGGTTACTAAATAGGACGAGGGAGTCATATGAGAGGTACAAAGAAAAGAGAGGTAAAGCAAAAGGTAAAGGTTGCAAAGAGGAAAGCAGATGTGAAATGGGGTAAGAGTTTGACAGAAAATTTTGAAAGTAATAAAAAGATGTTTTGGAAAGAAATTAAGAGAGGAAGAGGAGGCGAATCAAGTAGAGAAGAAAAGGTAAAAGGTGTAGATGGAGAGATGATAGTGGAAGAGAAGGCACTAAGGGGAAGATGGGCAGAATATTTTAGGGAGTTGCTAAATGTGAAGGAGGATAGGGAAGGAAAGATAGCTGCAGTGGGAAATGCGAAGAAAATGAGAGTGATGAGTGAGGAGAATGGAGGAGAAATAAGGAAGGATGAGGTGAAGGCAGTTGTTAAGATGATGAAAGCAGGTAAGGCACCTGGTCTGGATGGATGCCATGCAGAATGTCTGAATAAGGGAGGTACAGTGATGGTGGACTGGCTGGTGAGGTTATTTAATGTTTGCTGGAGAGAGGGTAGAGTGCCGGAAGACTGGAGGAGTGCCTGTATAGTTCCTCTTTACAAGGGAAAAGGGGACAAGTGTGAATGTAGTAGTTTCAGAGGGATTAGCTTGTTAAGTGTAGTTGGGAAGGCTTATGGGAGGATCTTGATTGAGAGGATTAGGAGAGGAACAGAAGGAGTAATTGGTGAGGAACAGTGTGGATTTAGGACAGGTAGAGGTTGTGTAGATCAGATCTTTGTGGTAAGACAGATATGTGAGAAAGCTATAGGAAAGGGGAAGGATGTTTTTTGGGCTTTTATGAATCTGGAAAAGGCTTACGATAGGGTTGACAGGAAGGCACTGTGGGAGGTTATGCAGATATACGGGATAGGAGGAAAACTTCTGGGAGCTGTCAAGAGTTTTTATGCGAGTAGTAGAGATTGTGTCAGGATTGGAAATGGAGAGAGTGAGTGGTTCGAGGTTAAGGTGGGACTTCGTCAAGGATGCGTTATGTCGCCCTGGCTGTTCAACTTATTCATGGATGGGGTGGTGCGAGAGGCAAATGCAAGGGTAGTGGGCAAGGGATTGGAGATGGTTAAAGAAAATGGAGAAAAGAGGGAGGTGAGCCAGCTGTTGTTTGCGGACGACACTGCGCTTGTGGCAGGATCGGAGGAGGGATTGAGGAAGTTGGTGGCAGAGTTTGGGAGAGTATGTGATAGAAGAAAGCTAAAGATAAATGTGGGTAAAAGTAAGGTGATGAGATGTACAAGGGGTGAAAGTGGCAGTAGACTGGAAGTGAGTATTAAGGGAGAGCGACTGGAGGAAGTGGATAGTTTTAGATACTTGGGTGCAAATGTGGCAGGGAAAGGTGGAGTGAAAGTGGAGGTAGAATGTAGATTGAGAGAAGCGAGTAAATGCCTTGGTGGATTAAAGAGTGTAATGAGGAATAGACATTTGGGAATGGATGCTAAGAGGAGACTGTATGAAGGAGTGATTGTGCCAACAGCACTGTATGGAGCAGAAACATGTAACATAAGAGAAGAAGAGAGAAGGAGTTTGAATGTGTTTGAGATGAGGTGTCTGAGAAGTATGATGGGGGTTACTAGGCTAGATAGAGTGAGAAATGAGGAGGTGAGGAGGAAAACAGGGGTGGAAAAGGAGCTGGGAGATAGGGTTGATGAAAGAATATTAGGATGGTTTGGACACATGGAAAGAATGAGTGAAGAAAGACTAGTAAAAGAGGTATGGAAGGCAGATGTGGAGGGAGTGAACAGGAGGGGACGTCCTAGGATGAGGTGGATGGATGGGGTGAATGGGGCTTTGGGGAAGATGGGAATGTCTGTTGAGGAAGGACGGGAGAGGACAGAAGACAGGGGTGAATGGAGAATGGTTGTATATGGATGATGTTGTGATTGCATGAGGTGGAATGGGCGGGTGGATGGGGGGTGAGGTAGTATGTGTGAGCAAATTTTGACGCAGCCCGAAGGGATTTCTCCCCATCCTCTCCTTTTATGCAATGGGGGGACGGAGAGGGGGGGGTCGCCGATTTAATGAAGCGGCCTTGATGTGGATGTGCTGTGTCTTGCGACACTGCCTCTGACCCAGGGCAGTGGACAAGGTGCAGGGATGACCCGTCATTCAGGAGGTGCTCAGATGGGAGGGAGGGTGGAGGGGTGTGGAGTGTATTCAGGGATGGAATGGGTGGGAATGATTTTATGCCTTTTTCTTTTTGGCTACCTCCCTGGTAAGGGGGAAAACCATGGTATATATATATAATATATATATATATATATATATATATATATATATATATATATATATATATATATATATATATATATATATATATATATATAAACGAAGATATTCTTGGAATAGATTTCACTCTTACGTTACGACCAACTTGGTCTTCTTCGAAGAGTTGTCTACAGAAGATTTTATGTCACATTTTATATAATTCCTGAAGGGTCTGTCGGTTAAGTCACAGCGCCCGAGCGGTGGGCAATTGTCCGGTGTCTTAGATAGTCTAGTAAAAGGACACTTGCCATCTTTGATAAGCAGACAAACCCCTTTCTTTCATTAGTGCTTTCGTTGACGTTTATGTACGCAGCCTCAATAATTTTTCTCGTCTTCTTTCCATAACCCTTTCTGAGGACTTTGGCCTCTTTCCAATGGGCCAGGTGGCCAAACTTGTCTGCTCGAAGGTCATTTTTTGTTCAGATAGAAATTTGTCTAAACCTCGACTTGACTCACCCAAATAGGAGGCCGAGCATCCCTTGCAAGGAATCTCATATACAACACTAACTCATTGACATGACTTTTTTCTTGTCTTTTCACAATTCTCGCTATTTTGTTAGAGGAGACCTTGGCTGTTTTCAGTCCAAATTTCATGAGGAGTCAGCCAATGTTCTCGGTGTTAAAAGCGTTGGGAACGACTTTGTGGGCAGTTGTCCTACTGTGGATTTCTTTGGCTTTGCTCTTCATCCTGCAGATTAGGCCACTAGGGTATCTCAGTTCTTTGAAAGTTTTCGAAATATAACTTAGCTAATCTTTTAGATATATGCTACTACAAATTCTGTAAGCTCGAAGGAAGAAACCAACCAAAACTCCTGTTTTCACTCTCCTGCTATGACCTGAAAAATAATGGACAGGATCATCTCTGTTCGTAGGTTTTCTATATACTGCAAATTTTACTTTGTCCGTTCTGTGAATTAATGTAACAACAAATGGTAGTTTGCCTTCCCTTTCTATTTCAATAGTAAACTGGATGTCTTTGTTGACACTAATAAGAACATAAGAACATAAGTCTTCTTAATTTATTTCCACATTAACAGAACTTAGTAAAATTGCAATGACATCATCCACATATTTCAACCACGTACTGCCTCTGCCCACGATGTTCATGTATTTGTCTGCTTCTAACATCTCCATGTATGGGTTTGCTAAGATTGTTTATATTCATTATTATTAAATGTCAATGACCTGAATTCGACGCACATTGAAATGAGCTTAATATAATCTGTCTTAGGTACCGGAAGGCTATCGTCATTTATATTTGCCACAGCTCTTTAGACAGCTTCCACTGCGCCCTCCACACTGACATTAGTGAACAAGGCTGTTACATCGCAACTGACTAGTATCTTTTCAGTGAAATCTATTGTTTTAAGCCTTTCGATGAGGTCAGTCGAGTTCCTAAGGTGGGCTCCGCTTATAGAACCTAGGGTGCTATGGCCATAGGGTGAAACGGGGGTTATATAGGGGAGCAGTTAGCGCCCTCCCCAATCTCGATAACCAGATAGGTTAAGAGTTCCTATGGTTATAATCGTCAGTGATCGAGTGGTCTAAGGCGGGTGTCATGGAGCCTCTCTTGGGTCCAGTAGCAGCGGGTTCGAATCTCCTGCGCGACTGTCATGGAGATTGTCTGATTGATGTCGCTGTTTACTAGCGAATTTCTCATATAGTTACGATGACGATAAGCGTGAAAGGGATTCGTTCCGGTCCTTACCCCTCCCACGAGTGCGATTGGCCATGGAGTGAAACGGGGGTTATATGGGGGAGCAGTTAGCGCCCTCCCCAATCTCGATAACTAGATAGGTTATGAGTTCCCATGGTTTTAATCGTCAGTGGTCGAGTGGTCTAAGGCGGGTGTTATGGAGCCTCTCTTGGGTCCAGTAGCAGCGGGTTCGAAACCCCTGCGCGACTGTCATGGAAATTGTCTGGTTGATGTCGCTGTTTACTTGCGAATTTCTCTCTCACACACACACACACACACACATATATATATATATATATATATATATATGTGTGTGTGTGTGTGTGTGTGTGTGTGTAATTGTTTATAATAGCATTATGACAACTCACAATTTTCTTGTTAACTTGTTCAATACTGCGAACAAGGCGACGTATTTCAAGAGGCAATCTATGTAGATCAGCAAAGGACATTTGAACACTGAGGCAGAATAGTCAAACTAGTAGATATTTCGGTACCAACGTTTCGAAGCTACACAACTTCATTCTCAAGGCAGAATAATACATACAATAGTTAATGCGTAAATATACAGAAATAGTGTTACATAAATGAGCTAAGGAAAGGTCACAAACAAACAAATAATATGAAATAAGCACGAACATAGGATAGGTCGACAAAAAAAAAAAAAAAAAAAAAAAAAAAAAAAGCAATGACAAATGATCACCCACATCATGGGGTAGTCAGTTGGTCACCGCGCTGTGGGGTGGAAAAGTAGACATCATCAACATGGAAATGTGCGATCATGGCTTTAGAAGAAGGGAGGATTTGGAGATCTTGAAGCTGCTTATTCATGTCGGGGTTGCTGTGTTGGATATGCAACGCAATGCGATTCTCGATTATCGCAACGATTATCACAACGATAAGGTTTATCAGTAAACTGTGTCAGGAGAAGTCCTTACGTACCGTTCCACAGTAATAAAGTTTGCAGCAAACCTCCTATGCACTTTCAGGCCTGAAAAATCCGTCGTCCTGAACCATTTCACTACTAATATCTACATGTACCTCTATTCTGGCAGTTCCATAGCGATTTTATTGAGAGTAGCTACGTAGCCAGTAACCGGCCAAATAGCTACTTGGGCTGTTTATCAGGTGGTAAGATAGCTTATACAGCACTATGTGGCTAATTAGCCGGTAAGAATCCTGGATGGTGTACGTAATTAGAACCTATATTTAGATTTTTTTTCTTTTTAAGAAAACTGAGTAATGTACATAGTAAGAAGTATCTTATGTATAGTCAACAATCAATGTATAGTGAATTATGTTCATGTTGGAATGTTTTTAAAGAAAACTGCAACAAATTATATATTTTATGTTAATTTTCAAATTATATATTTTATATTCATTCAGAAGTGTGGGCTCAGAGGATGTGGGGAATAAGTTTCATTTAATCTATTGGTGGGGGAGGGAAGAAGCTTTAAAAATATGAACAGAATAATTATGTCCAGGTATGATGTACCATTCTTACCCCCAATATATATATATATATATATATATATATATATATATATATATATATATATATATATATATATATATATATATATATATATATATGTACATACATATACCAAAGGCTTTTTCCCCTTACACGGTAGGTAGCCAAAAAGAAAAAGGCATAGAAACCACTCCCACCCATTCCATCCCCTACATACTCCACTCCCCACCACCCTCTTCCCTCCCTCACATCTTGGCACCTCCTGGATGACGAGTCATACCCGCATCCTGTCCACTGCCCTGGGTCAGAAGCAGTGTCACAATACACAGCACATCCACAGCAAGGCCGTTTTATTAATTCGGCGACCTCCCCTCTCCGTCCCTTCATGCAGAAAAGGAGAAGGCGGGGAGAAATCCCTTCGGCCTGCATCAAATTTTCTCACACATACACCCTCACCCCCCCACCCTCTCATGCATCACAGCATCATCCATACACAACCTTTCTCCATTCACCCCTATCTTCTGTCCTCTCCCGTCCTTCCTCCACAGACATTCCTCTCTTTCGTAATGCCCCTTTAACTAATACATCCATCTCATCCTAGGACGCCCCCTCATATTCACTCCTTCCACCTCTGCCTCACACACCTCTTTTTCTAATCTTTCTTCACTCATTCTTTCCATGTGTCCAAACCATCCTAATATTCTTTCATCAACCCTATCTCCCAACTCCCTTTTCACCCTGTTTTCCTCCTCACCTCATTTCTCACTCTATCTAGCCTAGTAACCCCTATCATACTTCTCAGACATTTAATCTCAAACACATTCAAACTCCTTCTCTCTTTCTCTTTTATGTTCCATGTTTCTGCCCCGTACAGTGCTGTTGGCACAATCACTCCTTCATATAACCTACTTTTAGCATCTATTCCCAAATGTCTATTTCTCATTACACTTTTTAATCCGCCAAGGCATTTACTCGCTTCTCTCAATCTACGTTCTACCTCCACCCCCACTCCTCCATTTCCTGTCACATTCTCACCCAAGTATCAAAACTATCCACTTCCAGTCTCTCTCCCTTAATACTGACTTCCAGTCTACTGCCACTCTCTCCCCTTGTGCATCTCATCACCTTACTTTTTCCCACATCTATCTTCAGCATCCTTTCTATCACACACCTTCTCAAACTCTGTCACTAACTTCCTCAATCCCTCCTCTGATCCTACTATAAGCGCAGTGTCGTCAGCAAACAACGACTGGCTTATTTCCCACTTTTCTCCATTTTCCTTAACCATCTCCAACCCCTGATCCACTACCCTTGCATTCACTTCTCGCACCACCCCATCCATGTAAAGATTGAACAGCCAGGGTGACATAATTCTGCAAAACTTTCAGCAGTTTTCTATTGAGAGAGCCCCCTTATATGGTAGCCCGTCTTGCAAGGTTATTAAACTTGCTAATGGTTTCATTCCTTACAGGACTGGGGTTTAATATATCCCTCCTAGTGAGAAACCTTTCTATATAAGGAGAATGATGAAGGGGGTTTCTGAAATGCCTTCCAATGAAGTACAAGATTCTGATAGCTTCAGATTTAAGGAGAAACCTTTAAGGATAAATCCCGAATCTGATCTTGGAGTCGATTCGTTAAATTGTATTGAGAACTACTATGGGATTCTCTTATTTTTTTTTTATAATTCTTCTTTCAAGGCCAATGGAATTTCTCTAAAGAAACCTGAGAAGGAAATTTCCTTTACTCAGTCTAAAAGGACTGTTAAATACTTTCCTCCCAAAGGTTAGGCACGGAAAAGTTACTAATTAGTTTCTGTTTAGAACCTGTAAGTTTACAATTTGATCCTTTGCAGGAAGTCTTTGTTAACTCTAATGTAGAGTATGGTCTTGATAATTTTTATTCTTTAGAATCCATTGGCATTAAAGAAGAACAAACCCCTGACATTGATGCTTTGGAAGTTGATAAATTTAAACAGTCCATTTCCTTCGAGGATGGACACTATTATGTAAAGATCCCGTGGAAAAAGGATTTGGTGGACCTTGTTCCCTCAAATCTAAAGATTGCCTTGGCAGTGGCACAAAGGGTCTATGACAAGCTTGAGCAAAGGGGCCTTAGGGAGGAGTATGAAGCTGTGTTTGACCAGCAAGAGGCCTTGGGTATTATTGAACCAGTTACTAAAAGAGTCCCTGGCCAAATTTTTATACCCCATAGACATGTGCTCAAGAATGATGATCTTGCCACCTCAAAAATAAGACCTGTTTTCAACAGCTCTCTCAAAATAAGAAAAGCTCCTTCCTTAAATGAAGCTGCATTCCCGGTAGTTGATTTGATGAACAACCTCCTCTCTCTTTTGTTGTACTTCAGAACCAACAATTTTGTCATTTTAGCAGATGTCATGAAAGCCTTCTTGCAGATCCGTTTGAAGGATGAGGGTGATCGTAATAGGTTCTGTTTCTTTAGGAGGATTAATGACCAATATATTCCATACAGATATAATACTATAATTTTTTGTTTCATCTGCTCTCCTTTCATACTGAACTTCATTATCCAACATCATCTTTCCATGCAGCCTGACACTCTAACTGCCTCCTTAATTAAAGATAAATTCTATGTAGACAATATGGTCTACACTACCAATGAATTTCGTTCCCTTCCCGCTATGGTCGAGAGGATTGATGAAATCGTGCTTAATGGAGGTTTACCTCTTAGGGAGTGGATATGCAACAAGAATTTTGTTCTTGAACAAGAAGTCGTTTGTAATAAGGAAGAGGTAAAGGTGTTGGGATATATTTATAATAAGAATTGTGATACCTTGAGAGTCAAGGATGTTTCCCTTAACAAAGATGCCTTGACCAAAGGGCAAGTTTTGTCTTCTTTGGCTTCTATATTTGATCCATTACGTCTTTTTTTCTCCTGTATTATTACAAGGAAAAATTCTCATTGGAGAGATGTGCCAAAGGGTGGTGGATTGGGATTGGAAGTTGGATGGCGAGTTGCTTGCAGGATGTGGGAGGCTGTGTGAAGATTTGGGGAGGTTGATGACTTGTCCCTTAAAAGGAAGACTTTCTGTTCTGAATCAGCCCTTAAATTCTTTGTTTTTGCTGATGCTTCTGGGGGAAGCCTATGGATGTGCCAACTATGTAGGGCAAGAGAGAGGAGAGTTAGGGGAGTCTAGGGGTTCTCTTCTGTTTGCCAAGGTCAAGGTGGCTCCTATTAAGCAAAGAACGTTGCCTTCTTTAGAACTTGTGGCAGCTTTGCTATCAATAAGATGCCTCAAAACTATTTTTGAGAAGGAACTGGTGTCTGCCTCACTGGTTGAGTCTGTGGTGCTCCTTGTTGATGGTCGGGTTGCCCTTTCTCGGATCCTGACCAACGGGGTTCCTAGGAAGAACGTATTTGTTGATAATGGATTGAAGGAAATTTCTAGTCTTTTGGAAAATTTCAAGGCCAAGTATATTCCTATTTCTTTTACTTATGTTCCTTCTGAACATAATATGGCTGATTTCATAACTAAACCTTGCAGTGCTGAGGTGTTCAAGGAAAAGTTCAATTGGTGGGTTTATGGACCAGAGTGGTTGTTGTTGCCACCTCGCACATTGCCGAGGGGTCACTTGGGATGTATTCCCTCCAGCATCGAGGGAGACTAGTCTTAACACAAGCTCTATTACTCATGTAAAAGTTTTTGACTGCCTCTAGCAGCTTTCCCCCTGTCCCATATATTTGTAATATCTCCCACAATACCTCCCTGACCACCCTTTCATAAACCTTCTCTAAACCATAAAAGCAAAAAATATTCTTAAGTTTTGCCAAAAAATTCTCGCAAATGTGCCTTACTGGAAAAAACATTATATATATATATATATATATATATATGTATATATATATATATATATATATATATATATATATATATATATATATACACACCCGTCTGAGGTATTGGCTGCATGTTATTGTGGCAGAGTAGCATGGAGTTGATACTTTAGGGTCTATATGGGGTGCCCCATGGACCAGAGCCACACACCATTTTGTCTATGACAGAGGAAAAGTCTGTTCATAGAGAAATGGGGACACTTTTAGACTATGACTGTCCCTCTGTTATGCTGTCCCCCAACCCCTTGTTACTGTCCTGTACCATTTCTCTGAATATTCATTTCCTTTTTTCGCCTACCCTGTGGTGGGGGAAGAAAATGCTACCACCAAGTCTTTCCACTTGAGTCATAAGAGTCGACATAAAAAGGGGCGGGGGATGGGATTAGGAGTCCTACTACCTGTAGCCCCAAAAGGGGACATTCCTAAAAAAAAGTAAAGGCATAAGAGGGTCTGGGAGTTTCCCAACCAGTACCCTAAGGTTTGGGTCTTTTAATGTGCGTGGATGTGGTACAGATGAGAGTAAAAGGGAAGAGATAGGCAGTATGTTTGCGAGAAGAAAGATGGATGTGCTGGCTTTGAGTGAAACTAAAATGAAAGGGAAGGGCGAGTGTGAGTTTGAGAGTGTAGCTGGGAGGTACTCAGGAGCGAAGGGGGGACGAGGGAGAGAAGGAGTGGCTATACCAGTAAATGAAGAGATAAGTAAGCGGGTAGTGGAGTGGAAGGTCTCATCAAGGTTGATGTGGATGAAGGTGAAGCTGGGAAGGGAGATGTGGGTTTTTGTAAGTGCGTATGGGCCTGGTACAGTAAGTCCTCGTTGTACGGTAGATATGCGTTCCTGAAAACCTTACCGCAAATTGAAATTACCTTATACCGAACCCATTATAACATGTAATAATAGAATATGTGTTCCAGCACGTCGAAAGTCACCCCTACAGACATGAAAATACACGAGAATAGTCACATTAGAAAATGTAAAGTACTGCGCAAAAGAAATAAACAGTAAATGTTTTTATTTGCCTCTCACTCGCCACGTATTCTATCAGATGATGTCCCTCTCGAGGCTAAGGGACAGTAGGGATCTCAACCCTTACTCATCTTTTACCGAGTGGGCAGACGAAGATGAGGGCGAGGCAGGAGGCTGAAAACCCTCAAACCCTTCGTCGTCTGCACTGTCGGAAGCAGATGTGGAAGGGCCAGCTGTAGCAGGGTCGGCATGTTTGACTGATTTGAAGAAGATATGGAGGAAGGACCAGCTGTAGAACCGTTGGCAGCGGATGTGGAAGGGTCAGCTGTAGCAGGGTCGGCAGGTGTAACAGGGACGGCAGGTCTGACTGGCTTGAAGAACGAGAAGATGGAGGACTGTTTGCCGTTTCTTCTTTTTTCATCATAGATTTCTTGATAAATGTTGACACTTTTCTCTATGTCATGAGCCACTCTGCTACTCCTGGTAGGATTCGGGTCACGTTCCTTCAGGGTTTCCAGGGCTTTTTCAATACTTTCAAGACATTCTCTAGGAGTTTTGATGTCCAGGCCACGCACGGGTTCTTATGGCAGACGTACTTTCCTCTTCAAAATATCTAATTTTACCTCCAATGTCAGACTACTCCTCTTTCGCTTTGCCTTTTCAACTCCAGCAGTGTCTGTTGAACGTTTTGTGACCATTATGGGTGTATCACTGTGCGTCGTGATAATAATATTCACAAAAAACACACCGTAAGGATTTAACTTGTTTTCAAAGGAAAACGCGGGAAGAGACTGTTGTGGTGGCCGCACGGCATGGTGGGGCTACGGTACAGAGTAAATAAAACACGAGCGGATACCGTGTCTGTGATTTTTTACCGTGAATAGAATCGAGGGTAGTAATTACCAAATACCGTAACTGTGAATTTACCTGATAAAGAATTACCGTATAAGGACGACTCACTGTAGTGAAAAGAGTGTAGAGGAAAAGGAGGCTTTTTGGGTAGATATAAACGAGTGCATAGAGGGATTAGGGAGAAATGCCAATGTAGTTGTATTGGGAGACCTTGATGCTAGGGTAGGAAACGAACCAATAGACGGAGTGACTGGGAAGTATGGAGTTGCAGGTAAAAATCATAGTGGAGAATTGATGGTGGAGATGTGTCTTGAAAAAGAGTTGATGATAGCAAATACAGTGTTTCGGAAGAAAGTCAAGCATAAGTACACATGGGAGAGGGTGGTGGATGGAAGGGTGGCAGGTACAGTGTTAATGGACTATATAGTGGTGACTAGGGAAGAGAGTGGGGGTATATCAGATCATTTTCTGGTGGAAGGTAAATTGAGAGTGGAGAATAGGTGGAGAAAGAGAAAAAAGGCAGAAGGTAGGGAGGTATTTAGAGTGAAATGCTTAAATGAGAAAGAAAAGGAGAATGAGTACAAGAAGCTGAGAGAGGAGTGGGAGGGAGTGAAGGATAGAGTAGAACTAGAAGTGGAGGAGGAATGGGGATGGTTCACGGAGGGAGTTATAAGGTGTGCAAAGATGGTGTGTGGAACAAGGAGGGCAGGAGGAAATAGAAGGAAGGGTAGTGAGTGGTGGGATGAGGAAGCAAAGAAGGGTGTAGAAGAGAAGAAACAGGCATTCATAGATTGGCTACAAATTAGGACAAGCGAATCGTATGAGAGGTACGAAGTAAAGAGAAGGGAAGTTAAGCATAAGATAAAGGAAGCAAAGAGGAGAGCAGATGTGAAATGGGGTAAGAGTATGACAGAAAATTTTGAAAGTAATAAAAAGATGTTTTGGAAAGAAATTAAAAGAGGAAGAGGAGGTGAATCAAGTAGAAAAGAAAAGGTAAGGTGCAGATGGAGAGATGATAATGGAAGAGAAGGCAGTGAGAGGAAGGTGGACAGAGTATTTCAGGGAGTTGGTAAATGTAAAGGAGGATAGGGAGGGAAAGGTAGTTGTAGTGGGAAGTCCTAAGAAAATGAGAGTGATGAATGAGAAAAATGGAGGAGAAATAGGGAAAGATGAAGTGAAAGCAGCTGTTAAAATGATGAGAGCAGGTAAGGCACCTGGTCTGGATGGGTGCCATGCAGAATGTCTGAAGAAAGGAGGTACAGTGATGGTGGACAGGCTGGTGAGGTTATTTAATATTTGTTTAAGAGAGGGTAGAGTGCCGAAGGACTGGAGGAGTGCCTGTATAGTTTTGCTTTACAAGGGAAAGAGGGACAAGTGTGAATGTAGTAGTTTCAGAGGGATCAGCTTGTTGAGTGAAGTTGGGAAGGCTTATGGGAAGGTCTTGATTGAGAGGAATAGAGGGAGTAATTAGCTCGGTATTCGTAAACGAAACACCTCAAGGTAAATTCCAAACTGAAACCTGTGAAAAGTCTAGGGTAAACTTACTCGGTACGGTAAATATAACAAAAGAAAAAATTAAAAGGTGTATAGAGAAACTCAAAGTTAATAAAACACCAGGGCCTGACGGTTGGCATCCAAGAATCTTAAAGGAAATGAAAAATGAGATTGTTGTTCCATTAGAAATTATTTTCAAGAAATCCATCATATCCGGAGATGTCCCAAGAGAATGGAAGCTAGCTAACGTTACTCCCATATTCAAAAAAGGTGACAAAAAGAAACCAAATAACTATAGGCCTATAAGTTTGACTTCAATCGTAGGAAAAATAATGGAAACTATCATCAGAGATGCTATGAAACATCATTTAGAAAGTAACCGTTTGATAAATGATAGCCAGCATGGTTTCAGACGGAAACGTTCTTGCGTGACTAACTTACTCGAATTCTACAACACAGTTATCTCCAATTATGACAAAAGAAACAATATAGATTTAGTATATCTAGACTTTGCAAAAGCTTTTGATACCGTCCCACACGAAAGACTACTTACTAAATTAGCTTTGCATGGAATAAGTGGTAGCCTATTAGGTTGGACTAGTAATTGGTTGAAGGGTCGAAAACAGAGAGTTGTTTTAAATGGAAAAACTTCTGGATGGAAAAGTGTTGCAAGTGGAGTTCCTCAGGGTTCCGTTCTTGGGCCACTTCTATTCATAGTATATATAAATGATATAGACCATGGACTAAAATCTACTGTTTCCAAATTTGCTGATGATACAAAACTGTGCGGAGTGGCAAATGATCACTCAAACCAATTAGATATTCAAGAAGATTTAGATAAATTACAGCAATGATCTGAGAAGTGGCTAATGAAATTTAACACAAGTAAATGCAAGGTAATGCACATAGGTAAAAATAACAGTAAGTACGATTACAAGTTATTTGGAAATTCGTTAACAAAAGTGGATAGTGAAAAAGATCTCGGCGTAATTATCAGTAACGACCTCAAATCATCCAAGCAGTGTATTTCAGCCTCTGAGAAAGCAAATAAGATTCTAGGACTGATTGCGCGATCTTTTGATTTCAAAAGTCCATCACTCATTAACAAGCTATATAAATCGTTAGTTCGTCCACATTTGGAATATGCTGTTTCCGTATGGTCACCGAATCTCATTAAAGACATTGACAGATTGGAAAGAGTACAACGGCGAGCCACAAAACTGATTCCAAATATCAAAAATAAATCATACGAAAATCGACTAAAACATATGAATCTGTTTTCTCTAAAAAAGCGTAGACTCAGAGGTGACTTGATACAGGTCTTTAAAATTCTAAAGGGAATTGACAACATCAAAAGTGACCAAATTTTTACATTGAATGAGAATCAGACAAGAAACAATGGTCTCAAACTGTCCGGAAATAGATTCAATTTGGAAGTAGGTAGAAACAACTTTGCCAACCGTGTAGTTAATGAATGGAATAAACTTCCTGCACAGGTAGTGCAATGTAGTTCTGTTCGAAGCTTTAAGAATCATTTAGATAAATACCTAAGTAAGATGCTGTAATGATTATAATTTATCTTATATTATTTGTTTTTGTTTTGTTATCATTTGTCTGTCTGATTTTTATTTATTATTAGTTATATGTCAATTTATTATTATTTACTATTTACCTCTTTGTTTATTATTTAACTATACCTATGCATATATTTATGTATTTTATTTGTTATTTACATTATCATAGTTTTTATTTATTATTTTATCATTAATATGATTTTTTTCGCATCCGACCTAGATATGGATCAAAAGGTCTCCTATCGGCATGCTCCGCCTTTGTAATCCTTTGTAATCTTTGTAAAGGAACAGTGTAGTTTTAGGACAGGTAGGGGTTGTGTAGATCAGATTTTTGTGATAAGACAGATATGTGAGAAAGCTATAGGAAAAGATAAGGATGATTTTTGGGCTCTTATGGATCTAGAAAAGGCTTACGACAGGGTAGACAGGAAGGCACTGTGGGAGGTATTGCAGATATATGGGATAGGAGGAAAGCTGTTAAGAGCAGTCAAGAGTTTTTACGAGAGTAATAGAGCTTGTGTTAGGATTAGAAATGGAGAGAGTGAATGGTTTGAGGTAAAGGTGTGACTTCGTCAGGGATGTGTTATGCTGCCGTGGCTGTTCAATCTATACATGGATGGGGTGGTGCGAGATGTTAAGGCAAGGGTAGTGGGTCAAGAGTTGGAGAGTATATAAAGGCTTCAGAGGAGTATTGAGTTAGTTAAGAAGTAGAGTTGAGTTGAGACAGGAGTGGAGGAGGTATTGAAGGTGAAGAGCATAACAGAGAAAAAGAGAAGAAAATAACACAAGAAGATTAGGAGTTTTGATACAACTCCGATTGGATGTGTGACCCTGTCTGTTGGTCTCCATCGACACAGAGGACTGCCTGTATGTAATGGAAATCTCCATCATCTTCAAAAATCTATTCTCCTGGTAGATCCGGTCTACGTATGTAGTTTCTATGCCTTTCATGATTCTGTAAATAGTTATCAAATCTCCTCTCTCTCTTCTTTACTCTAATGTCTGTAGCTCAAGTTTTGCTAGTCTCTCTTCACATGATAGTTTTGAGAGTGTTGGTGCCAATTTTGTAATTGCTCTTTGTATTCTTTCAAGCTTTGTTATACATTTTTTTGTACCTGGTGACCACATCGTTGCTGCATATTCCAATCTTGGTCTTATCAAAGTGATTAGTATTTTCTTCACCATTGATGGAAATTCCCTGTCACTTTCAAATATCTGCCTTCTTGGTAGATCCTTTGATGCCCATTGCAGAGGACTCCCTGTATATGATGGAGATCCACCATCACCTTCAAATATCTACTTTCTTGGTAGATCCTTTGACACCCCTAGCAGAGGACTCCCTGTATGTGGCAGAAATCCCTGTCACTTTTAAATATCTACTTTCTTGGTAGATCCTTTGATGCCCCTAGCAGAGGACACCCTGTATATGATGGAAATCACCATCAAATAGGTAATTACCTTATCTTCTTCAATTTAGACTATAATGATATATAAAAAAGAAACTAAAAGTGAAAGTGAGAATTAAAAATCTTTGGTAATCAGTGAAGTCAGATAAGTGATGTGTTAGCCTCTCTGCTTCTCACTTTCTCCCCAGTTGATTTTGTCCCAATTTTTATATATTATTTGAGATTCTGCAATTATACTTTTTATATATTCATAAGTAAGGGTCTTAGTAATAAAGTTTTTGTAAAATGGTAAATATTCAGTTTATTTTCTCCTTCCCACTGATTTGATTAGAACCTGGCTAAATTGAATCACTAACTCTAAAAGAGAAACATGATAACTGGTGACCTTTTGCCTAACATCAAAAGAGGGAGAGAAAGCCTGAACAGTTAACATTTACAAAAATGGATGATGCATCTGAAGAAAGAGTGAAGTTTAATGAAGTAGGGAACAATGAAAGTGACTCCATAAAAGAAATAAAAAAAGTTAGGGAAACCTGAGCTAATCTAGAAAGCAAAAAGATATGGGTTAGAAATTGATCCTAAAAGTAGAGGAGAAATCCTTAATGAATTAATAGAATATGCATGCAAGGTAACCACTTAAGAAAATAAACAAACTGAGCAGAGCGCTTTCGTATTTACCTAGTTGTATTTACCTAGTTGTATTTTGCGGGAAGGGGAGCTATGCTCGTGTTGTCCCGCCTTTGTATCTTGCAGTGTCTAGTTTGTTTTTAAACTCATGAATGGTTTTTGCGCATACTATTTCATTGTCCAGTTTGTTCCAAGTGTCCAAAACTCTATGAGGAAAACTGTTTTTCTTCAGTTCTCTTCTATAGCTATGTTTTTTTATTTTCTTTCCATGTCCTCTTGTGTTTCTTTTGTCCCAGTTAAGTAAGTTCTCACTATCGAGTACCTCTGTGCCTTTCATGATTCTGTAGATGGTCAATAGGTCACCTCTCTCTCTTCTTTGCTCCAGTGTCGGTAACTCCAGTTTAGCCAATCTCTCTTCGTATGATAGGTTTGCAAGTGCAGGTGCCATTTTTGTAGCTGCTCTTTGGATTCTTTCTATTTTCTTTATATTCTTTTTGGTACTGGGGGACCACAATGTCGCTGCATACTCTAATCTAGGCCTTATCAATGTAACCAATATTTTTTTCATCATGTCTTCGTCCAAGTATGTAAACGCCACTTTTATTGATCTTAGCAAGTTGTAAGTCTCCCCGACAATTTTGTTAATCTGTATATCATAGGACAAGTCGTTCGTGATAATTACTCCCAAATCTTTTTCGGATCCTACTTTCTTTACTTCTTTGGTTCCAATTGTATATTTTCCAGATATTCTGTTTTTGCTTTTTCCAAACTCCATTATGCTACACTTCTTAGTATTAAAGTCCACTTCCCATTTCTGACTCCAGTTCCATACCCTATTTAGGTCTTCTTGCAGTGCTTCACAGTCCTCATCAGTTTCTATTTTCCTTAGCAGTTTGGCGTCATCGGCAAAGAAGCTCATGTAGCAGTTCACGTCCTCATCCATGTCATTCATATAGATAGCAAACATTATTGGTGCCAGCACAGATCCTTGCGGTACTCCACTGATCACCTCTTTCCAGTCTGAATATTTTTCTCTGAGCACTACTCTCATCTTTCTACCAGTCAGAAAGTCCTCTATCCATTTTAGTAGGTTTCCCTGTATTCCTCCTATGTGTTCCAGTTTTTTTAGTAGTTTTCTGTGTGGTACTTTGTCAAAGGCTTTTTGCAAGTCTAGGAATGTACAATCAGCCCATCCATTTCTTTCTTGCACTATGTCTATTAGTCTTGAGTAAAAGCATATTAAGTTTGTGTTATTACATCTTCAGTGTAAATTACCATTTGTTTATTTTCTTAAGTGGTTACCTTGCATTTATAAAACACACGTTCCTAGTGTTCCTATTGCTTAATAGAATATATGTTAGATGAGGGCATAGTGTCAGAGGAGAAAGAAAATGAATGGATGTACAAATGTGTTAGCATAGAGCAACAATTAGAGTTAAAAAGACTAGAAATAGAATTAGCTCAGTCACAACATAAAGTTCAAGTTGTAACACAGATAGCATATGCAGAAACTGAAAATAGACTAGCAGAAATTAGGGCAGGAATAGATCCTAAACCTATTAATCAGTCAGAAGAGGTAGTATTGGATGTCACTAGATATATGCAACACCTCCCTAATATCAAAGAAAGTGATCTTAAAATATTCTTTTTTCAAGTAGAGTAAATTCTTTCTCAACTTAAAATCAAACAAGAACACTAGAGTTTATTTATACAAAATAAGTAGACAGTATAGGAAAAACAGTTTATGCATCACTAGGAAGTGAAGGAAATTATTATTTTAATATAAAAAGAAGGATCCTTGGAAGTTACAAGGTAATACCTGAATCACATAGAATAAATTTCAGATCTCAAAAGAAAGATCCGCACCAGACATACATGGAATATGCATCTCAATTAACTAGGCTTTGCGATAGATGGCTAAGGGCCATGAAAGTCTATACTTATGAGGAGCTGAGGGGACTCATACTTTTACGTACATATACCAAAGGCTTTTTCCCCCTTACAAGGGAGGTAGCCAAAAAACAAAGGCATAAAAACCATTCCCACCCATTCCATCCCTAATACACTCCACTCCCCTGTACCCTCTACCCCTCCCTCTTATCTTGGCACCTCCTGGATGACGGGTCATCCCTGCATCTTGTCCACTGCCCTGGGTCAGAAGCAGTGACGCAAGACACAGCACATCTACAGCAAGGCCACTTCATAAAAAAAAAAAAAAAAAAAAAAAAAATGAAGCAGACTTGCTGTGGATGTGCTGTGTTTTACAACTCATACTTTTGGAACAATTAAAAAATTCAGTATATCCTAGCTTAAAAATTCATATAGAAGAAAGAGATCCTCCCAATCTACAAGAACTATCATGCATTGCAGACTCATATGCTCTTGTTCATAAGAAGCCTGATAATCCTAAGAATCATTATGAACCTCATTCCAAATTCACCCCAAATAGTGTACCTAGAGATGTAAAGTCAAACAATCTGAGAGAATTTAGGAATCAATATAAAAACCTAAATCTAATCAAATCTCTTACCCCAGATATAGTTTTCAGAATCAAGTACTTTCATGTTCTTATTGTCATAAGATGGGTCATCACATATCAGAATGTAGGAGATCTCATTTCTCTACCCATTTTCAACCATTTCTTACTTCAAACAGTTCCTCTGGAATTCTTAATCAAAAACCTTTAAATAAAATGGCCTAAACTAACAAAACTAAGGATGATAATGAAACAAAACCTAAACCCACCTCCACAAATAAGACAGCCTTCAACTCTTGTCCTTTCACATACCTTGCCATCTCTTCCAGACTTGATCCAAGCTTGAAGCCATTTATCAGGAAAGGAACTATATCTCCTAATTCTAGTGAAAAGTCAACACTATTCTCTGTCCTGAGAGACAGTGGGGCTATACAAACTCTCATATTATATGACACCTTACCAAACCCATCAGAGTCTTATATGCAACAAAATCTAATTATTGACACTGTAGGGGGATGAGAAAAATTCCCCTTCACAAAGTGTTCCTATATACCAATATCATCAAGGGAGAAATTGTGGTTGCTGCTGTTGATGAATTACCAGTAGAAGGTATTCAACTTTTTTTCTCAAATGACTTAGCTGGCAGCAAAGTCAAATCTCCTGTGGTCACCAAAGACTCAGTAACTGAAGACTCCTCCCTAGACAATCCTTCTATTTACCCTGTGTGTGCAGTAACCTGTTCTCAGAGAAATCGAGAGTCCAGTTTAAACCTGAAAGATTCTCTGTACAACCACTGAATCTCTTAACAATGACCCTCAATCCTCAGACAACAGTTCTTCTGTTCCTCTAGATTCAGAATCTCTTAACATTGACACCCTTTTTGTAGAAGACATTTCTAATAATGATATCCCTTTTATTGCAAGTGTATCTATAGAATCTTTGATTAGCTTACAATGCCCAAAAAGAGAACCAATCTCTTTCGTTCTTTTGGGATTAATGTGTGTCCAAAGTTAAGTCTGAGGCTTTTTTTCAATGTTATTACTTGAATGAAGGTGTTCTGATGTGCAAACGAAAACCCAGATTGTTAGCCCCTTTAGCCCATGACACTCCTCTGGCTGATCACCAAGGAGTCAGAAAAACTTTGACACACATCCTTAGACATTTCTATTGGCCTCTCATTAGGAAAGATGTTTCCCAATATTGCAAAGTTTGTCCTGCATGTCAGAAAGTAGGCAAACCTAATCAATCAATTCCCAAGACACCCTTAAAATCTGTCCCTGCTCAAGAAGAACCTTTCTCTAAAGTCTTAATAGACTGTATAGGACCTTTGCCCCTTCTAAGTAAGGAAACAAATACCTACTTACCATAATGAGTCTAACCACACATTTTCCTGAAGCTATTCCTCTTAAGAACATCAGAACAAATAACATTATTAAAGAGTTACTGATGTATTTCCTAAAGAAATACAAAATTATCAAGGCAGCAATTTTACATCATCCTATTTCAAAACCTCTCTTAGAAATCTAGGAATACATCTAGGAATACATCAAACTGTGTCTTCACTCTACCACCCTCAATCCCAAGGTGCATTAGAAAGATTTCATGAGACTCTAAAATCTATGCTTCGAAAGTATGTGTTAGAAAACAAACAAGACTGGGAAGTAGGACTTCTTACTTTGCTGTTTGTAGCTAGAACTTCAATCCAAGAAGGTATAGGTTTTTCCCCATGTCATGTTCCATGATGCATCACGGACACAAAGGACATGGATATGGTGCCAAGCCACATCTTAGTTAGGGCCGTAGCACCCACTTTCTAGGTTAATTAAAAAAAAATTGCAGTTACCTAAAAATGTAGTTAGTAAGATGTTTGATGGTAGATAAGAGTATCTTATGTAGGTTGTCCAGTTACAGGAGATTGGTAAGCCAACAGCAGAGGACTACACAACTGGGGCTTCCTGCCCTAAGAGGTCAGAGGGCACTTAACAAGATGATGACACAAAGTAGAGTCATTGCTTTTAGTATTTATATTCTTTTATGTGTTAGATGACTAGTAGTTGATATATTGTGAGCCTTCTTCACACAAAAATAAACAGGTAGATTGTGTGGAGCTGGGCAAATAGTGATAGAATAGGCTATATTGGCATACATTGGCACCTATGCTTGACACTGGTGTTGTGAGGCTGTGGTTTAAGTTAAGATGTGCAGGCATTTTGGGCTGTCTCTGATTCTCACAATCTGTTTACACCCAACTTCATCATGAGTTAAACATAAAATTGTAAGTTATATAAAATTAAATTAGATAGTTGCACTCCATCTTTTCTTACCCTGGTAAGCTAAAATTGGTCCTATAATAATGCAAATAGTTGTTTTAGAACCTGGATTGCAGGAACTGCTCAAATCATGGCCTAATATCCAATGCATCAACTCAAACACAGAGTCTAGTTCATGACATAAATGAAGGCCTTCTGTCTGGGATAAATTTTCATCTTCACTGGATAAAGAAATTGGTGTGTGTAAAATACTCAATGGGAAACAAGAAAAAAGTAGAGACATTAGGTCGCTGAGTGAATTCAAATCATGATCGATCATAGAAATAGAAGCACGTCCACCATACTTGTTTTTTACATACGGTGCCATGCAATTTTTTGTTGTGTTCAAAAGTAAGATTGGCCTTCAAATAAGAATGTTGTGTTCAAATGCTTCAAGTAGCTCTGAAAATAGTCATGACTTTGAGGGGTTCTCACAGGTAGGAGAGAAATTATGTGATATAAGAGATGATAGCAGAGAGGAATATTATGATATAAGGAACGATAGGAGAGAGATACTATGATGTAGAAAATACAATAGGAATGACAGATATAGTGTAAAAGACAACAGAAATGAGAGATATTATGAGGCAAGAGATGACGGGAGTGACAGGTGTTATGATGTGAGAAGCATTATTATTGAGAGCAGAATAGATGATGAAATCAATCGAAGACAGAGAGCAGAATTTCATGATTTTGAAGAATTCTGACAGGTAAGGAACAGGTACTATGACACAGAGGACAGGAGTGAAGTTAGGCTAAGCGATAGATATTACATGGAGGAAAATAGATTTGAAAGTGGAATGAGACAATGAATCAACAGAAGACAGGGATCAGAATTGTGCTACTTTGAGGAATTCCCACAGATAAGGGCAGATATTATAATAGGGAGAATGAAAGGAGAAAAATAGGATAGATGAAGGATTGCCAATGATAAAAGAGATATTACATGGAGGAAGTTAGAGTTGAAGATGAAAGACTCACAGGAAAGAGGTAGATGTTATGACTTAGTAGATGATATGAGTGGTATAAGAATAAATAAGGAACCTAGAGCTGAATCAAGCAGTGAGGTTTATCCTAGATTAGGAACAGAGACTCAAAGGGAAATGAATAGGGTTGGAGCAGGACAGCCTGTGCAACAGTCAATGGGGTTGAGTAGTGAAGGAAGTGTGGTAGCCATTATCATAAAAGCAAGTCATCTTATCCCCAATTTTACCAAGAAGGATCCAGAATTATTCTTTTCTACATTTGAAGGCATAGCAAAAAGGTAGGATGGAAAAAAGGACCTCTGGTCAGCAATGATAAGATCTAGCCTAACCCCAAAAGCCTTAAGTGTGTATACAGTGTTTGATAGAGATGGCATATATGATTGTGATCAGATTGAGAGTGAAATACTAAAGGTATACGAGATTTTCCCAAAGTATTTCAGAAATGAATTCAGGGAAGTTAGGATATCTGTCATAGATATATGGATCTAGCCAGGAATGTAAGGAGTGACCTAGAAAAATTAATGCATGCGGAAAATGAGGTAAGTACCGAGAAGGTCCTGAAGGTGATAGCAATTGAACAATTTCTTAACTTATTGAACAATGAAACAAGGCTATATGTGACCACACAGAAATGTGAGATGTTACAAGTGGTGAGTTTTGCAGAAAACTTTGCACTAACATCAACCGAAGGTAGGAAGAAATGCATGACACAAACCCAGAAGGGTGAGAACAGAGGAGCATTTGTGATTCCAGGTCAGGGATATGCAAAACCACAAGTAGGGGACAGTTGGAGAAAACCAGTCAAATTTTTCAGATGTGAGAGATTTGGGCAAAGAACTCAGGATTGGTATGCTAGGCTAGGTGAACAAAGTCACAGACAGGACATGGGTGGCAAGCAAACTAGGCAGGAAATAATGTGTATAGATGGAAACAGGAATGATGTATATCAAAATAGATATTATTCTTGTGGAGCCCAAGGTCATGGGATGGAAACTTGCCCCAAGGGAAATGGAAACAAAGGGGACACACAAGACTGGAGACAAGAAAAGGACAACAGCAAGACAAAGGAGAGACGAGTAGCAGGCATGAAGGAGGATAGCAATTGCTGTGTAGTTGGAGTTAAGTTAGGCAAGACAGACAAAACAAGGGTCAGCCAAGAGTGATTACCTTATGTGAAAGATGCCAAGATAGGAATAGAGGGGAGTGAAAGGAAATATGTGGTCAAGGCTCTTTGAGACACTGGGGCACCCCGCACCATTGTGAGGCCAAATGTGATATCAGGATTAGAAAATAGGCACACAGGTCAGTTCACCATATGATTAGCCGGAGGAGTGACAACATTAGCACCCATAGTTAAGGTGTTCCTTGAGACAGATGGTCAGACAGTGAACATTGAGGCAGGAGTAGCGGAGCTTCTGGTAAAAGGAATAGACGTCTTCCCTGGGAATGCTGTAGACGAGATAGTCCAGGTTAGACTCAAGACAGTAGATGACCCCATAACCAGACAGACACACACACACACACACAGGTGAAGCTAACATGGTTGACCCTGTGGCTATCATCAACAGGTACCAGGCCAAGAAAGCACGAGAGGAAAAAGAACGAGGTGATGACAACCTCCTCCTCTTCGACGCAGATACTGCAGACATGGTCCTGAAGAAGTCACAAAATGAGCTTGGCAATGAAAGAAAGCAGGTAGCAGCAGAGAAGGTAGCAGGAGACCAGGGGGATGAAGGAAAGCAGATAGCAGCAGAATATATAGCTGGAGACCAGGGAGACGATGGAAAGCAGGTGGCAGCAGATGTAACTGGAGACCAGAGAGGCAAAGGGGGGCAGATAGCAGCAGAAGATGTAGGTGGAGACCAGGGAGATGTCCTAGCAGATGAGATGATCCATGAGATGGCCATAGATAGGGAGGAATTCATCCTACTACAGCAGGAGGACCCAGAGCTGGAAGGAGTATGCCCAGCAGTTGAGGAGCAGGAATATGGGAAATGCTAAAAAAACAAGTTCATCAAGGAGGATGGTGTACTTCTGAGAAAATACAAGGCACCAGAAAAGGTAGGAGATGACACTGTTACCCAGTTAGTAGTGCCCCAAACACTACAAGAGAAGATTGTGAGGCTAGGTCACGAGACTTCGTGCGCCCACCTTGGGATCACCAAAACGAGACAATTAATCTTAACACATTTCTTTTGGCTTTGGTTGTCAAAAGATGTCAAGAAAGTGGTTAGGCAGTGTGTTGTGTCTCAAGTGACTGGGAAGCTAAATGATACACCTAAGAAAATACCCATGTGTCAGCTTCCTGTCACTGAGGAGCCGTTCAATAGAGTAGTGGTTGATTGTGTAGGACCTCTCTCAAAAACAAAATCTGGGAAGTCCTTTACACCCACTCCTCGTTTAACGACCTACTCGGTTAACGACAACTCGGAGTAACGACGGGCTTTATGACGTCGTTTAACGTAAATCTCCCGAAGTTACGACGTCGTGTATGATAATTAAGTTGGCTGAGGCAAATTTGTATGATGTTATAAATGAACTTGTACAGTGGATATTAGCTGTGGGGTAAAGTGTTCTGAAGCTTAGGTCTACATTACCATCCTGCAAGCTGAAAAAACTACCTGGGGTACAGTATATACCGGTAGTGGTAAATTTTTAGTTTCGACCATGGGCGCAATATAGCAATAGAAAATTAATTATCAATTTTGTAAATTATAATGTATCAACGTAATATGCAATTTTGTGAGCGGAAATAAAAAAAAAATGCTAAAACAGATTTCGTAAGTAACGAAGTCATGTTGGACGAATGGTACACCATGTTTGTTATGATAGATGCCGATGTCGAAGAAATGAAAGGATGATAAATTAATTCGTCTAACCTAAGCTAAACTAACCTAACCTGTGTTTGATAAATCATACCTGCAAATTAAATGTCATCCGGCTCGTCCTCGTTGTCGTCGTCGTGAGAGACGTTGGCAGACGACAAGATGGCGTCCCGAGCCTATGCTACCGACTTCGTTCATTAGCATATTTTCTTGTAGCAAGGTATTTTTTACTTTCATTTCCGCCCACAAAATTGCATATTACGTTGATACATTTTAATTTACAAAATTAATAATTCATTTTCTATTATTATTTTGCGCCCATGGTCGAAACTAAAAAAATACCCTGGTATTCAATATGGAATGTCAGCATACGCGGATTTGGTCATATACGGTAATTTTAGGAACCTAACCACCGTAAATAAACAGTAAATAAAGCTTTAATGTACTGTATAAAAAAGGGAAAATACACGAAAATAAAGATGCATGTATTGCTGGACATTGTACATACAGTACATGTACGTATATGTATACACTTTCGCTTAACGACCAATTCGGTTAACGACGGCGCGCTGGTCCCAATTGTCGTCGTTAAACGAGGCGTGGTTGTATATTATCAGTAATTTGTGAGGTTATATGGTATGCTGAAGTGATACCCCTTACAAACATCAAGGCCAGAACAATCACAAAAACCTTAATGTCTTATTTTAGTAAGATGGATATGCCTCGGGAGGTACAGAGTGATAGAGGCACTAACTTTTTAAGTGGGATATTCAAAGGAGGTATCAGAAGATTCATGGGCATGCTTAGATTCTATTGGAGGTACTGTCCAAAACTTGCAAAGGTAGTCGCTCCTTTAACCTGCATGCTCTTATACAGTAGTCATTTCAGGTGGGATAGGTGCTGATGCAGCTAATGAGAAGTGTAAGAAACATCTCTCAGGTCATCCTGTCTTGATAGCTCCAGATTATAGTAAGACCTTTTACCTTTTTTGTGATACCAGTCATGTAGTAGTAGGTGCTATGCTTGCTCAGGAAAATTATGGTGTCATGAGGTCCATTTCATTCATGTCTCAGACTCTCAAGGATTATCAAAGTGATATTCTGCCATTGAAAAGGAGGCTCTCAGCCTTGTGTTGGCTTTGAAGAAATTCCAGATATTCCTGGACAAAAAGGTAATCATCCTGAGCATTCATAACCCCTTGAAGTACAGCCACTCCTCGTTTAACGACGACAATTGGAACCAGCGCGCCGTCGTTAACCGAATTGGTCGTTAAGCGAAAGTGTATACATATACGTACATGTACTGTATGTACAATGTCCAGCAATACATGTATCTTTATTTTCGTGTATTTTCCCTCTTTTATTCAGTACATTAAAGCTTTATTTACTGTTTATTTACGGTGGTTAGGTTCCTGAAATTTCCGTATATGACCAAATCCGCGTATGCTGACATTCCATATTGAATACCAGGGTATTTTTTTTAGTTTCGACCATGGGCGCAATATAGCAATAGAAAATTAATTATTAATTTTGTAAATTAAAATGTATCAACGTAATATGCAATTTTGTGGGCGGAAATGAAAGTAAAAAATACCATGCTACAAGAAAATATGCTAATGAACGAAGTCGGTAGCATAGGCTCGGGACGCCATCTTGTCGTCTGCCAACGTCTCTCACGACGACGACAACGAGGACGAGCCGGATGACATTTAATTTGCAGGTAATGATTTATCAAACACAGGTCAGGTTAGTTTAGTTTAGGTTAGACGAATTCATCATCCTTTTATTTCTTCGACATCGGCATCTATCATAACAAACATGGTGTACCATTCGTCCAACATGACTTCGTTACTTACGAAATTTGTTTTAGCACCTCTTTTTTTCCGCTCACAAAATTGCATATTACTTTGATACATTATAATTTACAAAATTAATAATTAATTTTCTATTGCTATATTGCGCCCATGGTCGAAACTAAAAATTTACCACTACCGGTATATACTGTACCCCAGGTAGTTTTTGCAGCTTGCAGGATGGTAATGTAGACCTAATCTTCAGAACACTTTACCTCACAGCTAATATCCACCGCACAAGTTCAATTATAACATACAAATTTGCCTCAGCCAACTTAATTATCGTACACGACGTCGTAACTTCGGGAGATTTACGTTAAACCTCTGTCATATGAGGAATATGTCATGTTCCATGATGCATCACTGACACAGGACATGGGCTTCACTGACACGAAGGACATGGATATAGCGCCAATCCACATCTTAGGGCCACAGCACCTGCTTTCAAAGTAAATTGAAAAATATTTGGGGTTACCAAAAATGTAGTTAGTAAGAAGTTTGATTGTAGATATGAGTATCTTATGTAGGTTGTCCAATTACAGGAGATTGGCAAGCCAACAACGGAAGACTACACAACTGGGGCCACCTGCCTTCAGATTTCAGAGGGCATGTAAACAAGATGATGACACAAAGTAGAGTCATCATTTTCACATACATACATATACCAAGGGCTTTTTCCCCTTATAAGGGAAGTAGCCAAAAAACAAAGGCATAGAAACCACTCCCACCCGTTTCATCCCCTACATACTCCACCTCCCTCTACCCTCTTCCCTCTCTCTTATCTTGGCACCTCCTGGATGACAGGTCATCCCTGCATCTTGTCCACTGCCCTGGGTTAGAATTAGTGTCACAAGAACAGCACATCCACAGCAAGGCTGCTTTATTAAATCGTTGACCCCCCTCCACCCCCCTATGCAGAAAAGGAGAAGACAGAGAGAAATCCCTTCATACTCCCTCACCCCCATCCCCCACCCACTCTCCCTCATGCATCACAGCATCATCCATATGCAACCATTTTCCATTCACCCCTATCTTCTGTCCTCTCCTGTCCTTCGTCAACAGACATTCCCTTCGATGAGTAAAAGCAGCAATGACTGCAACAGCTCTGTAGGGAAGAGGCCAAACGCAGAGTATGGGAGTAAAATATATTGGACTCCCATACTCTGCATTTGGCCTCTTCCCTACAGACATTCCCCTCCCTCCCAATGCCCCTTTTATCCCATCCATCCATCCATCTCATCCTAGGTTGCCCCCTCATGTTCATCCCTTCTACCTCTGCCTTCCACAACTCTTTTACTAGTTTTTCTTCGCTCATTCTTTCCATGTCTCCAAATCATGACAATACTCTCTCATCAACCCTATCTCCCAACTCCCTTTCCACCCCTCTTCTCCTCACCTCCTCATTTTTCACTCTATCCAGCCTAGTAACCCCTATCATACTTCTCAGGCACCTCATCTCAAACACATTCAAACTCCTTCTCTCTTCCTCTCTTATGTTCCATGTTTCTGCCCCATACAGTACTGTCAGCACAATCACTCCTTCAAATAATCTCCTTTTAGCATCCATTTCCAAATGTCTATTTCTCATTACACTTTTTAATCACCCAAGTCATTTACTCACTTCTCTTAATCTACACTATACCTCCACCCCTACTCCTCCCTTTCCTGCCACATTCACACCCAAGTATCTAAAACTATTCACTTCCTCCAGTCTCTCTCCCTTAATACTCACTTCCAGTCTGCTGCCACTTTCTCCTCTTGTACATATCTCCTTACTTTTACCCACATTTATCTTCAACTTTCTTCTTTCACACAACTTCCCAAACTCTGTCACAAACTTCCTCAATCCCTCCTCTGGTCCTGCTACAAGCAGAGTGTCATCAGCAAACAACAACTGGCTTATCTCCCAATTTTCTCCATTTTCTTTAACCACCTCTAATCCCTGACCTACTACCCTTGCATTTACCTTTTGCACCACCCCATCCATATATAAATTGAATAACCAGGGCAACATAACACATCCCTGATGAAGTCATACCTTTACCTCAAACCACTCACTCGCTCCATTTCTAATCCTAACACAAGCTCTACTACTCTCATAAAAACTCTTGACTGCTCATAACAGCTTTCCTCCTATCCCATATATCTGCAATACCTCCCACAGTGCCTTCCTGTCTACCCTGTTATAAGCCTTTTTCAAATCCATAAGAGCCCAAAAAACATCCTTACCTTTTCCTATAGCTTTCTCACATATCTTACTACAAAAATCTGATCTATGCAACCCCTACCTATCCTAAGCCCACATTGTTTCTCACCAATTACTCCCTCTCTTCCTCTCCTAATCCTCTCAATCAAGACCCTCCTATAAGCCTTCCCAACTACGCTTAACAAACTGATCCTTCTGAAACTACTATACTCAAATTTGTCCCCTTTTCCCTTTTGCTTTTCCCATATGGCTTTTAGTATTTATATTCTTTTGTGTGTTAGATAACTAGTAGTTGATATATTGTGAGCCTTCTTCACACAAAAATAAAGAAATGGGTAGAATGTGTGAAGCTGGACAAATAGTGATAGAATAGGCTATATTGGCATACATTGGCACCTGTGCCTGACACTGGTGTTGTGTGGCTGTGGTATAAGTTAAGACACACAGGCATTTTGGGCTCTCTCTGATTCTAATGATCACACTGTTCACACCCAACTTCATCTTAAGTTCATGACACACAGCTGAACTCATATTTGGCCATGAGATAAGAGGTCCCCTTAAAATGTTAAAAGAAAAATGGATGAATACTGAAAATCCTATAAAGTTAATCAATCTGTGGAACATGTATTAGAAAAGTTGAGACAAGCTTGGAACTTAGCTAGGGAACATATGAAACAAGCCTAATCCAGAATGAAAAGGCATTATGATAAGAATTCACAGATTAGGAATTTCAAGATAGGAGATGAAGTCTTTACATGGAGACTCACTGCAAGCAAAATATTAAGGTCCCTACACTATTTTAGAAAGAAAAGATGACTTGAATTATGTCATCTCCATTCAGGATAGGAAAAATACTAAAAGACTTTGTCATATAAATTTCCTTAAAAAGTATCACTCCAAAAGTGTGGTACAAACTAACATTGTGAGAGAAGATTCAGAGGATCAAAACTTCCCTCATCCTGAATTACCCTTACAGAATTCCTTAGCTCTGGAAAAGTTGGATAAAAAACTGTCTCATTTAGAAGCTGAATGTCAAAATGACTTGGTAAATTTAATTCATTCACATCATTAACTTCAGATGTACCAAGACAAACATCCACTCTAGAACATTAGATAGTTAACCCAAAGCAAATTAAGTCATCCATACAGACTCAATCCTGAGAAAAGAGAGATCTTGCAGAAAGGTAAAGTCGTTACTTCTAAAAGGATTAATAGAACATTCCTCTGGTCCTTGGTACTCCCCTTGGAAAATTTAGAGTAGTGATTGACTATAGAAACCTGAATGGGATTACTATATATATTAATGTGTGATCCAGACTTAAAAAGTCCTGATTTTTCTCAACTTTTTCATTTATTCAATGATACTAGTGGTCTAGCATTAGAAGCAGTCTTAATACAAGAATATAATCATTTTTTATTTCCCATAGGTTATTATAGTAATAATGCAGCCAGAGAAATTATTTGACTTGAGAGTGTGTTTAGCTGTAGTCTTTGCTCTAAGCCATTTTGAACCTTATATGTATACTCTTCCTTTCCCTTAACCATAAACACTGATCATAATCCTCTTTCTTTTAATAACATGACCATGTCAAGATCTAATCCTCACCTAACAAGATGGAATTTGTTTTTGAAAACTTTCAATATAAATGTTTAACATATACCTGGCCACCAAAATGTCCTTGCTGATGCACTTGCTAGAAGTATCAGGCTTTAAGGAGGGAGGTGTCATGTTTTTGCATGATTATGGAAATTATAACAAATTACAATGTCAATTATAGACATTGTAATTTGTTATCGGTACAATAGATACAAATGTACCAAAGGTAGAAAAGTATGTTTTGAACATTTTGTCATACTGCGGATGTTACTGATAAGTTCATTTTATACATACAGTATAGCCTAGACGCCTATATGATTCATTTAGCGGAAGTAGGAATGACTTTCAAACTGAGCAGTATTATTTATTTATTTATTTATTTATTTAAAAAAAATTTACCTAGTTGTATTATACGGGAAGAGGGCTATACTCATAGTGACCCATCTTTGTATCTTTCAGCATCTAGTTTGTTCTTAAATTCTTTTATGGTTTTTGTACACACTATTGCCTTATCCAATTGTTTTGGATTTAGTATATTATTTTTCTCCAGATGTTTAATTTATCTACTTTTGATAACTTTTTCACATATTTTTGCTATTGTGCTTGTAAGGGAGACCAGTCTATAGTTAGTTGGATTTTCCTTGTTCCCCCCCTTTATATATTGGTACTGTAACTGTGAATCGTTGTGGTTACATAAGGAGGAATTAATGCGGGTGAGATAAACTCCAAAACGGGAGTTTTCTTCTATTTATTAACAATGAAGGCAATCTGGTTAACTAAATTTTCAAGGTACAAATGGCCCCTGTGGGCGAATAACAATATGTGCCAGGCCTTGACCTAGGGCACAACTGGCTGGCAGCCTCTCGGTCTGCCTAGCTCTGGCCGGTAGGCTCTTGACCTACCCCGCTCTGGCCGGTAGGCTCTTGACCTACCTAGCTCTGGCGTAACCAATATTTGCATTTTTTCAATATTATGGTACTTTTCCTTCTTTGAGTGAGTAATCAATTATCTTGTATATTTTGTCTGTTAGTTCATCTATACATTCTTTTAATATCCAATTGGCAATTCCATCCACACCATATGATTTTCTGATGTCAAGGTTTATTATTTGGTCCCTTATTTCCATCTGTGTCACAGTTATTTCTTTCATTGGGGAGGATCTTTCTGTCCTTCCTCCCAATTTTGTGTACTTTCAATTGTGAATACAGATTTAAAATGTTTGTTCATAATTTCAGCCATTTCTACATTTTCTATATATTCATCATCCCCTTGATGCAGTTTCACTGTTTCTTGTCTATCTTTTAGTTTACCATTCACATACCTGCAGAATAGTTTAGTTTGGTCCTTGCATTCGGGTCACATGAAGAATTGTCACCCCAGAATTCTCACATGAAGAATCGTTACCCCATGAGATTCCACCTGAAGAATTGTCACCCAAACCCATCACTTCAAGTAGACAAAGGGCTCAGTTCAATACAACATAAGCAAAAACTGGGCCCACTTCACTTGCACAACAATTGCAAACACAAATGAATACATGACTTGTTAGTGTGGGACAACGATAAAATGAGAGGACATGAAAAAACTGAAAAAGGATAGTTATAGAAAAAACTTGAAAAGGAACAGTTTCCCACACAAAGTGATAAATACATGGAACAAATTAGACAACAAAACAGTATGTGCAAACACTATACAAGATTTTGAGATAAAACTTGATGTGGAGAGATGCAAAGACGGGTCACCACGAGCATAGCTCCCCTCCCGTATATTACAACTAGGTAAATACAACTAGGTAAATACTTGGACATGTTCTACCTGCCCTCCAATAACCTCACTCCCATCTTCCCAACCACAACCTACACGCTTGCCCACACCTAGTCTCCCCCTTCCCTTGTCCTTAATCAATTCTCCCCCTCCTTTGTCCCCAATCACACCTTTCCCTCCCTCTAACTCAGATCCTATACCTTCCCCATCAACACCCCAAACCCAGAAGGCAACATACAACACATACAGAACACACAACATCAACACATTACAACACAACATCGATGGCATCAATACAAAAAAACATGAACTCAAACACTTCCTCAAACAACACAACATACACAAAGAGAAACACAAAGAAATTAGAAAGAATCCAAAGAGCAGCGACTAAGATGGCACCAACACTGTCAAATTTGACATACGAACAAAGATTGGAGAAATCACAACTGACAATGTTAGAGCAGAGAAGGGAGAGAGGAGATTTGTTGACCATTTTCAGAATTATGAAAGGAATGGAAGTTCTTGATAGAGATGATCTATTAAAATGGGACAAAAGAGAAACAAGAGGACACGCAAAGAAACTAAAGAAAGACAGCTACAGAAGAGATCTGAAAAAGAACAGTTTCCCACACAGAGTGACTGACGTCTGGAACAAATTGAACAATGAAACAGTTAATGCCAGAACTATACATGAATTCAAAAGCAAACTGGATGTGGAGAGATACAAAAATGGGTCAAAACAAGCATAGCTCTAGTCCTGTAAAATACAACTAGGTAAATACAACTAGGTAAATACATGTTGCCATCACACAAGAAACAAAACTAAGACACTCACACAAAACACCAACATTTCACAACTTCACCACCATTAGACAAGACCGGACCAATGGCAATGGTGGTGGACTTATCACTCTGGCCCACCAATCCATCTGTTTTGTGGATACAAGCACCACAACCAAAATCCTCCTCCTTACCACAGATAACACCACAGAAATCCAATCTATCCTAGTCCATACAGGCAACAAATCAACACTGACAATAGTTTATATATACATTCCCCCCCCCAGTCATCTCCCACAGTTCCAAATGCTTTCAGGCCTCAACTCAATCAACTAGCCACAATCCCAAACCTTATCATAGGTGGTGACTTCAACATCAAATCATTGGCCTGGTGTGTCGACAACCCAGACAAAGACAGAGGGCTTGATATGCAGACTCAACTTGACTCACTGACCATCATGAACAACACACATAATCAAACACATATCCCACACCAAGCCCTCTACACCCCTTCCTCTCCTGATATCACCTCCTGTTCTCCCTGCCTGACCCCAACAACTTTATGGAGAGTGATCAGATCACTTGGATCTGACCACTTTCCAGTCATCATCACCAACAAAACAAGATACACCCCAGTTGGCCACAGACACACATATACCAATTACAAGAGAGCAAACTGGGAAGCTTTTACTGAAGAGACGGAACAACATTTTGAAACACTTAACAGTATACCAATCACAAACATAAACAATGCTGTACACACTTTTAATACAAACATACAAAATGCAGACGAGAAATATATTCCTAGAGGCAACAGAAAATCACACAACCCCAATTTCACACCAGAAATCCAAGGCCTCATCAGACAACGAGATAAACTTAAACACAATACCCCTAAACCTATCCCTCAAAACATAGCAGACCAAATACAAACACTAAGCATAGAGGTTACCAATAAAATACATGAACAAAAAACACAAAATTGGCAAAAGTTTGTCAATACACTTGATCACAAAACAAACACCAGCAAATTGTACAAAACACTCAACAGCATTACACTATCCAACAGTAACACAACACGCTCTCACACAGCAATAACCACAACAACAGATAATTTACCCTCAAACAGACAACAAGCAAACACACTCATAAATCATTTTGCACAGACAAGCCATCTCACTTCTCACCCTGACGACCGACGCACCATTCGATGTAAGAAAGACTTTCCCACAGACTCAGACTATACACCCTTCATAGACAGTCAGACAAAACACATAATACATAACCTCAAGCACTCATCCGCCTGTGGCCCTGACAACATAAGTAACATCCACCTAAAACACATTGGACCACAAGGTATACATGCACTCACAAACATTGCAAACTACAGCTATTCACACAACACTATACCTGACATCTGGAAGCATGGGAAAATAATCACAATCCCAAAACCCAATAAAGACCCAACAATCCCAACACCACAATGCCCAATCACACTTCTCTGCACCCCCTCCAAAGTCATTGAAAGCTCATACTTCAACTCATCAAACCACATATTCCCCTTGCTGAATCACATGGTTTTAGGCCACTACACTCCACAAACACTCTTCTAATAAACCTCACACAAAGAATATTAGATGGCATTAACTCAGATAGGCCCCATCAATTTTTTTTTTTTTTTTTTTTTTTTTTTTAAGGGAGAATTTCATAGACAAGTACAAATCAATAGAGGCCTGAAGGAAATACCAGAAATATATATATATATATATATATATATATATATATATATAAATATATATATGTATGTATATATATATATATATATATATATATATATATATATATATATGTATATATATATACAGATATATATATATAAATATATATATATATATATAATGCGATTAATATCAGCATATGAGAGATATGATAATATTCAGCATTGATAAAATGACCATAATAACAAGAAATAAGGTTACAAACAACACCTTAAAGTTATAGATAACAATATAGCAAAATGAAATGTGATTACAATAAAATATTGTACTGTTAATATAGCAATGACATATCTAGTGTTAATTATAATTGGCAAAACTCAAATCTAGCTGTCTGTCAGGAATATCATGCCGCAGACAGTTACAATCAGCTTTTCTAAAATGACCTTGACACAAAAGGGATAAAGTTACAGACACCTTGAAGTTATAGATAACAATATAGCAAAATGAAATGTGATTACAATAATATATTGTACTGTTAATATAGCAATAACATATTAAGTGTGAATTACAGATGGCAAAACTCAAATCTAGATGTCTGTCAGAATGATCATGTCATAGACTATAACAATCAGCACCCACCAAATTCCATGTGACATAGAAGCAAATATTTACATAAATCTATGTGACATAGAAGCAAATATTTACATAAATCTATGGGGTTAACAGTCAACCACTGTGGGGCATTCAAGGGAGTAGTGCTGAAGGTTATTAGCATTGGGCAAATCCCACAGATCTTCTGCACTTACTGTGACAAACCCAAACACACCACTAGCAAATGCTACTACAGATACCCAACACAGCCAACCCGTCATTGTGATTACCACAGTGGATGCTACCACACCATTGAACATTGTCACATTCTCCAAGTGCAAAAATAGCAGAAACATGTTTCACCACAACACTCCCCAACCAGGAAAGCACACCATACTACTTCAGTATGACTGCCAAACAGGAACACCCACACACAATTTCAACCATACAAGGACTTTGGCTCACATACTCTCCACACATCCCACTTATGGTCTACATAGCTGATGCCTATTTCCCCGCCGACATCCTCATAGGCTTGACCTGGATGCAGCAGAGCGACATTGTCATATATCTTACCCAGCACGGCATCCTATATGCCAACTATTTCATTCCTGCCTTGAATCCCCCAAGCACACAAACTGTCAACAAAACACATTTGGCCAAGCTAGAGCACGCATATACAAATCAAACAGACACATGCTCACACACTTATGTTCCACCACAACACTCCACCTCTCCTAACATGCCCACACCGAGTGACATGCATCACACGTGCAACAGACATAAGAATGCTGACATGTCAAAGTCGGCTAGACGCAACACAAAGCACACTTTGTGCACTGAAAACAAATCAACGTCTGACCCAGACACTTTACCTCTCATGCAAGAGTTCAACCTGCAATCTGCCCCTGTCTCTCAAGTTGCATCTATTTTCACTCTCACTCATGCAGTTAGCATCAGCCCAAAAACGTTGTTCCCTCATGAGTACACCAAGGTACACGTACGTGTTTTTCAAGCCCCAGATATTGATGTACTATGCATCCCAAAGATATGCCGCGTAAATGGTATATCCCTCCTTTCCGCCATCAGCATATCTTCTAAGAAAGGTCATACGTGCATATTGATTGCAAATAATACAAGTGCTCCCATCAATCTCACCACTAGCACCAACATTTGTGATTTCCTTGGATACCCATCACATTTACAAATGTTGGAAAACAAAACCCCTTCTCAAATATGCACAGTTACCTCCAATGTGCTGAAAGCACAGGAGACCATTCAAGCAACTCATTCCAATCCCATAGATTTCCTTGGTGCTCAAGCGGATTTACTATCTGTAACAAATTCAGACATGCAATTGCATTACCAGGTGAACCTCTTGGACTTACAAACATCTGCAACATTTTTAGCATCAAAAATGTAACACCTTACCTTACGGACTAGTGGAGCATCAAAACAGGAAAATACTTAATGTTCTCAGACACTTTGCCTCAGTCATACACTCATCTTGGGATGGATATGTAGCAATGATCCAAGCCGCAATGAACAGTGGAATTAATAGGTCAATATTGGAGTCTCCACATTTTGTCCTATTTGGTTCGGATAAAAAGCTCCCATATAATCTCACTTCAGACTTATCCCCCATATATAACTTCAGTGATTATATTAAAGTCAAAGTCCAAAATTTCAGCCCTCTCTTGAAGAGAATTCATGACTCCCGTACTCTCTCAAAAGGGGATATGGCACGGCTCCATAATGCAGGAGCAAGGCGTTGCAACATTGCAATCGGAGGCATTGTGTACGAACAAAACCATACTCTAACATCAAAACTCTCTGAAATGTTCACAGGACCATTTCGCGTTCTTGACATTCTACCAAATAATAAAATCAAAACCCTTTGCATGCAACACGCTTGCTCGCAACACTCAGCAGAAAAGATCCTCCACATTGACAATTGCAAGATTCCCCGAGACCTCGACCTCACACACATCCCTTCACCTGCTCCAGCACCCGTTCCGGCTCAAGACTCCTACTCCTCTTCCTAGATACAGTCTAAGACAGCCCTGTGCTACCTGCGGCCCTCAAAGGCTTTGATTGCGGCCCTCCCTCCCTCCCTTTCTCCTAAAAATAAATAAGCTATAATGCGGCCCTCAGAGAGAGGGTAGCCTTTCATTTGCTAATTAATAGACAGGAAAATGTCTGTGTTTGATCATAATTATGATAATGATCCCAGTTAACCAATATTATGTAATTATTTATGTTTGTACATTATAATAATAAGGTATGGTAGCCTTTCATTTGCTCATTTATAGTAAGGAAAATACATTTGTTTCGGACAATTCTTATTTTTGTGATCCCAATTTAAATAAAATCAGTAACAAACTACTCATATATCTTTATCAGTATACTCTCACATAATATGTCTTCAATCGTAGTAAATAACATGAAATAGTAAGGTTATGTGGCCCTCCATACCAACAGAGTAGTGACTAGTGGCCCTTTGGGAAAAAAAGGTTGCACACCCCTGGTCTAAGACAAATTCCAACCATAGGTGAACTGAATTGTATCTATTTTTCATCATATCATCATAGCTATCTTCATGTTTTCCATCTATCTCATATGGTACCTTCAAATTCCACATATATCGTACCTATGCCACTATTTTATATTTTAAGGTAATCACTTATGCCCCATACAAGCATCCCGGGTGAGGTCACCGGATGGCAGCCGGACCGAGCATTCATGCTGCACACGTTGCATATCAATACGTCTGTGTGTATACCAGTCAGCACCAGTGCACATGGACGCACGCACACATGAAGAGCTTCGTGGTAGTGAGCCCGCTCAAGACCTCATCTCTCAGGTCACGCACGGTCAAGACAATTATCTCCGAGGTCACCACCCACCCAACGTTGTCCGTTCGACTCCAACGGTTGAAGCATGATACCACAAGATATCAGTATTGTTCATTTTTGTTTCTCCTGTGGTTCTATGTCCACTTGGACATATATTGTAGATATGTAATTTAAGGATTTAAAATTGTGTAATTAAGCAACAAATATGTGATCCTTATATCAACTCTAGTCGGGCCAAATGGCTCCGTGTAATTTAAACTATTGTACATAATTCCTTTTTGGTAACTCATCCAAGTTCCCCCTTTATAAGACCCGGTCATCTGGCCTGTGGAGTTTCTTTTCTTCACCTAGGTAACTGCGCATGATGCCTTAGACTGGACCGGATGGGACGCGACGGGTGCAGGAACTACGTCGGCTGGACCGGATGGGACGCGACGGACTCATAGGACACTAACCACGTCGGCTAGATCGTGGAGACCAGGGGCCGTATACACAAAACTTTTTTGTTAGCCTTAACAATCTCTGCTAGCTAACAGAAAACCACTAAAAGTTATACACCAATGCTTAACTAACAACTGTTAGCTAGCAAACAGTTGTTTGTCAAGTACCGCTAAACAGCGCTGAAGTTAGCAGCTTATGAACATGTAAATGGACGTATTATCAAAAATTGCACACATAAAACAGTGTTATTAATGCAGTTGTTCAGAATTTATTAATAAAGTATCATGATAGCACATAGATATCGTATGTATGGGTTTTTAGAAGTACTTATTAACCAACGACAGATATTTTTGGACGAAGGCGCATTGTACAGGCGGCCGTGCTACAGACAAATCTTCCGACAGAAGACTCAACAATAATTTCAGAGGACATAGACATGGCAGAAGAAACACAGAAAAAGAAAAGGAAGCCAAACTGGTCACAAGAGGAAACACTCCTCTTGATCAACGTGATTATGGAGAAAAAATAATAATAAATGGGCGATTCAAGCCAAGTTTAAACCACAAGGATAAGAGGGAGGCATGACAAAGCACGTTGATGCTATGGTATTGTTTTCTGTTTACATATAAATGTTCATCGACACTTGGAGCCCCAATTCTAATGTTTGTGCCATCTATGGTACCCACAACACCGGGAAACCTACAGTTTTCCATGAACTCTGCTTGTTTTACTTGCACTTCTTGGCGAGTCAATAGGAATTTTACAAACTGAGTTACAGTATCTGGTTCTGATAGTGCATCAATTGTTTGAGTAATGACACGGCTGATTGATGCTTGCGAGGTCCCAAATTCGTCACTGCTGCATTTTACCTGTGGCTAAATATCATAGGGTAATTGCCACCTTCGTCTCAGGACTCAGTGGTCGATTCCGTTCTGTTCGGGATTGAAGTTTGTCCCTCACTAAATCAGCCATTTTTATTATACCAGCACGGTTCATTCTGAAGCGTTTGATGAGTTCGTCGTCATTGTACTCGTTAAATATGTCCCGTCGCTGTCGATAAACTCGCAGTCATCTTTTTAGTTGTTGTTGCTCCGCCATCTTCTCTACTAACAGGAACTTGTTAAGAGCTTAATAGTCCTCCTCAGCACTTTTATCTTAACAGTACTTTTAAGGCCCTAACAAGTTTTCTGTATCACTGTTAGTGCTTAACAGCTAAATGTTAGCCTTAACAGGAATTTGTTACCCTTAACAGCTATTTGTTAGTGCTAACAAGTTTTGTGTATACGGCCCCAGGACCGTACAGCGCTACAAATATTGTCATATTTAAACACATGTACATGTAACTTGCAGAAAAAAACACTGGGAAATAAGATGTAACTTATTGTAAAAGGCATACTTGTATGCCTTCTAGGAGTATGGGTAGAGACCCAAACAAGATGTACTTCTTGTAAATCAATAAATGTAAAAAAAAAAAAAAAGGCCTGTGGAGACTTGGAAACTTGACAGCCTTACACAGACGGGTTCTTGCTTGTACCAAATTGATCAATAAGGCAAAGAACTATCTCCGTTTCTCTGACCAGCTCACTGTCCTACTAAACCTTTGCTGCTGCGTCTCAAGGACCAACGACGCTACCCAAAAACCTCCTCTATACAAAAATTATTGTAAATCACCAAAGACAAACCAACAAAATTAACCAATAGATGGGGTGGTTGTGAAGTGTGTTCCAGGAAAAAATAATAGTGAATAGTTGATGGTGGAGTTGTGTTTAGAAAGAGAGTTAATGATAGCAAATGCAGTGTTTAGAAAGGAAGTCAAGTATAAGTACAAATGGGAAAGGGTGTTGGGTAGAAGGGTGATAGATAGAGCGTTAATGGACTACACAGTGGTAACCAAGAGAATAATAGGAAGAGCTTTGGATGTATTTGTTATAGGGGGAGAGATTGAGGGAATATCAGATTTTTTTTTTTTTTTTTTTTTTTTTTTTTGGTGGGAGGTAGTTGAGAGTGGAGGATAGATGGAGAAAGAGGAAAAGGACAGAAGGTAGAGACGTACTTAGAGTAAACTGGTTAAATTAGAAAGAAAAGAGTACAAAAAAACTGAGGGAGGAGTGGGAGGGAGTGAAGGATAGAGTAGGACTAGGAATGGAAGAGAAATGGGGATAGTTTAAGGAGGGAGTCAAAAGGTGTGCAAAGATGGTGTGTGAAACAAGGAGGACAGGAGGGAATAGAAGGAAGGGTAGTGAGTGGTGGAATGAGGAGGCAAAGGTTATAGAAGGGAAGAAGCGAGCATTCACAGATTGGTTACAAAATAGGATGAGAGAATCATATAAGAGGTACAAAGAAAAGAGGAGAGAAGTAACAACACAAGATAAAAGAGGCAAAGAGGAGAGCAGACGTGAAATGGGGTAAGAACATGACAGAAATTTTTGAAAGTAATAAAAATATGTTTTGGAAAGAAATTAGGAAAGAGGAAGCAAATCAAGTACAGAAGAAAAGGTTAAAAGGTGCAGATGGAGAGATGATAATGGAAGAGATGGCAGTAAGAGGAAGATGGGCAGAGTATTTTAGAGAGTTGTTAAATGTGAAGGAGGATAGTGAGGGAAAGGTAGTTGTAGTGGGAAACAATAAGAAAATGACAGTGATGAGTGAGGATAATGGAGAAATAAGGAAAGATGGTTAAATTTAGTTATCAAAATGGATGGGTGCCATACGATGTCTAAAAAAGGGAGGTACAGTGACGGTGGACTGGATGGTGAGGTTATTTAATGTTTGTCTAAAAGAGGACACAGTGCCAGAGGACTTGAGGAGTGCCTATATTGTACCACTTTACAAGGGGAAAGGGGACATGTGTGAGTGTAGTAGTTTCAGAGGGATCATCTTATTAAGTGTAGTTGAGAAGGTCTATGGGAGGGTCTTGATTGAGAGGATTAGGATAGGAACAGAGTAATTGGTGAGGAACAGTGTGGGTTTAGGACAGGCAGGGGTTGTATGGATGGGATTTTTGTGGCAATACAGATATGTGAAAAAGCTTTAGGAAAATGTGAAGATGTTTTATGGGTTTCTATGGATTTGGAAACGGTTAATGACAGGATAGACAGGAAGGCACTGTAGGAGGTATTGCTGATATGTGGGATAGGAGGAAAGCTGTTAAGAGCAGTCAAGAGTTTTTACGAGAGTAGTAGAGCCTATGTTAGAATAAAAAATG
This sequence comes from Oratosquilla oratoria, assembly GCF_046742065.1. Lineage (NCBI taxonomy): Eukaryota > Metazoa > Arthropoda > Malacostraca > Stomatopoda > Squillidae > Oratosquilla > Oratosquilla oratoria. The sequence continues at coordinate 4,940,944 of NC_134803.1, read as the reverse complement.
GAGAGCATGAGTGGTTTAAGGTAAAGATGGGACTTTGCCAGGGATGTGTTATGTCGCCTTGACTGTTCAATTTATACATGTATGGGGTGGTGTGAGAGGTAAATGCAAGGGTAATGGGCCAGGGATTGGAGATGGTTAAAGAAAATGGAGAAAAGGGGGAAATAAGCTAGTTGTTTGCTGATAACACTGCGCTTGTGGCTGGATCAGAGAAGGGATTAAGGAAGTTAGGGACAGAGTTTGGGAAGGTGTACAATAAAAAAAGGAAGTTGAAGATAAATGTGGGTAAAAGTAAGGTGATGAGATGTGCAAAGGGAGAATGTGGCAGCAAACTGGAAGTGAGTATTAAGGGAGAGAGACTGGAGAAAGTGGACAGTTTAGATAATTGGGTGTGAATTTGACAGGAAAGGGAGGAGTGGAGGTGAAGGGAGAATGTAGATTGAGAGAGGCAAGTAAATGTGTAATGAGTAGGCATTTGGAAATGGATGCTAAGAGGAGATTGTATGAAGGAGTGATTGTGCCAACAACACCATATGGGACAGAAACATAAAACATTAGAGAGGAGTTTGAATGTGTTTGAGATGAGGTGCCTGAGAAATATGATAAGGGTTACTAGGCTGGATAATGTGAGAAACGAGGAGGTAAGGAGGAGAGCAGGGGTGGAAAGAGAGTTGGGAGATTGGGTTGGTGAAAGAGTATTAGGATGGTTTGACCACATGGAAAGAATTAATAAAGATTAACAAAAGAAGTGTGGAAAGCAGAGGTGGAAGGAATGAACATGAGGGGGTGACCATGGATGAGATGGATGGATGGGGTAAAATGGGCATTGGGAAAGAAGGACATGCTTGTTGAGAAAGGGAGAAGAGAAGATAGGGTAAATCTTGCAGGATACGTGTATATTCGCTTGCTGGGCTGAGTGCGAAGGGCCACTTGAAACTTGGAGAATGTTGTGCCCAAGGCGACTTGCTGGAAGCTTGGCAAGATGCCATCTTTTTAAAAGAGGCTGGCGGCTCAGCGAAGGTCCCCGTAGAGCTTTCCCGAGTTTCTGATTGGCTGATGTCTGGAGCTGGCCGAAACGTCTTGCTAACTACGGCAAGTATATAGGCCTAGCTCGAGTTGTGTGGCGGCCGGTCTGGTTTTGACCAGCGCCGTGTCACCACACACTTTATATATATATATATATATATTACAGGTGAGCAATGTAATCCCATTTGCCAATCACGTTAAAACCAGTTGGAGTAGAAAAGACTGTGTACGGGGAATCTATATATTTCGATTGCAAACTGCAATCCTCTTTAGTAGATACTAAAGATTGTAGTTTGCAATCGAAATATATAGATTCCCCGTATCCAGTCTTTTCTACTCCAACAGTGGTTTTAACGTGATATATATATATCCATGATTTTTTGTAATTTTCACTTTTTGCAAATTTTGCTAGTACTTCTGTTAGCATTTTAGACCTTAGTTTAATCTAAATGGCCTATTTTTTCTTAATAGTCCCATTCTATGCACTTAATTTTTTCATTACTTATCCCTCCTCTAGTAACTTTCATAATTTCTTTCTCCTCTCTTTCTCTTAGGTATCTAGCTACATTATTTTTCTGTAATACCATAAACTACTATGCACTTTTTATATACACTGTTTCTCTGACCCAATTCTCTTTCCCCTACAACGTCAGCGGCATACGTCGTATGCCGCAATTGTTTTATGGATTGAGCGTAAGCGGCATACATCGTGTGCCGCAAAAAAAAAAAAAAAAAAAAGAAAAAAAAAATCGCCAAAAATAGGCATTACGTCAAGGGTAAAAATTGTGGTAATAACCAAATAGCCCTATTCATTGGCTATATATATATATATATATTTTTTTTTACAAAATAGCAAGCCTGGCAGCAATTTTTCGGGGGGGAACATGGTGTATAAAATCGGCCTTTAGAACGTAATTTAGGCGATTCTGGTGTACGAAACTAAGTATGAGGGGGTGAAGTTTATTCTTCGACAGATAGGCAGGTGCTATTTAGTACGTATATTCAAATGTATAGAGCTGGCAATTTCGCACTGCCAAATTTTGTAATAAATACGTAATACAAAATGTGGCCGGGCAATAATGGTGTGATGGATGCTTACTAAAAAATCTACCAAAACAATAAGAAACACCACAATCACCTACTCTACATGAAAAAAATGGGTACCGAAGAATCAATTTACCACAGAACTAAGTGATATTTGCCAAAAATCCACAAAAACTATTAACACGTTTTCCGTAAGTGTCAGACTATTATGGGTGACTGTACATTGACTTGAAACATCACAAACGTCAAATTCCTTCACTCTCCGAAATTCTAACGAAGCTTCCCCCCCCCCAAAAAAAATATAGACCTCGTTCAACCAGCGAGGAGCGAAATATAGTCTACGGATGTTCTAACAAACTTTCGCACGCATATCTCGAAAAAATCTACCCAGTTTCTCCACACATGTGCAAGGTGAATCTAAATAAGCAAGAGTTGTTGGTTTTACATGATTTTGAGTTGATTTAAGCAATAATAGAAAAAAAATCGATTTAGGCTCAGACGCTAGGGGTGGGAATATATACAACATTCGTCCGGCGACGTACGGTCTAATTACTATTTATTTGGCATTCTCTTCCACTTGATCCTGTACTATCTCTATAAAAGTTATTTCTGACTTTCTTTTTCCACTGAGTTTTTATTATAATTTCTTGGAAATCTGTCTCGTATCGTTTCTCCAACTTTCTCGGTCACCGCTTGCATTATTATTTTTTCAAATCCTCATTTTTGTTTGCATCTTCATTTTTCATTGTTTTCACTTTTGACTATTTTTAGATCATTAAGATGTTAGTTTCAGTTTTGTTTTTGAACTGGTTCACCTCTATTTCATTTATTCCGTAATCCGATTTCTTAGGATATTTTTATACCTTGATTCTCTTTCCAACTCTAAACCTCTACCTTTCATTCCACTTTCTTTTATAAACCCTGAAAAATATTGTTTTTAAACCTTTGATTAGATTTCGGTGTTTCCATGTTGTAACTGTTGGGAAGATACCTAACGGTGATTCAACTATGCTTACATCAAATCTTCTCTTCGATGGTTCACTATATTTTTGTCTTCCTCATTCTCCATTTTGCGTATTGGCTACTAATGTGAAATTACTCTGTTTTATCACTTCGGTCACGTGATAAACAAAGCTCCCTATCCCGAAATACAAATTCAAAGATAGGGGTTTCCTCCAAACTGATCGAAAAAAAGCTGCGCTCCAGAGCTCGTTCTAGACGTCAGTGTTTGAGATGAAATGTCTGAGAAATATAATAGGGGTTACTAGGTTGGATAGAGTGAGAAATGAGGTGAGGAAGAGAGTGGAGGTGGAAAGGGAGTTTGGAGATTGGGTTGATGAAAGAGTATTGGGATGTTTTGGAAATGTGGAAAGAACGAGTGAAGGTAAAAGAGGTGGAAGAAGTGAACATGAGGGAGCGACGAAGGATGAGACGGCTGGGGTAAAAGGAGCATTGGGAAAGAGAGATGTCTGTTAAGAAAACAGAAGGTAGGGGCGAGTGGAGAATGGTTGCATATGGATGATGCTGTGATGCATGGGAGTGGAGTTCGGGGTGAGGGAGTGTGTGTAAACATTTTGACACAGCCCGAAGGGACTTTTCCCTGTCTTCTCTTTTTCCGCACGAGGGGTCGCTGAATGAAGCGGCCTTGATATGGATGTGCTGTTTTTTGCTACATTGCTTGCGACCCAGAGCAGTGGGCGAGATGTAAGGATGACCCATCCTCCAGGAGCAGCAAAGATAAGAGAGGGACGGGGGTGAATGGAAGTATGTGGGATGGAATGGGTGGGAGTGGACTTTATGCTTTGTTTTTTGGCTACCTCCCTTGTAAAGGGGAAAAGCCATTGGTATATGTACATATATTGATTGATGGCTATAGATCTTAAAGTTGAATATATATATATATATATAAATTTGCCAGGAATGTATTATAAATTTCTGGAGCCACAGGTTGCCAACTGCTGTTCTAGCTTATGGGAATGTCTCTTAGGGGCAGATGTCTGAGGGTGTTCAGTGGAGCAGAGGTTGGTGGTTAGCCATAGTGTTTGCTTTGTGATTCAAGTGTGTGCCTTTTGTACGAATGTGTTGCAAGGTCCTAGCGATAGGTTGTTGTTTCATTTTTTTTTTTTCTTACATTCAGTAGTGCTTGTGTTTGATGGAATAGATAAATGGTTTTTTTTGCTTTTCAACAGTAGTGTGTCTATTATTCTTATGAGCTGCTATATGGGTTTTGGTTTGTGTGTGGATATTCTGTCCGAGTGGTTTTAATGCAGTGGTTTTTAACCTTTTTCAGTGCCCTTAGTACCCTTGACATCTCAGAACATTTTCTCATGCCCCCATCCAATACAATGCAAACATGTAAAAAGGATTAGTGATGCAAGCCTTGCTTTTTCTCATAGTAAATATACAGTACCATGCACTGGCATATCTCATAACCCCAGGTTTAAGGTTTCATACCCCTTGGAAGTACAGGTACCCCAGGTTAACCATTGTTTTAATGCATCCTGATATTATTCTTAGTGTTTTTGTTGTTGTTTTTTTTCTGTTTCAAATGTATGGAACCATGCCAGCAAAATGTTGTTTAGAGTAGTTCTGAAGCTTGTGAACTGTGACCATTCTCTTTATGCTCATCAAAACCTATGCCTGTTACTGATCTTGTATTGTTTATTCTTGTAAATTTTCACCAGTAGGCCCTTCATGTGTAGATTGAAGGATATATGCAACAGAGACCTCATCTGATGGGAGGGGCCAATGACAGGTGGTCATGTGGTGATCCTGCAAGATGGTCAGGAAAGCTAATCATTTTCAAAACAAGTTAGCCCTCAATTCCACTAGGATGTGCAGACACTTCATCTCCAGACTTGGCCCAAGACCTCTATTAACTATATTTATTACATTTTCACACATGGGGAGCTCACAACCACTTTGGGTTGGCAAGATTGAAACAGTCCACCAGTGACAATACAACAGACCAAACTTTCTTCCCATTGATCCGTGTAAGTTTCTGAGGACTGGTGCCAAATACTGTGGGGCTGTGGGTTTTCCACTTATTGAAACTAGGGGGAACAAATGATTGATCAGTTGTTTAATAGACAACAAATGGGTGTTGGGAGAGGTCTTTTGGTATGTATATGTACTTATGTATATCCGATGGAAAAAAAATTCCATTTCCTATTCTTGGATTCATGGCTGTTTGGGTTGAGGAATGTCATTGATATTTTAGTGGGGAGACTTCCTTTCCGTTTGTCTTAGCCACTCTTCAGTTTCAGTAATTTAGTTGTTCTTGGCATAAGTTTGGCAGTTGCTATACTGGATTATCAAGTTATCTGCTTAGTTGAAAGATTTGGTGTTACACTGGATTAGGGGTATGGAGATCACTTGTGAAGAAGTTAGTGTAGGTATTACTCCTCATTATGACTCGTCCTAATTGGTTGTTTTTGGATACTCTGCACTCTTTCAGTTAAGAAGGTTGCATATGAGATAGATATTATCTACTGATCATTTTCAAAACTCATCTCCATCTGGAGATGCAACCCTGAGGGGCTGATGGTCTCCAGACCAGGCCCAAGATATCACTATCAACTGTAATTTTTCCATCTTTCCACATAAGAGCAGACAACTACTGACTGCTCCCCTCCTCCTGGTGACACAAACTGTCATACACAAATACAACACACTCAAAAGTTCAAAGTTTCTTATGGATATCCATGAGGAGCTAAGATGAGAGGGAGAAAAGTGGGGTGGAGGGGAGTGGAATGGGTAGGAGTAGGTACATGATTTTGACTTGGCTACCTCCCTATCATTGGGAAAAAGCTCTTGGTATTTAGATGGATATCTACAGGAGGGTCCAAGGACTGTTGCAAGCCACTGTGGGGCTGCAGGTTTCCAGTCAGTGAAACTCGAGGCAATAATCACTATCATTCTTACAGGATCAGGAGTACAAGAAGCTGAGAGAAGTGTAGAAAGTGAAAGATGTACTAGAGTTGGGAGTGGAAGAGGAATAGGTGTTTCAAGATGGTAGTGACAAAGTCTGCAAATGGTATGTGGAACACAGAAGATAGGAGGGAATAGAAGGAACAGTAGCGAGTGGTGAGATAATGAAGTGAAGATGATAGTTAAAGAGAAGATGCGAGGATTTAGGGATTAATTGCAAAGGACTTAGGAAGCATATGAGTGGTACAAAGAAAAAAGAAGAGAGATAAAACATAAGATAAAGGCAAAGTGGAGAGATGTATTCCAGAAAACTTTGGAATAAAAAGAGGATTTGAAAAGAATACAAAGACAGAAAGGGGAGGTGAATCAGGAGAGGAAATGGTAAAAGGGGCAAATTAGTAGTCCTTACTCCCTTGCCTCACCTCTTTTTGGCATCTTATGACCTTACTGACCCCAAGTGGCCCAGTGGGACACCCTCACATCTACCCATCTATGACACGTCCCAGAACTTCCTTGAGGCCCATGGGTGGGACAAAGCCTCCTTGAGGAAACACACATGCAATGCCAGCTATGGCTACCCTGCACCTTGGCCACCCACATGACACAGGAACACTGGATCTATTGAGGAACACAATCCCTGCCTTCGTGAGTCACCAGTATCAGATGTTTTGCCTGACTTCCCACACAGCACACATTTATGACAATTAGGAACATGTGTCATGACCTGCCTGTGTATATAAAGGATGGACCATGCCCACAGATTCAGATAGCCCTGGAACAGCACACATGAGCCTGGTTTGCTGCTCCTTGCTTTATTGCCCCCCCCCTCCCCCTTGCAAGCAGATTGCCCAGGAACATGACTTGAAACAGTTGTCACCTACCTTGCCATCTCATTCCTCCCCCCCCCCTTCCAACGCCCAACATTTCATTGTTAACCACTTCAATGACATAAATTCTCATGCACAGCACTGGCTGCCAAATGTATGATTCATCACACTACTTGCATTATAATATATAAAGTCACTGCTGTATTACTCATTCTCTTTTACTCTGAGTAATAATAAACACAGAAAATGTGATTAAGCCAGTTCACAGAATCTGGGGGTAACTTGTGTATAACTACAAAAAAATATATATAATCAAGATGCTGATGCCGGCATCCTCATGTACCTACTTGCACCTCATGACACCTATGTGGTCATCATTGTATCATACATACATATACCAAAGGCTTTTTCTCCCTTACAAGGGAGGCATAAAAAAAAAAACTCCCCTCACCCTCTTGGCTTCTCCTGCATCTCGCCCACTGCCCTGTGTCAGAAGCAGTGTCGCAATCCACAGCAAGGCCACTTCATGAAATCAGCAAATCCCCCCTCATCTAGAAAAGAAGACAGGGAAAAATCCCTTTGGGCTGCGTCAATTTATTTCTCACACGTACTCCCTTAAACCCCATCCACTCCCCCTCATGCTCATACATCACATCATATACAACCATTCTCCATTCACCCCTATCTTCCATCTTCTCCCCTCTTTCCCTATGCTCCTTTAACACCATCCATCCACCTCATCCTAGGTCAACTCCTCATGTTCACTCCTTATTTTACTATTACTTTATCATTGTTATTAATATTATTATTGTTTTTATCAATATTATTATTACTATTACTCTTATCATTATTGTTACCATTGTCATCATTATTAGTACATTGGTATTCAGAAAAAGTAAAAAAAAAATATATATATATATATCAGGGCAATATAAAATTGGAAAAAGTAAAGAAAGTACATACACATACCAAGACTTTTTCCCCCTTACAAGGGAGGTAGCCAAAAAGGACAAGGCATAAAATCATTCCCACCCATTCCATCCCCAAAAACACTCCACACCCCTCCCATCTTAGTACCTCTTAGATGACGGGTCATCCCTGCACCCTGTCCACTGCCCTGGGTCAGAAGCAGTGTCGCAAGACACAGTACATCCACAGCAAGGCCGCTTCATCAAATCGGCGACCCCCACTCTCCGTCCCCCCCATATAAAGGAGAGGACGGGGAGAAATCCCTTCGGGCTGCGTCAAATATTTTTGCTCCCACACACTACCTCACCCCCCATTCCCCCTCATGCATCACATTTTCCATATACAACCATTCTCCATTCACCCCTGTCTTCTGTCCTCTCCCGTCCTTCCTCAACAGACATTCCTCTCTTACCCAAAGCCCCCTTCACCCCATCCATCCAAGGACGTTCCCTCATGTTCACTCCTTCCACATCTGCCTTCCATACCTCCTTTACTAGTCTTTCTTCACTCATTCTTTCCATGTGTCCAAACCATCCTAATACTTTTTCATCAACCCTATCTCCCAGCTCCCTTTCCACCCCTGTTCTCCTCACCTCCTCATTTCTCACTCTATCCAGCCTAGTAACCCCCATCATACTTCTCAGACACTTCATCTCAAACACATTCAAGTTCCTTCTCTCTCCCTCTCTTATGTTCCATGTTTCTGCTCCATACAGTGCTGTTGGCACAATCACTCCTTCATACAGTCTCCTCTTAGCATCCATTCCCAAATTTCTATTCCTCATTACACTTTTTAATCCACCAAGGCATTTACTTGCTTCTCTCAATCTACATTCTACCTGGGAGTAATTATCACAAATGGTATGTCCCCTGATAAACAAAATTGTCAAGAGAATCTTACAACTTGCTAAGATCAATAAAGGTGACTTTTTCCTATTCAGACAAAGAAATGGTTAAAAAATATGTTACATTAATAAGGCCTAGACTGGAGTATGCTGCTACACTATGGTCACCAAGTACCAAAAAGAATATAAATAAAATTGAATGAATTCAGAGAGCAGCCACGAAAATGGCCCCAACACTTTCAAACCTGTCACATGAGGAGAGACTGGCTAAATTGAAACTACTGACTTTGGAACAAAGAGAAAGAAGCAAACTGCTGACCATTTACAGAACCATGAATGGCACAGAAATCCTTGATAGAGAGGACCAAAGTGGTTAAATAATAACAACTCTATCTCCTCCAGAATTTGCCTTCAACCAGCCTAACTGTGCAGATGGACAGATGTTAATGAAAGTGAAGGCAGTAAGGGGATGATGAGTAGATTAGTTTAAAGATTTGTTAAATGTGGAAGAGAATAAGGAGGGATTAATTTTGGCACTTAGAAAATTATGATGATGCGAGAGGAAAATGGAAGAGATAAAAGGAATGATACAAGTATATTTGAAAATCAAAAGGTCTTGTAGGTTTGGTTGGGTGTCATGCAGTGTCTGAAGAAAGGAGGTACAGTAACAGTGAACTGGCTAGTGAGGCTGTTTAATGTCTTGGGGAAAGTGCCAGAGGACTGGAGGAGTGCCTGTATAGTTTTGTTTTACAAAGGAAAAGGGAACAAATGTGATTGTAATAGTTTTAGAAGGTTTTGTTAAAGATCTGATCTACACAACCTCTACCTGTCCTAAATCCACACTGTTCCTCACCAATTACTCCTGTTCCTCTCCTAATCCTCTCAATCAAGATCCTCCCATAAGCCTTCCCTACTACACTTAACAGGCTAATCCCTCTGAAACTACTACATTCACACTTGTCCCCTTTTCCCTTGTAAAGAGGAACTATACAGGCACTTCTCCAGTCCTCCAGTACTCTACCCTCTCTCCAGCAAACATTAAATAACCTCACCAACCAGTCCACCATCACTGAACCTCCCTTTTTCAGACATTCCGCATGGCATCCATCCAGACCAGGTGCCTTACCTGCTTTCATCATCTTTGTGGTAAGACAGATATGTGAGAAAGCTATAGGAAAAGGGAAGGATGTTTTTTGGGCTTTTATGGATCTGGAAAAGGCTTATGATAGGGTAGACAGAAAGGCACTGTGGGAGGTTATGCAGATTTATGGGATGGGAGGAAAGCTTTTGGGAGCTGTCAAGAGTTTTTATGAGAGTAGTAGAGCTTGTGTCAGGATTAGAAATGGAGAGAGTGAGTGGTTTGAAGTAAAGGTGGGACTTCGTCAAGGATGCGTTATGTCGCCCTGGCTGTTCAACTTATACATGGATGGGGTGGTGCGAGAGGTGAATGCTAGGGTAGTGGGTCAGGGATTGGAGATGGTTAAAGAAAATGGAGAAAAGTGGGAGGTGAGCCAGCTGTTGTTTGCGGACGACACTGCGCTTGTGGCAGGGTCGGAGGAGGGATTGAGGAAGCTGGTGGCAGAGTTTGGGAGAGTATGTGATAGAAGAAAGCTAAAGATAAATGTGGGTAAAAGTAAGGTGATGAGATGTACAAGGGGTGAAAGTGGCAGTAGACTGGAAGTGAACATTAAGGGAGAGCAACTGGAGGAAGTGGATAATTTTAGATACTTGGGTGAAAGTGTAGCAGGAAAAGGTGGAGTGAAGGTGGAGGTAGAATGTAGATTGAGAGAAGCGAGTAAATGCCTTGGTGGATTAAAGAGTGTAATGAGGAATAGACATTTAGGAATGGATGCGAAGAGGAGACTGTATGAAGGAGTGATTGTGCCAACAGCACTGTATGGGGCAGAAACGTGGAACATAAGAGAAGAAGAGAGAAGGAGTTTGAATGTTTTTGAGATGAGGTGTCCGAGAAGTATGGTGGGGGTTACTAAGCTGGATAGAGTGAGAAATGAGGAGGTGAGGAGGAGAACAGGGGTGAAAAAGGAGCTGGGAGATAGGGTTGATGAAAGAATATTAGGATGGTTTGGACACATGGAAAGAATGAGTGAAGAAAGACTAGTAAAAGAGGTATGGAAGGCAGATGTGGAGGGAGTGAAGATGAGGGGACATCCTAGGATGAGGTGGATGGATGGGGTGAAGGGGGCTTTGGGGAAGAGGGGAATGTCTGTTGAGGAAGGGAGAGGACGGAAGACAGAGGTGAGTGGAGAATGGTTGTATATGGATGATGTTGTGATTGCATGAGGAGGAATGGGCAGGGGGGTGGGGGGTGGGGTAGTATGTGTGAGTAAATTTTGACGCAGCCCGAAGGGATTTCTCCCCGTCCTCTCCTTATATGCAAGGGGGGACGGAGAGGGGGGGTCGCCGATTAAATGAAGCGGCCTTGCTGTGGATGTGCTGTGTCTTGCGACACTGCTTCTGACCCTGGGCGGTGGGCAAGGTGCAGGGATGACCCGTCATCCAGGAGGTGCTCAGATGAGAGGGAGGGTGGGAGGGGTGTGGAGTGTATTTAGGGATGAAATGGGTGGGAGTGTTCTTATGCCTTTCCCTTTTTGGCTACCTCCCTTGAAAGGGGGAAAAAGCCTTGGTATATGTAATTTTGTTAAATGTAATTGGAAAGGCTTAAAGAAGGGTTTTAATTTGGAAGATTAGGAGAGGAACACGAAGTAATAGGTGAGGGGCAGTGTGGGTTTGGGAAAGGTCGAGGATGAGTAGATCAGATTTTTGTGGTAAAAGGCCGATTTGTGAGAAGGCTTTGGCAAAAGTTAAGGGTTTTTTTGGTGGGCCTTTATGGATTCAGAGAAGGCTTATAACATTGTAGACAGGAGGGCACTTTGGGAAATTTTGCAGGTTTATGGGATTGGGGGGAAAACTGTTAAGGGCAGTCAAGAGTTTTTGAGTGGAGTAGAGCTTGTGTTACACTTGGAAATGGAGATAGCAAATGGGAAGTAAAGGTGAGCTGTATCATGTCACTATGGCTGTTCAATGTGTACATGAATGGTGTGGTGCAGGAGGTAAAACACAGGTAATGGACAAGGGATTGAAAATGATTAGAGATAATGGAGAGAAGTGGAAGGTGAGCCAGTTGTTGTTTGTGGACAAAATGGTTTTTATGGCAGGGTCAGAGGAAGGATTAAGGCAGTCAGTGATGGAGTTTGGGAAGGTATGCAATAGGAGAAACATGAAAGTAAATGAGGGGTAAAGTGATGAGATATACAAGGGGAGAGGATGGCAGCAAGTTGGAAGTCTTATTAAGGAGAGAGGCTGGTAAAAATGGACAGTTTAGTTTTTGGGGTCACATGTGGCAGGAAATGGAAGACTTGGGGTGGAGGTAAACTGTAGATTGAGAAAAGCAATTAAATGTCTTGAGGGATTGAAAAGTGTCAGGGGAAATAGGCATCTGGGGATGGATGCAAAGAGATTATATGAAGGGGTGATTGTGCCTATGACACCATATGGAGCAAAGACTTGGAATTCATGAGAGGCAGAAAGAAGTTTAAATATTTAAGATGGAGTATCTGAGAAGTATGGTATGGGTTACAAGGTTGGATAGTGTGAGTGAGGTGTGGAGGAAAGTGGGGAATGGAATGGAAGACAGATAGTTGATGACAGATTACTGGGATGGTTTGGATACATGGAAAAAATGAGTGAAGAAAGGTTAGCAAAGCATATGTGTGTGGAAGGCACAGGTGGATGGAGCAAACTTGAGGGGACAACCAAGGATAAGATGGATGGATGGGGTGAAAGGGGGCTTGGAGCAAGAGAGTAACATCTGTTGAGCAAGGAAAAGACAGAGGGGGTGAATGGAGAATGGTTGTATATAGACATTTTGACGTTGCCTGAAGGGATTTCTCCCCATCTTTTCTATTTTCTGCACAAGGGGATGGATTTTTTTTTCTTTCTTTCTTTTCTCTCCATGTGAAGTGGCCCTGCTCTGGATGTACTGTGCCTTACTGCATTGCTTCTGATGTAGGCTATGGGCAGGAGACAGGAATGACCCTTCATCCAGGAGGAGCTAAGAGGGAAACAAGGATGGTGGATGTGAATGGAATGACTGGAGGTGGGTGCATGCCTTTGATTTGCCTACCTGCCTTATAAAGGGAAGAAGCCCTTAGTATGTTGATAGATGGTATTGTACACACAAATGCCAAAAGGCCTTTTACCCCTTATAAGGGTGATGGCTGAGCCAAAGTATACACCTACTTTACATCCATCTTGCACCAGTTCATTGTTCCTCCTAGTTGTAATTGATGAAGCGTCCTCCGTTCCCACTACACTGCTCAGTATTGTAATATACAGAATTGCACTACAGTCAAAACATGTCTTCATAATGACAAGGATAAAAACTAGAAATGTAAAGAAAAGGTAGACAAATACACTAGAAGCAATTTGAAATTGGAGAAATATCAAACATAAATAATACAATCTAGGCCAGCAATGAAACTGGTTTATAATGAATGTAACTTTGGCTGTACCAATTATTATACAGCAAGCAGAGAATTTACTCAGATGAGAACCAACCACATCTAAAACAGATGCAGTTTTCTGGTGAGCACTTGCTCAACAAGAGACCATGGTTACATACTACCCTAGTCAGTAAGGCACAGATTATTCAAAATCACTTACCAGATAAATAACACACACTTTGCACTGACCTAACATTATTTCCTGATGCCTTGCTGTTATTTCATGGGACCCTGTATTGTGTCTATGCATAAGATTGCATATTACAAATGATTTTAATTCTTCTGTGTATGGACCCTTTACAAATAGCTGGGGGAAATATTCTATCTTTAAACATAAAGCTGATTTTATGACTACAAATATAGTGTGCGACAGAAATTCATATAACCAAACTCTTTATTAAAGAGTTCAATAATTTTCTTGGAAATAGAACTAGGTAATCTGAGAATGATGCAGATAATGAAACTCTTACACACACACTCAAGCATTCCTCTACATCTGGCCTTTAAGATCTACAATCTAATGAGGAACTGTATCGTATTACTTTCTTTTATGTAAGACTAAGGCTATTGATGGAAAATGTGCATACCAGTAAGTGATACAAAATAACCTCACCACACAATAAAACCTTGGTAATCAGGGTCAATCACACATTAAAAAAAAATCACATCACCCTTAAAGCTAGTTACATATTCATAAAATAATCCTCATAAAGTGCTTCTATATATACATAAAACAAGTACTTTGAAAGGTAATCAAACAATGACTAATCTTCACATTTATTTACAAAATAGTCTATTTATCCTACCAAGTAAATAATAACTTAGAGGAAATGTATTCAATTATTGACATCCATATGAAGGGTGAATGGGAAGCTGACAGGAGCCTGTCAAGAATGGAGGAGCAGTTGGGGGCAATAAAAAATAAAATAGAATACCCAGCAGCACTTGTTTTAAACCTCTGATGAACTGAAGTTGTTGTCTGTGGAGAATACATGAGCAAGTGGGTATACAAACACTGCAGGGTATAGTAAGGCTTTGTACTTGATAATTTTTCTTGTGACTGTGACTTTGATGGATATATATATATATATGGTGATATAATTATATATGTATATATATATAACATAATCATTCCCTAAACTTGGAATGGAATGCCCACAATGATACATTCTGGCCTCTTCATAACATTCCTATTAAACATATTACACAAAACCATTTAAATGTGTATGGTGATTAGGAAAATTTTGCAGCACTTACTAAATATAATCATCAAAACACAGCATAATTAAAAGTCTTGACAAACATTTTGATACAAAGTGAAAACAAAATAATAATAGTAATAATAATGATAATAATAATAATAAAATAAATTTTTACTGATGCACTATAAGATGAAAAAGTTCCGATCTTTTTTCCAAGTTCTGGACTACAGAGGTCTCTCCCAGCACAAGAAACACAGCCAAGGGTCCATAATCCGCACAATCCCATCTGGCATGTGAAGTCTATTTACTTAAGGCCTGTATAATGTACCAAACAATACTTATCTGTATTTACAATAGGACACTTAAGTGGCAAGACAATGAAAAATATTGTCTGCAATTTTTCTCATGCCAAATCACAATCACTTTTTTCCTTTGAAAAATAGAAAAAAGAAATAACGTATGTATGTGAAGAGATACTGTTAGCGATACTGCCCTGAATTCATGTGACTTGAGCTGTTCCTCTTTCTCCGAGACTTGGCAGAGTTTCATATTAGTGTGCATTCCTTTGGTAGGTGTTGGGCCTCTTACGAGAAATATTATCACAAATATACATTGTTTGTCCACCACGCAGCAGCACACACTGTATTCACACATACACAGAACACAGCCTTTGTCACTGAGCCACAGTGCCAGTTTTGGCTACAGTCTTGGCTTCTATAGACAAAGGTGGAGAGTTCAACACAGTGGCACTAGTGATGGACATTCCAACATCCACCTTGGAACTGCTGGAGCCTTTGGAGAACTTAGATAATGACTCCAAGGATTCATGGTCCAAGTGTCTAGCCAAATCCTCCATCTGAGATAAAGTGGAATTTTCGTAAGTGGCAGAACTGCTGGAAGTGTTATTGGAAGTGGAGGAACTGGAGGAGGCCGTGCCTTTGCTGGTCACTGCATTACCATGGGAACCATTGGCCATCTCAAGTGCAGCCTGGGTCCCAGCAGCTATGGATGATGAAACCAAGCCCACTGCTGGGGTCACCTGCTGCCCAAGGGAGGAAGTGTTGTTGTTGTTGTTGTTGTTATTGTTGTTGTTGCTGCTACTGCTGCTATTATTGGAGCGACTGCCATACAGAAGGCTATAGATGCTGGGTGAGGATGACCGGTCACGCCATGATGCCACACCCTCCCCCTCGTCCAGAAAACGGTCCATGTAGTCACTGCAATACCCACAAATAATCACTACACTTACATATAAATACCAACACTTTTCGGGGGGGCTGTATTGGCAAGTTATTAGAAAAAGGGGCAATATGTCATTCCCAACATAAATATATAAATAAATAATTAAACAAGTAGATAAATAAATAAACAAGTAAATAGATCAATAAATAAATAAAAAAGAAAGTATAGAAGTTGATGAAAAAAGAAAGAAAAAATTGAAAAGAAAAGGAAGAAGTAAAATCTAATTCAACAAAGGAACTTACTATTCCTTTTCTTTCATTGGGAATGCATAATTACTGCAAACAATACAAAATAGTGAAACTCACGTTGTGCCTGGATGTACAAAATATTTTTTCTTTTCAATTCTAGTTTTTGCTGCAAATACATCATGTCTTTCTGTCTTCTTCCAGAGGTAGTAGAATTGCACAAGCTCCCCAACTGATCTTGTCCGAACCTGTAGGCAGCAAATCTAGTAAGATATTGCTAATATTATCTTCATAACACATATAATTAAGCCAACCATCTGACTTTATGTGCAGGATACCTTGTTCTGTTGTATAAGGTGGAAGTCTTTGCCATAGGTTTTAAGGCCATTTTCAAAGTTCCTACATTCTTCTTCAGACCATAACGTCATTGTGGACGCCATGGGGGAAGGATTCATTCGATGTCTTCTAAGGGCTTCCTCAACATTATAACCACATTGCAGGAGTAAATACAAGGCCTGTAAATAACAGTCAAATTCATAAGAATGTTTAAATTAAGTTTAAATTTTACAACTACAAACTATGGGCCTTGTACTATGTTCATTTCTGGATACAAACCAAAGGGCCAAGTCAAAGCACCCACCTAATCCACACCTAACCAAACTAATTCAGTGCTCTTTCCATCAAAGCATCACATGTACGAAGGATTCCCATCCCCTACATCAACGCTTGGGTCAAAGGTTAATACAGCTAAAAATGCCCATTCAGCAATGCTTGATGGACACGGGTGGTTTACCTCATTGCTTCAATATATGGCATGCATGTACACACATACACACGAACCAGTCACCAGACAAACATATAAACAAAATAGTCAGAGAATCCCACAATATACTAAGATCAATAAAGGTGGCTTTTAATTACTTACATATACCAAGGCTTTTTCCCCCTTACAAGGGAGGTAGCCAAAAAGGAAAAGGCATAAAATCATCCCCACTCATTCCATCCCTGAATACACTTCACACCCCTCCACCCTCCCTCTTATCTGAGTACCTCCTGGATGTCCACTACTTGGATGGTATAATATATATATATATATATATATATATATATATATATATATATATATATATATATATATATATATATAAAAGTATGCTGCAAAACTATGGACACCCAGCACAAAATAGCATATAAAGAAATTTGAAAGAATCCAAAGAGCAATGACAAAGATGGCAACAACACTTTCAAAATTGACGTACAAACAAAGATTATCTAAACTGGAACTAACAACCCTGGAACAAATAAGAGAAAGAGGAGATCTATTGGCCATTTACAGAATCATGAAAGGCATGGAAGCCCTTGACAGAGAAGTTATTAAAGTGGGATAAAAGAAAAACAAGAGGTCATGAAAAGAAACTCAAAAAGAATAGTTATAGAAGAGATTTGGAAAAAAAAAAAAAAAAAATAGTTTTCCACACAATGGTGGATGTCTGGAACAAATTGGATGAAACGAGTGTGCAAAAACCTTACAAGAATTTAAAAACAAACTAGATGTTGAGGGATACGAGTATAGCTTCCCTTCTCATATAATACAACTAAGTAAATACAACTAGGTAAAACACACACACAAAAATGCACTTTTGGTATTTTATGTTGCCTCTGGGGATATATTTCTTGTCTGCATTTTATATAGTTGTGTAGGAGGAGCCAAGATAAAAGGGAGGGAGGGGGTGGATGGGAGAGGCGTATGTGGATATGGAATGAGTGGGAGTGGATTTCATGCCTTTGCTTTTTGGCTACCTCCCTTGTAAGGGGGGGAAAAAGCCTTTGGTTTATGTATATATGTATGTGTTGGAGGTGTGCATGATAGTGTCTATGTCTTTGATTGGTGTATTGTTCAGTGTCTCAAAGTGTTGTTATGTATCTTCAGTGAAAGCTTCCCAGTTTGCTCTTTTGTAATTAGTGTATATGGGTCTGCAGCCAACTGGGGTGTATCATGTTTTGGTGGTAATGATGATAAGAAGGTGGATCTGAGGGCTGCAATCACCTTCACAGAAGATGTTCGGGTTAAATAGTGGGAAAAGAAGGTGGTATCAGGAGAGGAGGGAGTGTAGAGTGCTTGATGGGGGACATGTGTATGATTATGGGTTTTGCTCAAATTTCACCCAGAAATTCAAGCCTCAGAACATATGAAATATTCAAAAGTGAGATCAAGAATGAAATACATGAACAAAAAACACTAAATTGGCAAACCTTTATCAACACAATCACAAAACAAACACCAAAAATTTATACAAGACACTCAATAGCATTCCACTATTCAACAGTAAAACAATAAGTATTCACAGATCAATAACCATAACAACTCACCATTAAACAGACAACAAGCAAACACACTCATAAATCACTCTGCAAAGAGAAGACATTTCATCCCTCACCCTGACGACTGAAGCACCATTCAATGTAAGGAAGACTTCACCACAGACCAAGCCTACACACCCTTCACAGACAGCCAGACAAAACACATAATACATAAACCTCAAGCACTCATCTGCTTGTTGCCCTGACAATATAAGTAACATCCATCTAAAACACCTTGGACAACATGACATACATGCACTCACTAAAATTGCAAACTATTCACACAACACCATACCCAACACCTGGAAGCATGGGAAAGTCATCAATCCCTAAACCTAACAAAAACCCAGCAGTTCCAGCATCACACTCCCCAATCACATTGCTCTTCAGCTCCAAACTCATAGAACACCTCATACTACAACTCGTCACACAACATATCCCTCTTGCCAAAGCACAACACAATTTCAGACCACTACACTCCACAAACACTTCTGACTGATCTTACACAAAGAACTTTTGACAGCATAAATTCAGATACAGCCCCACACTAAACACTTCTTGTAACACTAGATATCAGTGAAGATTTTTATGCCATCCTGACACAACCTCACAAACAAAATATACAACACAGGCATGCACAGTAATACCAAAAGATGGCTGGCCAATTATTTGGCAGGTAGAAATGCCTATGTGTCATATAGAGGTCAATCACTGCACACCAGAAGTTTTAGGAACAGAATACATTAGGGCTCCGTCCTATCCCCGACACTCTTTAATTCATAATGATGATATGGTTTAACATGACAAAACTCCCCCTATTGGGAGGCTAGGATAGTGTCCTTTACAGAGGACTTAAGAGGACTTTGTAGCATTGAATTTAATGACCCATGCCCTTGATTCAACTTGAATGGTGGCAGAGTTTGAACTACTATCCCCTTGGCTTATCCATGAATAAAGTGCCCTCACCTGCTTGGCCCACGAGCTTCCTCTTTAATCTATGCATGCACAATTTACCCACACCACAGAAATACAAATCTCTTCTTATTCTGATGACTTAACAATTACATGTACACATCATAACGCAAAAATATTACAGCCATACCTCAACACCTGGTTTACTACAAAGGCTCAAAAAAGCTCCAACCAAATCCACATCCACCTCTTGCCAAATGGACAACAAAATAAATACTGGGATTTCTTGATTTATGTGAGGGATACGTTCCTGAAGGGATCGCATAATGTAAAAATTGCATAATGTGAAGTTGTTTTACTATTACTTATCTGAATTTTTACATTGTGTTATTCATCTGTGTAATATGAAACAATTACTAGGTTTTTACCTCGTGTTAATGCATATTCTAAATATGCATAAATCGAGAAATCCTTGTGCATAACATGCCTCTTTATCAACAACACCCTCATACCACACCCTCCCATCAAAGATTCTTGGCATAACAAACAATACAGCCATCATTCATACAACACATCACAAACATAAAGACAAAATACACACCAAGATTCAGTGTGCTTAAAATCACTTGCAGGTACAACATTCAGACAAAACAAAGAAAATATCATTACAGTGTATGCACAATATATATGCTCAGTGATTAATTGTGTTCAAAATTTATACACAAAGTAGGTGTCATTCTGGTCAGGTCAAACTGGAGTAGCTGCTTCAAACAGTGAGATGGCAAGTGGTTGTGTTTCTGTGATCAGCGTCAAAGAGGTACAATCTCTACATAGTAGAATTGTAGTTTTAGAAATGGCCCAAAACATGGATGACAACCATGTTTGGATCTTGGGTGGAAAACGGTGACCAAGAAAACACATAGAGATAGTAAAAAGTCCTAACCAGGCCCAATTGAATGCAGAAACTCTTTTCAAGCTCTCATGTGTCTACGAGAAGATGCAATGGGTCTACAATGAAGATGCAAGAGAAGAAGGGTAGGGCAGTCACTAGATTCCTGCCCACAGGTAAGATTTTGGTTGTAGGGGATAGCCAGGTGAGATATTTAGATAGGGCCTTCTGCAACAAAGATAGGAAGCAGGACCCTGGTGTGTTTCCCTGGGGTGGGGATGGGTGATGTTAGAGACAGGATTGAAGAGTGTATAGTTGGGGAAGGTGAGAAACCCATTGTTTGCTCGAGTGCTGGAGGGAATGACATTGGTAAGTTAGGGAGTGAGGAATTATTTGTGCAGTTCCAAGATGCACTAGATAAGATTAGGGATAAGGGAGGGGTTCCTGTTGTATGTAGAATCCTTCCAAGGCATAGAGTTGGAGGCATGTGGCATTCCAGGGCTACTGGAATGAATTGCAGGCTGGCAAAACATTATATGACCAATGGATGGGCATTTGTATACAACTGGGATCGCTTTTATGATAAGAATCATCTATATACAAGGGACAGGGTATATTTGTCACCTAATGGACTTTGGCTCCTTGCTGAATCCCTTGAGCGAGAAGCAGGCATCCTGCAGCAGGGTTTTTACGGGCAGATTACATGGGAGTTGGGGGTATCAGAATATATTTTAGGCAAAAGAAACAGCTCAGAGGGGGACTGCGAAAAGAATCACCTAATCAGGTGGAGTAAGGATACACTAAAGGTTTACCATACAAACAGCAGAAGCATAATAAATAAAATATATTTGCTACAAGGTAAAGCATGCATAGAGAGATTTGATAGTCTTGAATCCTAGATCAATATGGCTGATAGACATTTCCTTCTAGAAATCAAGATAGAAGGATATAAGCTTTTTCACAAGGCTGGGATTGGTAAGAGTTAGGGAAGAGTAGCTCTTTTCATTAAAAATACAACAAATTGTATTATGAACAATATGATTAAGAGTAAAGTACAGAATCTATCTTGGTGGAGATTACAGGCGAGAATAAAAAACAACAACTTATTGGTATTCTATAGATCTAACTTCAGCATTGAGTAGACTGATTCATGAAATTCGAAGGGCATCCAAGTACAAAAACATTGTGATCATGGGAGATTTTCATTATAGAAACAATGACTGGAAAATATTAGTAGACAAGGAAATGCAAAATTGGTTAGATGTGGTGCAGGATAATTTATTAAAACAAATGATTACCAATCCTACGATGGGAGAGAATACTCTGGACTTACTTCGAACTAATAATGAGCACCTAACAAGAAATGTAAAAATGAGAGATAGTCTAGGTGCTAGCAATCATCATGAAACAAGATTTAATATATGGGAAGAATTAAATAGTACAAATAATATTCTAGTACCAGACTTCAGGAAAGCCAATTTTGATAAGATGAGAAAGTATCTAGGGTAACTGGTCACTTAGACCAGCCCAGGAGGCTGTGATACACGGTCAGTCTGGATGTCATCAGCACTGTCAGGTGCCAGGTCACAAAGGGTAATAAGCATACCTTGGGTAAGGTCACCTACAATTGCGAGGACAATGACCCAGTCAGTGATCTGGATGAAATGCACACTAACCTAACAGCTTTAATTCTAAATGCACAAAATAAATTTATTCCCCTTAAGTCAATACAGAAGAATGGTAATACTCCAAAATGGATGATGGACAGGATGAAAAATGAGATTGGAATGAAAAGAGGAATTTCTACCAGAATAAAAAATGGGGAACACACATTAGATCCAAATATTTTAATGTTATGGCAAGACTTGTTAAAAAGAAAATGCACACAGCCAAATGTAACTATGAAATTAACCACTTCCATACGGTGACGCCTACGTAGGTGGCATGAGGAGTAAGTGGGTACTCGATGATGCCGACGTCGCCATCTTGATTATATTTATTGTAGTTGTACCTACGTAATTTTCATTCTCTCTAAACTGGCTTCATTGCGATTATTATGACGCAACATCGCACGTCGGGCAGCTTATGCTGCCAGATGTGCGATGTGCCCTGGAGTGAAGAGGTTAACGTTACCAGACAAGCGAGATCCAATCCAAAGGGCTTCTTTCATCTCTACAGAACAAAAAATAAGGAAAGGTAGGACCAATTAAAAATTACGAAGATATCATAATAGAATCAGGGGAAAAATTGAGTGAGGTCTTCAACAAATATTTTCTCTAGTGTAGAACTTATGGTCTCTTGCAGTCTCCTTTATTCTTATGTTCTTGGTATTTACTAAGGAGAGGTTTGATAAAGTATCTTATTGCAATCATATTTTCAGTAGGGATGAAGAAAGTAGACTAATATCAGCATTATTACGGTAGTAGTCAGATAGAAACTACAAAATCCCCAGGTCCAGATTAAATTTTCCCAAGAATGCTTAAAGAGTGTAAATTTGAGATCTGCAACCAGTTAACAGAAATATCTAACAAGTCAGTAGACACTGGTTTTGTGCCTATTGCTTGGGGGGCAGGTAAATGTTCCGGTTTTCAAAAAAGGAGATAAATCGTCTATATGCAACTACAGGCCAATTAGTTTGACATCAGTTATAGGTAAAATGCTTGAATCAATAATAGCTAATAGAATCAGAGATCACATCGTGAGACATAATTTGATTCATGACTCACATGCGCATGTGTAAGAGTAAATAATGTGTGACTTCTTTTTACACTAAAGTACATAAGCCTTCAGATGATGTTATTTACAACTTTAGCAAAGTGTTCAACAAGGTCCCACACCAGAGACTACTAAAGTGCCCATGCTATGGGAGGAAAAGTGTTTGAATGGATTTGAGCTTGGATCAGTGACAGAAAACAGTGGGTCACCATAAATGGTGTAAAATCCAAATGGGGAGTGTTTCTAGTGAAGTTCCCCAGGGCTCAGTTTTGGATCCCTTGTTGTCCATTATGCATATAAATAACTTGGACAATGGGACTAATAGTGATGTTTGTAAGTTTGTGGATGACACTAAAATAGGACACCTAATTAGGTCAGGAGAAGACATCGAGATTCTGCAGGAAGATCTTAACAAATTATTTTCATGGTTGGTGAAATGGCAAATGCACTTCAATATCACAAAGTGCAGAATGTTAAATGTAGGACTACACATCCCCAAAAGCAGATATAGCTTAGATAACATATTTTTAGAGAAAACTGAATGCAAAACTTGGGAGTTCTAGTGAGCCCTGACCTTAAATCCAGGAAATGGTGCATCAGTGTCAGGACAGTTATGAATAGAAGTGCAAAGGTAATTATCAAACTCTATCTGGTGTTAGTTACCCATCCTTAACTATGCAGTACAGTTTTAGTCTCTGTCCTATAGAATCAACATCAATTCACTAGAATCAGTACAGAGGAGAATGACCAAAATGATACATTGGTTCAGAAATTTACCTAATGAAGAGAGACTTAGGCACCTTAACTTCAACTCTCTGGAAATATGCAGTGTGGGGGGGATGATCTAATGTGTTCAAGTGGATCAAAGGCTTTAACAAGGGTGATACAAACAAGGTCATCACATTAAGATAACAGGGCAGGACTCGCAGTAATGTATTTAAAATGGACAATTTAGATTTAAGAAGGAAATATGGAAGAACTGGTTTATTCATAGAATGGTTAACGAATGGAATAGGCTTAGTAACAAAGTAATGAGTGCTGACACTATCTATTATTTTAAGAAATGTTTAGATAACTTTATAGATGGGGATGACTGATGGTAATGGACATAGAACTGTAGTGTGTAGGCCTTATGGTCTCTTACAGTCTCCTTCATTCTTCTGTTCTTATCATGCCATGCATAGTCCCCTGACCTCATAAAGACACACACAACACACAAAGAGACTATACAAAAGAAATGCCTAAAGATAATTAAAAGCTGCACAAATACAAGGAGTATAAGAGAAAGCTGGCTGAGAGACAAGTGGGAGGGAGTGATGGATAGAGTAGATCTAGGAGTGGAGGAGGAATGGGGATGTTTCAAGGAGGCAGTCACCAGGTGTGCAAAGTTGGTGTGGGAGGAAATAAAAGGAAGAGTAGCGAGTAGTGGGATGAGGAAGCAAAGAAGGTCATAGAAGAGAAGCGAATATTCAGATTGGTCATGAAATAGGAGGAGAGAATCACATGAGAGGTACAAAGAAAAGAGAAGAGAAGTAAAGCATAAGATAAAGGAGGTAAAGAGGAGAGCAGATGTGAAATAGGGTATGAGTATGACAGAAAATTTTGAAAGTAATAAAAAGATGTTTTGGAAGGAAATTAGGAGGAAGAGGAGGCGAATCAAGTAAAGAAAAAAAGGTAAAAGGTGCGGATGGAGAGATAATAATGGAAGAGATGGCAGTGAGAGAAAGATGGGCTGAATATTTTTGGGAGTTGCTGTATATGAAGGAGGATCAGAAGGGAAAGGTAGTTGCAATGGGAAGTGTAAAGAAAATGACCGTGATGAGTGAGGAAAATGGATGAGAAATAAAGATGAAGTGAAGGCAGCTGTTAAGATGATGAGAGCAGGTAAGGCACCTGGGTTAGATGGATGCCATGCAGAATGTCTGAAAAAAGGAAGTACAGTGATGATGGACTGGCTGGTGAGGTTATTCAATGTTTGTTTAAGAGAAGGTAGAGTACTGAAAAACTGGAGGAGTGCCTGTATAGCTCCACTTTACAAGGGAAAAGGGGACAAAAGTGAGTGTAGTAGTTTCAGAGGGATCAGCTTGTTAAGTGTAGTTGGGAAGGCTTATGGAAGGGTCTTGACAGAGGATTAGAAGATGAACAGAGGGAATTGGAGAGGAACAGTGTGGGTTTAGGACAGGTAGGGGTTGCATGGGGGATGGGGGGTGAGGAAGTATGTATGAGAAAAATCTGACGCAGCCCGAAGGGATTTCTCCCGTCTTCTCCTTTTCTGCACGAGGGGACGGAGAGGGGGGGGGGGGTGTCGCCAAAGTTATGAAGCGGCCTTGCTGTGGATGTGCTGTGTCTTGCGACACTGCTTCTGACCCAGGGCAGTGGACAGGATGCAGGGATAACCCGTCATCCAGGAAGTGCCAAGATAGGAGGGAGGGAGGAGGGTGGAGGGAAGTGGAATATATAGGAAATGGAATGGGTGAGAGTGGTTTTTATGCCTTTTTCTTTTTGGCTACCCCCTGTGTAGGGGGAAAAAGCCTTTGGTATATGAATGTAGGGGTTGTGTAGATCAGATTTATGTATTTACCTAGTATTTTGCAGGAGAAGAGCTATGCTCGTAGTGACCCGCAGTTGTATCTTTCCGCATCCAGTTCTTTCTTAAAATCATGTATAGTTTTAGCACTCACTGTTTTCTCTTTCAATTTATTCCATGTATCTATTACTCTGTGTGGAAAGCTGTTCTTTTTCAAATCTCTTCTGTAACTGTCCTTCTTAAGTTTCTTCTCGTGTCCTCTTGTGTTTCTTCTGTCCCATTTAAGTAGATCATCCCTATCAAGAATTTCCATCCCTTTCATAATTCTGTAGTTATCAAATCGCCTCTTTCTCCTCTTTGCTCCTGAGTTAGTAAGTTTAGTTTGTCCAATCTTTGTTCATATGTCAACTTGCTAAGTGCTGGTGCCATCTTTGTCAATGCTCTTTGAATTCTTTCTAGTTTATTTATGTTTTTTATTCTCATCTTAGCAGGAGGTGCTAAGATGAGAGGGAGGATGGAGGGGTGTGGAGTGTATTCAGGGATGAAATGGGTGGGAATGATTTTATGCCTTTTCCTTTTTGGCTACCTCCCTTGTAAGGGGGAAAAAGCCTTGTTATATGTATGTTTTATTGTACTGGGTGTCCATAGTGATGCTGCATATTCTAATTTTAGTCTAATCAGTGTAACTAGTATTCTCTTTACCATTTCCTCGTCTATGTAGTCAAAGGCCATTTTCATTGATCTCATTTAAACATTTTACTCTAAGCACCTCCCTACTTTCCATCCTTTTCTTCTTTCTCCATCTAGCCCACACTCTCAACTTACCTTCCACCAAAAAATCATCTGATATTCCGTCACTTTCTTCCCTTAGAACATGTACATCCAAAACTCTTCCTACTCTTTTTTTCGTTACCACTATATAGTCCATTATAGCCCCATCTACCATCCTTCCATCAACCACCCTCTCACATGTGTACCTATGCTCGACTTCTTCATAAACTCTGTATTTGCTATCATCAATTCTCTAGACACATCTCTACCATCATCTCTCCTCGACGATTTTTTCCTAGAACTCCACCCTTCCCCACAACTCCATCCATTAGTTCATCTCCTACCCTAGCATTGAGATCTCCCAATACCACCACATTCACATTTCTCCCTAAACCCCCTATGCACTCATTTAAATCTATTAAAAAAAGGCTCCCTTTCCTCTACACCCTTCTTACTACCAAGCCCACTCGTACACTTACAAAGACCCCATCTCCCTAGTTTCACCTACATTCACATTAACCTTGATGAAACCTCCTTCCACTCTACCACATACTTAATTATCTCTTCACTTACTAGTATAGCCACCCCTTCTCTCCCTCATTCTCTTCACTTCTGACATCCTCCCAACTACATTCCCAAACTCAAACTTGTCCTTCTCTTAGAACTTAGTTTCACTCAATGCCAACACATCCATCTTTCTTCTCACAAACATACTGCCCATCTCTTCCCTTTTACTCTTGTCTGTACAACATCCATGTACACTAAAAGAACCAAACCTTAGGGTTTGGTTGGAAAACTCCTCTCCGACTCTGTTATGCCTTTGCTTTTATTAGGAATGTACCCCTTGGGGCTACAATGAGTAGGATGCCTAGCCCTATCTACGTCTTGTTTTGTTGCCTTTTACGACTTAGGTGGAATTACTCGGTAGCGGTATACTTTCTCCCCTACTACAGAAAAGTCGTACAGGGCAGTATTAAAAGTGGCAAGTTTCACATAATGTGTTAATCAATATGTTATGTGATGTGTCACTTAAAGCATTATGTTATGTGTTACATGTGTCATGTAATGTTCATGCTTCAAGTCTTGAATGCCATGATACACTTCAAATGGATATAGTCATAACTACTAAGTTATAGTACCATAAACACTATAAATTGTAGGAATATAGAAAAACTAAAATTAAGATTTTTAGCCACAGACTTCCCAAGTAGAAAATGGCACAAAGCTACAGCAGAGAAGCACAAAGAATGGATGTGACCTGCTGGGGGTCAGAGGTCGATGGCACAGGAAGTAGTGCCATGATGATGTATGTATTACCAAATGGAATTTAGGTAGCTATTGAGAATGGGTACACCTACCTCACACAAAATAAAGTAACGAGGTGAATGTATGAAAACAGGTTAACCTCTTCAGTACGGGCCTTAACCACTTCAGTACGGGACTTAAATCTCGTGGGCAGCAGCCAATGCCAGCCGTATGACGTGTCGTAATAATATTCGCATCATAAAATATAGTCACCGCTTATATCGATCGTTCTCTCTTTCACCCGCGAATTTTGAAAACCACAGAGAATGGGATTCAGGGCGCATTTGGGAGAATGTAAAAACACAGGGGCGACTACAATAAATATAATCAAGACGCCGATATGGCAGCGTCGCGAATCCACTTGCTCCTCATGACGCCTACGTGTGCGGCACCGTATGGAAGGGATTAAATCTCGCGGGCAGCAGCCGATGCCAGCCATACGTGTCGTAATAATACTCGCATCATAAAATATAGTCACCGCTTACAGTATATCGATCGTTCTCTCTTTCACCTGTGAATTTTGATAACCATAGAAAATGTGATTACAGACAGTTTAGAGAGTATGTCATTATGGAGGGGCAACTACAATAAATATAATCAAGATGCCGATATGGCAGCCTCGCGTATCCACTTGCTCCTCATGACCCCTACGTATGCGGCACCGTATGGAAGGGGTTAATAGGAATATAGACTAGGCTTACATAGAAATCATGGCATCTATGCAATCGGCACATGTGAGTGCCACATATATAAAGAAGGTTGTATACTACATCTCTTTTGTACCCTTGTTCTCACCCCTTGTTGCAAAGTAAAGAAAATTATTTTGGTATTTTGCTTTTGTTTCAACCCAGAGATAGAGGAATTAACCGATATAAAGGGAAATTTGGCACACTGGTAGAGAATTCTTCAAATTTGGCCAGATTTGGGACAAATAATCAAAAACATGTCAGATCGTGACAGGGGGGCAGCATAATGGAGGGATAGTTGTAGTACAATACATACATATACCAAGGCCTTTTCCCCCCTTACCAGGGGGGTAGCCAAAAAGGACAAGGCACAAAAACATTCCCACCCATTTCATCCCCAAAAACACTCCACACCCCTCCACCCTCCCTCCCATCTTAGCACCTCCTAGATGACGGGTCATCCCTGCACCCTGTCCACTGCCCTGGGTCAGAAGCAGTGTCGCAGGACACAGTACAATACAATAGCATTATTTATGAGTAGCTATTTCCTCTAATAGAGACAAAATGACGTGTGGCTCTAGTCCGTAGGAGCACCCCATGTAGACCTTAAAGTTTCAGTTGCATGCTATTGTACAATAGCAAGCATCCAATACTCCAGATGGATATGAAGTTACATCTGTAATATTTTCCTTTCATTCTCTCACCCTGAATATGGGTGACAAACCACAGAAAACATGATCAAGCCTGTTCATGGTCAATTTCTCTACGTAAAATAAGAAATAGTTTACAAAATGAGGGTGAGGCATGACCAAGGCTGTCCATATGATCAATCATTTCTTTCTCTCTCTGTGAAAAAACATGAAAGAAGTAATACACATACGTCCACTATCTGTTATCACCCGCTACCTGATGTCAGGAAGACCCAATACAGAATATGGGATCACTCAGCTACAACTGAAGATAATAACCAGCATACCAATGTCAGCATCCTTGTATACCCACTCTTGCCCTGGGATGCTGATATTGGCATCCTTGTATACTAAGGGTTAGGGGTTCTGCCACAGAAAGGTGTTCTTGTCACATTCATGTGATGTTCTACTGGGAGGATTTTGGTTTCTGAATGTAGGTGTACTATAAGGGCAGTTTTGATCTCATAATTACTCTTAGTGCTCCATTGTGCAGTGCAAGTTGTTTTGTGTTTGATTTGCTGATTGTTAAGAACCATGCTATGGAGGTGTATTCTAAGATGGTTGTGATAACTTGTTAATTATTCAAATAGGGAAAGTACATTTAAATCATATGATTTTTAAGGTGCAAGTATGTACTTTTAGGTGATTCAATTGGGGAAAGTACATTTAAACCATATGATTTTTAGGGTGCAAGAATGTACTTAAAAAGATGTCCTTTATATAAGATAAAAATCTACGTAACATTAAGATTTACCACAACTTTCATTCTGAAATGAAGTAACAGTAAAACGGTCATCCTGTTTGACTCATACACTACAACAAATCACATGGAGCAAACCTGTTCATCATCACGAACATGTTTTCCTAGAGGTAGAGCTGCTACACCCTGTGCACCGGGTGGTGGATTGTGTAAGGCGCGCAGGTAATCTTCAACCTATAAGAGGAACAAAGTTTTAGAAAAATGTTGCACAAACAGAGGAAAAGATAAAGCTGTCCATCATATGGACATAGGCTGTTGTACATTCATTTTAGCCAGAAACAATTGTTGTCTCAAGTTTCAATGAATGGAATCACAGCTTCACAGTACTTAGCAATGGTCTTCTGGTCACCCATAGATTTCTTTAGATAGAAACATTGGAATGTTGTGTTTCATTAGTGTGGGTCTATACATATGTCACTGACTAACAGGAAGAGGAGGAAGAGTGGAAGGGGGAGTGAGGATGAAAAAGGAAGGAAAAGGAGGAAAAAGGAAGAGGAGAAAGGGGTGCAAGAAAAGGAAAAGGATATTTAACTTTTATCATGTCATTTCCACTGTTTTTACCCTCAGTAACCTTCATCACATTTAAGTTTTTCTTGGCCAAGAATATGTTTTCTCCTTCCTGTTTCTCATTTCTGTTTTTGTTCCAATAATTGTATAACTCTATGTCCAACACTATTAGGTGGTAGTGGACCCCTTAATTTTGTATCCACAATTCCCATTATGTCAGGTAATCATTTAGTTCATTCAATCCTGATATTAATCTATGTTAGTATAGCCCACTTTTAATTTTTTTTCCTTCTCCATCCTGTTTTCTGTTTCTTTTGTTTTGCTTACCTTGATGTACCATTTTCTCAGCCTCATGTCTATGACCCTCCAATAGAACTCCTTGCTTTCAGTCTCCATTCTCTTTGCATTTTTCCCTTAGCTTCACCTTTTAGTGTCTTCTATTTCATCATTCATTTCTCTTTTTATCCATATATTGTTGTAATGTTCACTTTTTGTAAACTTGCTTTTGATATGTTTTCTACTACCATTTGTGATCTTATTTTTATCTCTAGAGGTTGATTTCTTCCTTTAGAATACTGTCCCATTCTATACACTTCTACATCTTTCTCTACTTCCTGGTCACCATCTTGTATTTCTTTTAGAATTGTTATTGCTATTCCCTTTTCTGCTTTTTTCTCTCATGTACCTCACCAGACCATGTTTTTTCCTTTTGTCCATACACCACAATGCACTATTTCCTATGCACTGTATCTCTAACCCAATTTGCTTTTTCTTTGATTACTTGAATAATTGTGTCCTTTGCATTTTCCTGCATCTGTTGCTGTGTTATTTCTTTAAAAGCAATTACTTTGTTGTCTGTTTTCATTCCATTTATTAATCTACAAATTTTCCTCACCTAAGTTTTCTTCAATTCTTTCAGATATTGCCTGTATTTTGTGATTTACCTCTCTTTTTTTTTTTAAGGTTCTCACTATTGGTAATTAATTTTCATCTTTTCATTTTCACGTTTAACCTCCATTAGATCTTTTTTTATTCCTTTAGCTCATTATTTACTTCAGAATTTTCTTTAGTTCACATATCTCACTGTTAGCTTCAAAAAGGCCTTTCGTTAAATTTCCAATCTCTTTCCTTGGTTACATGAATTCTTTCTCCCACAATTTTCTATTAATATTCATCTCCCTTTCCATGTCTAAGATTGGACTCAAATTTCTTCTTTCATACTTATCAAAGCCAGAAAAAATGTCTTTGTTATACAGTTAAACATTCTTGGTGTCTAAAGCCTCTGTTTACATTTAACTTCAGCAAATCGCTTCCTGCGGGCTCTGCATTCGGGTTGACATTCGGCTCAAAATCATCGTTTTTATTTTCTTGCATTTTCTCTCATTAGATCAATTTAACACTGCAGAGTAATAATTTTGGGTAACCACAAGTGCTTCCCTTCCCATTCACTACAAACCAGGCCTCTTGTTTTCCTTGCACTATTGAGAATTTTCATCTTATTCGGCAGCCTTCGGAACTCTAGTTGAGAGGTGTTGACAGAGATCCCCATCTACTTTTCTGCTTCAGGGAATGGAGAGGGTAGGTCGCATACTAAATGAAGCTGTCTTGCTGCACTGCTTCTGACCCAGGGCAATGGGTGCTATTCTAGGATAGACTGTCATCCAGAAGTAGCCAAGAAAAGTAGGAGGGAGGGGGTTGAATGGGAATGGAATAGGTGGGAGTGGATTTTATGCCTTTGTTTTTTGGCTACCTCCCTTGTAAGGAGGAAAAAAGCATTTGGTATATGTATGTCTTGGGATTGTTAGTGTGAGGCATTGTAGTATGTGGTGTTACCTCTACATCCATTTCATACCCAAAGAAGATAAAACACACATACAGATTTGTTGTCTCTCTAATCTTAGCTAAAAGAGGGTCATCTTTGTCCCCTGTCACATTTACTTGGGCCAGAAAATTAAATAAAATCACAACTTAACACTGATGGTTCACAACTGATAAGCCATGAGTCTCCTACAAGAATGACCTGGTGCAACAAAACAAATAAAGAGCCACTACAACTTTTGGTAAACAAACCTCAGACAAAGGTGATAAAAGTCACTGTAGTACTTGAGTGTGGCATAGTGCAAAGTGCAGTGCAGTATGGCATAGCACGGCATAGTGATGACCTAATCAGCTCTGATGCCGCAAAAAGCATAGATAGAACAAGGGCCCTTTAAAATGGCCAGCTATGCAAGAGGGTTATGCATACCAGCAGGATAACATGGTACCACATAGACATGGATAATAACAAACACACATCTAGTACATACTTACATACAAGGGAAGAGATAGGCAGTGTGTTTGTGAGAAGATGGATATGTTGGCTTTGAGTGAAACTAAAATGAAAGGGAGGGGCGAGTGTGAGTTTGGGATATTTGGGAGGTTCT
This sequence comes from Oratosquilla oratoria, assembly GCF_046742065.1. Taxonomy (NCBI): domain Eukaryota; kingdom Metazoa; phylum Arthropoda; class Malacostraca; order Stomatopoda; family Squillidae; genus Oratosquilla; species Oratosquilla oratoria. The sequence continues at coordinate 4,908,609 of NC_134803.1, read as the reverse complement.
CAGGCATGAAAAGAGGATGAGGGGGAGAAGGGGTGGCTATACTAGTAAGTGAAGAGATAGGTAAGCATGTAGTGGAGTGGAATGAGGTTTCTTCAAGGTTAATGTGGATGAAAGTGAAGCTAGGAAGGGAGATGTGGGTTTTTGTAAGTGCATATGGGCCTGGTAGTGAGAAGAGTGTAGAGGAAAGGGAGGCTTTTTGAATGAATTTGAATGAGTGCACAGAAGGATTAGGAAGAAATGTCAATGTAGTTGTGTTGGGAAACCTTAATGCTAGGGTAGGAAATGAACCAATAGACGGAGTGATTGGGAAGTATAGTTCCAGAAAAAAATCTTAGTGGAGAGTTGATGGTGGAGATGTGTCTAGAAAGTTGATGATAGCAAATATTGTGTTTAGGAAGAAAGTCGAGCATAAGTAAACATGGGAGAGGGTGGTGAATGGAAGGGTGATTGAGCGTTGATGGATTAAATAATGGTAACCTGGAGTGTAGTAGGAAGAGTTGTAGCAGGATCAGAGGATTGAGTGATTTATGAGTTTTTGGCCGACGGCCAGGCACTGGGACCAAAATGATCATTCAGCGCCACTCAGGCAGGATCAGAGGAGGGATTGAGGAAGTTGGTGACAGAGTTTGGGAGGGTGTGTGAAAGAAGGAAGTTTAAGATAAATGTGGGTAAAAGTAAGGTGATGCAATGTACAAGGGGAGAAAGTGGCAGCAGACTGGGAGTGAATATAAAGGGAGAAAGACTTGAGGAAGTGGATAGTTTTAGATACTTGGGTGCAAATATGGCAGGAAAGAGAGAGTGGAGGCAGAGGTAGAATGTAGATTGAGAGAAGAGAGTAAATGCCTTGGTGGATTAAAAAGTGTAATGAGAAATAGACATTTGGGAATGGATGCTAAGAGGAGATTGTATGAAGGAGTGATTGTGCCAACAGCACTGTACAGGGCAGAAACATGGAACATGAGAGAGGAGGAGTTTTAATTTATTCACCTAGTTGTATTATACAGGTAGGGGAGCTATGCTCATGGTGACCCGTTTCTGTATTTACCTAGTTGTATTATATGGGTAGGGGAGCTATGCTCGTGGTGACCCGTTTTTGTTTCTCGCAAGATCAAGTTTGTTCTTAAATTCTTGTATTGTGTTTGCACACACTATTTCTTCATGCAAATGCCTGAGAAGTATGATAGTGGAAAGGGAGTTGGGAGATAGGGTTGATGAAAGAGTATTGAGATAGTTTGGACACATGGAAAGAATGAATGAAGAGAGACTAGTAAAAGGGGTGTGGAAGGCAGATGTGGTAGGAGTAAACATGAGGGGGTGGCCTAGGATGAGATGGATGGATGGGGTAAAAGCGACATTGGGAAAGAGGGGAATGTATGTTGAGGAAGGATGGGAGAGGACAGAAGACGGGTGAATGGAGAATGGTTGTATATTTACCTAGTTGTATTATACGGGAAGAGAGCTATGCTCATGGTGACCCATCTTTGTATCTTTCAGCATCAATTTTTTTCTTAAAATCTTGAATAGTATTTGTACACACTGTTTCTTTATCTAAGTTATTCCAGACATCCAGCACTCTGTGTGGGAAGCTTTTTTTTTTTTTTTTTAGTTATCCTTTTTGAGTTTCTTTTCATGACTTCTTGTTTTTCCATTGCCATTTTTAGTAAATCATTCCTATCAAGGATTTCCATTCCTTTCATGATTCTATAGTCAGTAGATCACCTCTTTCTCTTTTCAGCTCCGGTGTTGTAGTTCCAATTTGAATAATCTTTGTTCGTATGTTAATTTGAAAAGAGCTGGTGCCAACTTTGTCATTGCTCTCTGTATTCTTTCTAATTTCCTTATCTTTTTAGTACTGGGTGTCCATAGTGTTGCTGCATACTCCAGCTTTGGTCTAATCAATATAACTAATATTTTTTTAATCATTTCTTCATCCAAATAGTCAAATGCCACTTTTACCGACATTAATGGGTTGAAGGTTTCTCTGACTATTTTGTTTGTGTGTTTACCTGGTGTCATGTCTCCGTACACTTTTTTGATTTCTTAACCAATTTTATAATTTTTTGAAATTCTGTTTTTACTTTTTCCAAACTCCATTATACTACATTTCTTGATATTGAAGTGCACTACCCACTTTTGAGTCCATTTCCAGATTTTGTCCAGGTCTGATTGTAATGAATCACAGTCCTCCTCTGTTCTTACTTTCTTTAGTATTTTTGCATCATCTGCGAAGAAATTCATAAAACATTCAACTCCTTTATCCATGTCATTTATGAGATATGGTTTAATGTCACAAACTCCTCCCAATGGAAGGCTATTACAGTGCCCCTTACAGAGGACTTTGTAGCATGGAATTTAATGAACCATTCCCTTGGTTCAACTTCACCGGTGGTAGGATTCAAACCACCATCCCCTTGACCTTCACCGCAAGTAACAACACCCTATATATATGGCAAACATGATTGGAGCCAGCACCGACCCCAAGTAATGACGCCCTATATATATGGCAAACATGATTGGAGCCAGCACCGACCCCAAGTAACGACGCCCTATATATATGGCAAACATGATTGGAGCCAGCACCGACCCCTGTGGAGCACCACTTATCATTTCTTCCCATCTAATTACTACCCTCATTTTTCTCCCAGTCAGGAAGTCCTCCATCCATTCTAATAATTCACCTCCAATGCCATCTATTGATTCTATTTTTCTTATTAGTTTCTTGTGTGGTAACTTACCAAAAGTTTTTTGTAAGATCATGTGTGGTGCATGAGGTGTTATAGGTGGGGAATGGGGGGTGAGGGAGTATGTGTGAGAAATAATTTGACGCAGCCCGAAGGGATTTCTCCCAGTCTTCTCCTTTTCTGCATGAAAGGATGGAGAGGAAGGGTCGCCGATTTAATGAAGCGACCTTGCATTGGATGTGGTGTGTTTGGTGACACTGCTTCTGACCCAGGGCAGTGGGCGAGATGCCTGGATGACTCGTCATCTAGGAGGTGCCAAGATAAGAGGGAGGGAAGAGGGTGGAGGGGAGTGGAGTGTGATGGGGATGGAATGGATAGGAGTGGTTCTTATGCCTTTTATTTTTTGGCTACCTCCCTTATAAGGGGGAAAAAAGCCTTTGGTATGTGTATGTATGTTTTTTTGCTACCTCCCTTGTAAAGGGGAAAAGCCTTTGGTATGTGTATGTACTACATAGCTTAGTTTTTCTAATGGACTTACCTTTTTGGGTGTGGTCTTCAAAATCATTAATTAGCAATGAAAGACAACGGTTTGTGATGTAAACAAAACTAGATATTAAATTTTATCTTCTTGTGTTTTCTATCATGGGCCTGTGTGTGTGCATGTGGCATAGTGTACAATGCAATGGAGTATAGCATAGCATGACATGTGAAGACCTAATAAGCTGTAAAGGCAGAAGAGATGTAGCTAGAACAACAGCCCTTTAAGACAGCCAAATATGTATGATGGTTCTGTATACCAGGTAAGTGCCAGTGCCACACAGGGATGGATAACCCTAACAAATGCACACCTAATGCAATTATTTTTGCAGGGATGTAGCTGTTGGTAGCATGCCAATATCACACACACATAACTATGCCCAAAATGCAGAGCTGCTAGGTAGATTTGTAGATGACCCAGGTTAACACTTGGCAACATCACATGCCCTGTGAGACAAAAGACATGCCCTGTTGGCAGCTATGCCAAGCGATTCCCTTTAGCTTATTCACACACCACTGTGTATCAATCACTGAATAAAGTAGTTACTTAGTAACCTACTCATTCACTGTTTTCCCCACACAACACTGCATGTAGTCAATTGCACATGCATGGATGCTAGTTTCCTGGAGGTTGTGGGTTGATTACGACAGACTGATTGACAGCATGGATGGATACGAAAATATAAATGGTTCAAGTAACTTAAACCTTTAAAATACATTGTACACAGATATACCAAAAGGCCCTTCTTCTTGATAACACCTACATGAATATTTTAAGTACAGAAATGTGGATGGCGGAAAATGTTTCATACCTGCTTTGGAGTAAGTTTTCCAGGTTCCCATAACAATTTATCTTCATTTTCATAGGGTGGGGTAGCACCATAGACTTGCAATCCCTCTGGCACTTGGGCTTGGTATGCTGCACCAATCATAATAGTTTTTCTCCAATCCTCCTCCTCCTCCCCCGAGTACTCTCCATCTTCGTCCTCTTCATCCTCACTCTGTTGTCTAGACCCCGCTGTGGTGACCAAATTAAATTCATAAGTTACATGTTATTAGTTTTCATTATACACACACACATATATCTATGTATATATATACTGTGGATTTGAAAGTACATATGGTATGTTCTATCATACGTATTACTAGTGAATAGTGGAGCTTATGACATGTTTACATGATAAATGCACCTTTCTTCCCCCTATATTAATTCTATTTCAAGTGGAGAAAATTACAGCATCAAAACTAAAGATAATACAAAAGGCTCATCTTTTGTGCATCTCACCACCTTACTTTCAACTTCCTCTGATAATATAATTTTCCAAACTCCATCACTAGCTATCTGAACCTCCTCTGACCCAACCACAAGTACTATGTCATTAGCAAACAACAACTGGATCACCTCCAACTTCCCTCCAATCGTCTCCAAACCTCTACACTTGCATCCATCTCCCATACCACCCCATCTTTGCACCTCGAACCACTCCCTATCACCATTTCCAACCCTAACACAAGCTCTACTACTCAAAACATCTCACATATCTGCCCCACCACAAAAATTTGACCTATGCATCCTCTACCTTTTCTAAACCCACTGTTTCTAGCCAATTACTCCCTCTGTTCCTCTCCTAATCCTCTCAATAAAAACACTCCCATATGCCTTTCCAAAAACACTCAACATACTGATACCTCCAAAACTGTATTCATATTTGTCCCCATTTCCTTGGTAAAACGAAGTTATACAGGCACTCTTCCAGTCCTCCAGCATCCTCCCCTCCTTAGGCACACAGTAAACAAGCTTATCAGCTACTCTACTATAGCCATTCCTTTCTTTCCCAGACTCTACATGACATCCATCAATACCAGGTGCCTTACCAGCTTTCATATTTTCAATGCTCATTGTACTTGATTATTTTCTTTTCCATCATAGCCATTTTCCTAGCTCCTTCCACTTCTACAATCAAACCCTGCCTAAGCTCATCTAGTGCAAAACTGAGTCCTGTGGCACTATCTGGCATCTCTCCACTAATGCTCATCACTGACTGGCTAACTCTCCCACACCTCCATACTTCCCTGAGGTATCCCTCACCAAACCATGGGGACCAACATTCAGTCTGTTTTTTATGGCAAGTTTTTATTGTTATTGTTTTTGTGTTAAAGGTGCCCAACAAAGATGGTCTAAAGGACAACTAAGCCCCAAGATGTTTGACAATTGGTGCTCTTTACAAGGCAAAGTACATAGAGACAGAAATCATGCATACAACCAGACTAGGCCAGAGAACTGTCTACTGCATTATCAAAAGATTTCTTGAGGGAGGCTGGTAGTTTCTTTCTGTAACCAAGCTGAAGTCCGGAAGGCCACAACAGATATCCCCAGGGCCATCAAGCAAGGGTTCACATTTACAGTCAGCACCACTAGAATTTGTGCATCATGCCTCCCACCAATTCTGATGGTGAGATCTCACACCCTAAAACAGAGGTTCAAATACACCTGGAAAATTGAAGTGCCAAAGCTAGGTATGTGCTAGCAAGACCAATGACATCATACAGCCTTGAGTAGATCAGTACCACTGGCCTCTACCAATCATGTATTTTCTCTCCTTTAACCCTTTGCACTATTGTGTTCATAATTGAGCAATAGGATTGAGAAAGGACTTATAGAAGGATGCAATGGTAAATACTGCTGTCCTGGTAATGGGGGAAAGTCTAATAATGAAATTTCAAGCATTCTGTACAGAGGTGGGCCAAGTGTTGCCATGGCATTGTCCTAGTGCTCCCAAGAAAAAGGTCAGGAGTTCGTAAGACTTTGCCCAGGATCTTGAAGGTCCTACAGTGCCAAATAGAGAGGAAACCTCATATTTCTGCATAAGAATTAAAACACAAAAACCTTTGACTGCTGGCCAGTGTGTCTCTACGGACCATGCAGTTTCATACATACAGATACCAAAGGCTTTTTTCCCCCTTACACAGGGGGTAACCAAAATGAAAAAGGCATAGAAACCATTCCCACCCATTCCATTCCCCTCCACCTTCTTCCCTCCCTCTCGTCTTGGCACCTCCTGGATGATGGATCATCCCTGCATCCCATCCACTGCCCTGGGTCAGAAGCAGTGTTGCAAGACACAGCACATCCACAGTAAGGCCGCTTTATTAATTCGGCGACCCCCCCCTCTCTGTCCCCTTCCTCACCCTCATCCCCCTACCCACTCCCCTTCATGCATCACAGCATCATCCATACACAACTCTTCTCCATTCACCCCTATCTTCTGTCCTCTCTCGTCCTTCCTCAACAGACATTCCTCTCTTTTGTAATGCCCTTTTTGCCCCATCCATCTCATCCTAGGATGCACCCTCATGCAGTTTCACCTCCACAATGATCTTGGGCATAAGTACTGCACACCTTGAAGAAGAAGAAGGAAAAAAAAAAAAAAAAAAAAAGGGGGGGGGGATTAAAACTAGGCAAAAGAAGAATTTAATTAATTTTTGCCTGAAATACCTTGCCTGGGATCAGGACAAGTGGAAGAAAGTGTTATGTTTTGACGAGGCCACCTTTATCATCACTAGCAACCGAGGAGGGAAGATAGGGGTATGCCAGTGATGAAGACCCCAACTCCCCCCAGGAACAGCGAGGGGGAGTGTCAAACACCCTGACTCAGTTATGGTCTGGGGGTGCTTATGGGTACCACAGTGTTGGAAAGCTAGTGATCTTAACAAATGTTACAGACAACAAGGAGAGGAACCTGGAGCTCTTGGCAGACCATCTTGAGGACTGCTTCAACACCTGTCAAAGAGAAATGTACCACCAGGACAAGCCACCTGCTTACACAGTAAAATTGGTAATTGGTTGGCTGGATTTTGTGGGAATTGAATATATATAAAAGCTTGGCCATCCAACAGTCCTGCCTGTCCTCCAATTGAAAATGTGTGGGCTTTGATGAAAGCCCAGTGAGGAAGCATGACACATCAAGTGTGCCAAAACTTGTTGCCACCCTTCATAACATCTGGGCTAAATTCTCTCTGTACATCCTCCAAAACTTCACCTTCTCTGTTCCCAGTTGCCTCAGGTCTTGTTGAGGGAGGATAAGAGAGGATACACCAAATACTCGAAGTTAGAGAGTACACAATATGAAGACTATTCTTGTTTTTTGTGTGAGAATAAGTGACAGGGGTAGAAAATGATGCACTCCAATTCTGATGGCGCTGACTGTACTTGCCTACTGATGACAGCCATTGTCCTTTGGGAGATCCTAATGGGCCTTCCTGACTTCATATTGATTACAGTAAGAAACAACTTGCCTCCCTCACTAAATCTTTTAATGATGTGATCGACAGTTCTCTGGCCTAGTAGTCTGCATGATTTCCATCACTGGGTGCTTTGCCTTGCAAAGAGCCACTTGGCCACTGTCTTGGGGCTTGATTGTCCTGCAAACAATCTTCAGCAGCCACAAGTAAACAGCAAAAACTTGCCATAAAAATTGGACCAAACACTGTTCCCCTTGGGAAATTGAGGAGGCTGGGAGAGTTAGCCAATCAGTACTATTAGTAGCAAGATGCCTCAATTTTGTATCTTAGTATTATGGGTGCATTCAGATCTGCATGGTTTGATTTCCACCTAAAGATTCATCACAACAGCGTTTGTGTGAATTTTTTCCACCATTTTATTGTACTGTGACTCTCCCTACATTATACAGTTCCACCACTTGATACTGTCCTGTACCACTTCTCTGAATGTTCATTTCCTTTTTTTTTTTTTTGCCGAGCCCTGTGGTGGGGGGAGAAGAATACTATACTGCCATCGAGTGTTCCCACTTGAATCATAAAAGGTGACAAAAATGGGATGGGGATAGGACTACACATACTTCTCTCTAAAGCCCGAAAGGGGACGTTCCTAAAAAAAAAAGTCAAAGGCATAAGCAGGTCTGGGAGTTTTCCAAACAAAATTCTAAGGTTTAGATCTTTTAATGTGTGGATGTGGTACAGATGAGAGTAAAAGGGAAGAGATAGGCAGTACATTTGTGTTGGCAATGAGTGAAACTAAGTTGAAAGGCAGGAGAGAACTTGAGTTTGGGAGTGTAGCTGGGTGTCAGGAATGAAGAGAGGACAAGGGAGAGAAGGAGTGGCTATACTAGTAAGTGAAGAGATAGGTAAGCGTGTGGTGGAGTGGAAGGAGGTTTCATCACAGTTAATGTGGACGAAGGTGAAACTATGGAGATGTGGGTTTTTATAGGTGCATATGGGCCTTGTGACACTGCTTCTGACCCAGGGCAGTGGACAGGATGCAAGGATGACCCATCATCCAGGAAGGGCCAAGATAGGAGGGAGGGAGGAGAGTGGAGGGGAGTGGAATATATGGGAAATGAAATGGGTGGGAGTGACTTCTATGCCTTTTTTTTTTTTTCTTTTGGCTACCCCCCGTGTAAGGGGGAAAAAGCCTTTGGTATATGCATGTGTATGTATATGGGCCTGGTAGTGAGAAGAGTGTAGAGGAAACAGAGATGTTTTGGACAAATTTAAATAAGTGCATAGAGGATTTAGGGAGATATGTCAATGTAGTGGTATTGGGAGATCTTAATGCTAGGGTAGGAGATGAACCAACAGACAGAGTGGTTGGGAAGAGTGGAGTTCCAAGAAAAAATCATGCAGTTGATGGTGGAAATATGTCTAGAGAGTTAATGATACCAAATACAGTGTTTAGGAAGAAAGTCATGCATAAGCATAAATGGGAGAGGGTGTTGGACGGTAGTTAGGGTGTTAATGGACATCATAGTGTTAACCAAGAGAATAGTGGGAAGAGTTTTGGATGTACATGTTCTAAGGGGAGAGAATGGAGAAATATGAGATAATTTTTTGGTGGAAGGTAAGTTGAGAATGGAGGATAGATGGAGAAGGGGAAAAGGACAGATGGTAGGGAGGTGCTTAGAGTAAACTGCTTGAATGAGAAAGAAAATTTTGCTAGACAATCGAGATCCATCCCAACGGGCTTCTTTCAATTCTACAGAACAAAAAATAAAGGATAGGCCCAATTAAAAATGATGAAAATGTCATGATAGAATAGGAGGAAAAAATGAGTGAGGCATTTAACAAATATTTTCTCTCGGTGTTTATTAAGGAGAGGTTAGATAAAGTACCTGACTGTGATCAAATTTTCAGTGAGGATGAAGAAAAATAGACTAATATCAGCATTAGTAAAGTAGTAGTCAAGCAGATTGAAAGACTGCTACAAAATCCCCAGCTCCAGACAAAAAATTTCTGAGAGTGCTTAAAGAGTGTAAATTTGAAATCTGCAACCCTCATAAGTTGGTAGACACTGGTTTTGTGCTTATTGCTTAGGGGCAGGGAAACACTGTTTCTGTTTTCAAAAAGGGAGATAAATTGCTTATATGCAACTACAGGCCAATCAGTTTGACATCAGCTATATATAAAATGCTTGAATCAATAACACTGGGTAACAGCCAAAAAATCGTCAGGGGTTTCTCAGCTGATTTAGACTAATTTTGGTGTTCTGAGTCCGAATATCACATTGGTTTTGCTCAATCAGGTCAACTTTTTGAGATACAGCCATAGGCCTACCTGACGAGCTATACATATGATAATTTGAAGGGTTTTGAGTTCAATCCTATTTTTCTTGAAGAATATAGCGAATTATTCATATATAAATGGTTGCTTCTGGTGTGTTTCTGTTTGAAATTGACTAATTGACTTATTTCTTTCTTTTCAGGGTATTGATAATGGCTTCGGCGCGACGGTCATGCAGGAATAATCCTGACATTTTCTGCTACATTTGCGGAGAATACACGCTGTCAATGCACAGGAAGAGCATCACAAGCTTTGTGAAGCGCGCATACCAGGCTTACTTTCAAGTCAAGCTGGGTGACCAAGATAAGTCCTGGGCACCGCACACGGTGTGCATGACGTGCGTGGAATACCTCCGGCGGTGGACGAAGGGCACGAAAACTTCACTGAAGTTTGGGATTCCGATGGTTTGGAGGGAGCCGTCTGACCATGAATCGGATTGTTACTTCTGCGCCATCAATACTACTGGCATCAACCGGAAGAATCGGAGCAGCCTCCAGTACCCCGACCTTCCATCTGCCCGCCGTCCAGTTGCTCACTGCGAAGAACTTCCTGTACCAGCGTGCAGAGAGTTTCCTGACAGTGACGACGAGGTCACCACTGCATATAAGGGAGGAGATACAGAAGAAGAGTATGAAACACAAGATGGTCCGCAGCCCTTTTCACAATGTGAGCTTAATGATCTGGTTCGGGATCTCAGCTTGTCGAAGACTTCCGCCGAGCTGTTGGCCTCCAGACTCAAAGAGAAAAATCTACTCGGCGAGGACGCGCGTATCACGTTCTTTCGTAGAAGGCATCAGGACTACATGGGCTACTTCTGCCAGGAGGAAGACCTCGTGTACTGCCGAGATGTCGCCGGTCTTCTTGTTAAACTCGGCGCTCCTCAATATGATCCGAGAGATTGGCGACTCTTCATAGACAGTAGCAAGCGCTCTTTGAAGAGTGTGCTCATCCACAACGGGAACGAGTTCGCCTCAATTCCTCTTGCGCACTCCACAACTCTCAAAGAGAAATATGAAGCAGTCAAGTACGTGCTCGACAAAATCCAATATGAGCAGCACCAATGGCTCATCTGCGTCGACCTTAAGATGGTGAACTTTCTACTTGGTCAGCAGTCCGGGTACACAAAGTATCCATGCTTTATATGTAAGTGGGACAGTCGAGACAGAGCCCAGCACTATGTGAAGAAAGAGTGGCCGGCACGAGAGCAGTTAGTACCTGGGGCGAGCAACATCATAAATGAACCTCTTGTTGACCGGGAAAAGATTTTGTTCCCACCGCTTCACATCAAGCTTGGGTTAATGAAACAGTTCACGCGTGCTCTGGACAAGGATGGGAGGTGCTTCAACTACCTGTGGCGAGCCTTCCCTGGAGTGACCATTGAGAAGCTGAAGGCCGGCATTTTCGATGGCCCACAGATACGGCAGCTCATCAAGGACACAGAGTTCGAAAACTCCATGAACACGCTAGAGTGCACCGCCTGGAGGTCGTTTGTGCAGGTGGTGAACAACTTCCTGGGGAACAAGAAGGCAGCAAACCACGCCACACTCATCAACAGCATGATAAAGAACTTCCAAATCCTCGGGTGTTTGATGAGTATAAAGATGCATTTCCTGTTCTCACACATGGAGAAGTTTCCTGAAAACCTTGGTGCGGTCAGCGACGAGCAGGGAGAAAGGTTCCATCAGGACATGCGTCAAATGGAGGAGAGGTACCAGGGGAGGTGGGACGCAGTCATGCTCGCGGACTACTGCTGGTCGCTGAAGAGAGACAACCCAGCAGCTGCTCACACACGGAATTCGAGGAAACGGCGATTTACGCCGTGAACTCCGAACTTTTGTGTCACGTAACGCTCATGTACATGTATTAAGCTTATCAAATGTAATCGAGTATATAAAAAATGAATGAATTTGGATACATTGACTTTTATTTCCCCAGGAAAACGGAAAAACCGAATTTTTATGATCCGCAGAAATTGGGTTTTTGGACGAAAAATCGTTTTTTTCTTAAATGTCTGTAGCGAACAATCCTGACCTGATTGAGAAAAACCAAGGGCATTTTCGGACTCAGAGCATCACAATTAGTCTAATTCCGCTGGAAAACCCTGGACGATTAAAAAAAAAAAAAATTGTTACCCAGTGTAATAGTTAATTGACTCAGAGATCACATTGAGTGATATAATTTGATTCATGACTCACAGCATGGTTCTCTAAGGTTAAATCATGAGTGACTAATCTTTTATCTTTTTACAATAAAGTATATAAGTCAGATAACAATGATAGTTATACTGATTTACCTTGACTTTTGCAAAGCATTCAACAAGGTGCAACACCAGAAACTACTACATAAAATCAAAGCCCATTGCATAGGAGGAAAAGTGTTAGAATGGATTGGAGCTTAGATCAATGACAGAAAACAGTGGGTCACTATATATGGTGTAAAATCCAAATGGGGGAGTGCTTCTAGTGGAGTTCCCCAGGGCTCGGTTTTGGATCACTTATTGTTCATTATGTACATAAACGACTTGGACAATGGGATTAATAGTGATGTTAGTAAGTTTGCAGACAATGCTAAAATAGAACAACTAATTAAGTCAGGAGATAACACCAAGATTCTGTAGGAGGATTTTAACAAATTGTTCCTGTCGTGGTGAAATGACAAATGCACTTAAATATCTCAAAGTGAGTGTTAAACATAAGGCTACACAACCCTGAAAACAGATAAAGCCTAGATAACACATTTTTAGAGAAAACCAAGTGCAAGAGGGACTTGGGAGCTCTAGTGAGTCCTGACCTTAAATAACAGGAAACAGTGCATTAGTACCAGGATTAAAGCTAACAGAGCATTAGGTTTCATTGCTAGGATGGTTACAAATAGTAGTGCAGAGGTAATTATCAAACTCTAGTGTTAGACCCATCCTTGTGGTACAGTCTTGGTCTCCATCCAATAGAATGGACATCAATTTACTAGGATCAGTACAACAGTGAATGACCGAAATGATACATGGGATCAGAAATTTACCTTACAAAGACAGGGTTAGGCACCTTAACTTACACTTTCTGGAAAGACACAGTGTGTGGGGTGATCTAATAGAGGTGTTTAAGTGGATCATAGGGTAACACAAACAAGGTCATCATATTAAAACAGGACAGGACTTGCAGTAATGGATTTAAATTGGACAAATTTGGATTTAAGAAGGAAATAGGCAAGAATTGGTTTATTTATAGGGTGGTCAATGAATGAAATATACTAAGTAAACATCTAGTGAGCTCTTAAACCACAAGTTATTTTAAGAAATGGTTAGACAATTTTATGGATGGGGATGACTGGTGGTAATGGACATGGAACTGCCTAGTGTAGGCCTTATGGTCTCTTGTAGTCTCCATTCTTATGTTCTTACAAGAAGCTGACAGAAGAGTGGGAGTGAACGACTGAATAGAACTAAGAATGGAGGAATGGGGATGGTTCATGGAGGAAGTCACATGGTGTGCAAAGTTGGTGTGTGGGACAAGACGGATGGGAGGAAATTAAAGGAAGGGTAGTGGGTGGTGGGATAATGAAGCAAAGAAGGTTGTACAAGAGAAGTGAGCATTTGCAGATTGGGTATGAAATAGGACGAATCATATGAGAGGTACAAAAAAAAAAAAAAAAAAAAAAAAAAAAGAGAAGTAAAGCATAAGATAAAGGAGGCAAAGAGGAGAGCAGATGTGAAATGGGGTAAGAGTATGACAAAGTTTTGAAAGAAAAAGATATTTTGGAAAGAAATTGAAAGAGGAAATGGCGGTGAATCAAGTAGAGAAGAAAAGGTAAAAGGTGCAGATGGAGAGATGATAATGGAAGAGATGGCAGTAATAGGAAGATGGGCAGAGTATCTTAGGGAGTTGCTAAATGTGAAGAAGTATAGGGGAGGGAAAGGTAGTTGCAGTGGGAAGCACAAAGAAAATGATAGTGATGAATGAGGAAAATGGAAGAGAAATAAGGAAAGATAAGATGAAAGCAGTTATTCAAATGATGACAGCAAGTAAGGCACCTGGGTTGGATGGGTGTCATGCATACATACATACATATACCAAAGCTTTCCCCCTTGCAAGGGAGGTAGCCAAAAAGGAAAAGGCATAAAGTCATTCCCACCCATTCCATCTCTAAATACACTCCACAGCCCCTCCACCCTCCCTCTTATCTTAGCACCTCCTGGATGACGGGTCATCCCTGCACCTTGTCCACTGCCCTGGGTGTCATACAGTGTCTAAAAAAGGGAGGTACAATGATGGTGGACTGGCAGGTGATTTTGATTAATGTTTGTCTAAAAGAGAGTAGAGTGCCAGAGGACTGGAGGATTGCATGTATAGTTCCACTTTACAAGGGAAAATAGGACAAGTGTGAGTGTAGTAGTTTCAGAGGGATTAGCTTATTAAGTGTAGTTGGGAAAGCCTATAGGAGTCTTCATTGAGAGGATTAGGAGAGAAACCGAGGGAACTGGTGAGGAACAATGTGGGTTTAGGACAGGTAGGGGTTGTGTGGATTAGATTTTTGTGGTAAAGCAGATATGTCAGAAAGCTTAGGGAAAAGGTAAGGATGGTTTTTGGACCATTATGCATTTGGAAAAGGCTTATGACAGGGTTGACAGGAAGGCACTGCGGGAGGTATTGCAGATATATGGGATAGGAGGAAACCTGTTAACCCCTTCCATACGGTGCCGCACACGTAGGCGTCATGGGGAGCGAGTGTATTCGCGAGGCTGCCATATCGGCGTCTTGATTATATTTATTGTAGTCGGCCCTCCATAATGACATTCTTTCTAATTCTTTTGTAATCGCATTTTCTATGGTTATCAAAATTCACGGGTGAAGAGAGAACGATCGATATAAGCGGTGACTATATTTTATGATGCGAGTATTATTACGACACGTCGTACGGCTGGCATTGGCTGCTGCCACCGAGATCTAAGTCCATGACGCCTACGTGTGCGGCACCGTATGGAAGGGGTTAATAACAGTCAAGAGTTTTTAGAAGAGTAGTAGAGCTTGTGTTGGAATTAGAAATGGAGAGAGTGAGTGGTTTGAGGTAAAGGTGCTTCGTCAGGGATGTGTTATGTCACCTTGGCTGTTCAATTTATACATGGATGGGATGGTGCGAGAGCTTAACACAAGGGTAATGGGCCAGGGATTAAGCAAGAGAGACTAGAAGTAGATAGTTTTAGATACTTGGGTATGAATGTGGCAGGAAAGAGAGGAGTGGAGGTGGAGGTAGAATGTAGATTGAGAGAAGCAAGTAAGTGCCTTGGAGAATTGAAAAGTGTAACGTGAAATAGACATATGAGAATGGATGCAAAGTGGAGATTGTATGAAAGAGTGACTGTGCTGACAGCACTGTATGGGGCAGAAACATGGAACATAAGAGAGAAAGAGAGGAGTTTGAATGTGTTTAAGACGAGGTGCCTAAGAAGTATGACTGGAGTTACTAGGCTGGACAGTGTGAGAAATGAGGTGAGAAGGAGAACAGGGGTGGAAAGGGAGTTGGGAGATATGGCTGATGAAAGAGTATTGGGATGGTTTGGACACATGAAAAGAATGAATGAAAAAAGATTAATAAAAGAGGTGTGGAAGGCAGAGGTGGAAGGAAATAACATGAGGGGGTGACCTAGGACAAGATGGAGGGATGGAGTAAAAGGGGCATTGGGAGAGAGGGGAATATCTGTAGAGGAAGGAAGGGAGAAGACAAAAGATAGGGGTGAGTGAAGAATGGTTGTGTTTAGATGATGTTGTGATGCATGGGAGTGGGTGTGGGGGGTGAGGGAGTACGTGTGAACAATATTTTGACACAGACTGAATGGATTTATTCTCGTCTTATCTTTTTCTGCATAAGGGGACATGGGGGGGGGAGGGTTGCTGATTAAATGAAGCGGCCTTGCTATGGATATGCTGTGTCTTGCTACACTGCTTTTGACCCAGAGCAGTGGGTGAGATACAGGGATGATCCATCATCCAGGAGCCACAATAAGAGGGAGGGAAGGGGTCGAGTGGAGATGGAATGGGTGGGAGTGGATTTTATGCCTTTGTTTTTTGGCTACCTCCCTTGTAAGGGGGGAAATAGCCATTGGTAAATGTATAAATACTGTGTGTATATATATACATGTGTGTATATATATGTGTGTATATATATATATATGTACATACATATATATTCCCATTTATCATTCATGGCTGTATGGAATGAGCAATGGAACTGATGATTTTTTGAGCCACTAATCCAGTTTCTCTATGTAAACTTGGGCTTTCTTACCTCAAACTTTTTAGTTTCTCTGCTAGTTTATAATTGTCAGGTCATTTGAATAAGTGAGCATATCAGTGTTAAGATCTTTATCAAGGTAGCTGCTTGTGAAGAGACTGAATACCATGGGTGAAAGTATTGCAAGCTGGGGTACTCTCCTGCGTAGTCTTTTTGCCCCAGTAGGCAGGAAATGGAGAAGCAAGAAATGGGTATGATTAGAGAATGGTTCTAAATGGACTAAAATCTGATGCAGCCCAAAGGGACTTCTCCTTGTCTTTATTATGTTTGCATTTTAGAAGAAGGCGGGAAGATCACCATGTAAACAAACCAGTAGGGTTTTGCTGTGACTGAGCTGTGTCTTGCTGCCTTGCTTCTGACCTAGACAATGGGCGAAGGACAGGGATGACACTTTATCCACAAAGAGCTAAGATAGAAGAGAAACAAATGGGTGATAGATGGGAGTGGAATGGATACATGCCTTGACTGGCTACCTCCCTTATAAAGGTGAAGCCTTTCAGTATACAGAGAGACATTTAATTCTAAAAATGACCTTCAGCACACATCAAAAACTGACATTGAAAACCAACAAGGAAATCTATCTATATACTAAGAGTTTTTTCCCCTTACATGGGCTGTATAATCTTCATACAACAGAAGGAAACTGTAATTACTGTCTTCAAGCAATTCATAAGAATCACACTTGACTGCAATTCCACGGCATGGTTCTAAACAATCAGCAACACATTTTCCAAACTATACAAAATAAAGCATTGAGAAGAACAGAAATATGTGCCAAAACCATCCTAATATGATGCCTGCGCACAGAAACTAAAATCCTCCCCATAGAGTATATGAAAATGATGGATACACAATTCTATGCTAAAAACCTCAACAGCACTCACCCATCTCATTTCATCACACAAGTACTATCAGCTTAATACATTATCATACCAAAGAGAAGGTAAAAATGTACCTGATCAGTGGCTGTGGCCTACCTGGCACCCATGGGTCTCCTACATGAGAGACCTCGGGCAATGGATTGATTGACTGATTGACTGAAGTACATTGAAAGATTAGTTCATCTTCTAATATTCATAGTATGAAGAAAAGATTGGGGAAATGAAATGGTACACCATAAAACATTTGTGCAAAGAAAGTCAGCATAGGATATTTCATGTAGCACCAAGGTTGTCCTCAAAAATTTGAGTGACAACTTGAATGGGGCCTCCTTTTTAACTTGAACATTCATAAATATGTACATCCATTTTCAATAACTTACATCTTAATGAACGGGAAGATGAAGTGGCTGCAGTGTCACCATTTGTGTCCAAATCAGCATAGAGTTGAGCGAGTTCAGAGGCCTTTTCTCTTCTTTTTCTTTCTGGTTTTGGTTCTCGACGTACTTCACCTAATTGTAACTGCAGTGGAGAACTTACTTTGAAACCGCTATGATACAATTACCTTTAAATAATACATACAACAGCTTTTAATGAAACTCAAATGCATAACATGCTATATTATAAATTTGTTTCAAAACCAACACAACCACACATGCACGTACACGGAAAGTGTGAGCAAGCACATTTATAAGTTCCCATATAAACCCAATATGGATACATTAATGACAAACTTCAAAATAAATTATACATACATATACCAAGGGCTTTTCCCCCCCTTACATGGGAGGTAGCCAAATTCAAAAGGCATAATTCCACTCCCACCCATTTCATCTCCACCCACTCCACTCCCATTCACACCCCTCCCTCATTTCTTGAGTCCTCCTGGATGATGAGTCATGCCTGCCTCTCACCCACTGCACTGGGTCACAAGCAATGCAACAAGACACAGTACATCCACAGCAAAGCAGCTTCATCTAATTGGTGACCACCCTTCTCCATCCCCTCATGCAGGAAGACTGGGAGAAATCCTTTCAGGCTGAGTTAAAATATCATTCATGCATAACTACTCCCTAACACTTTCATTCCCCATCAACTCCCTTCCATGCATCACAACATCCATATACAATCATTCTCCACTCATCCCTATCTTATATCTTCTCCCTTCCTCAATGCCCCTTTCACCCCATCCATCCATCTCATCCTCAATTGCCTTCTTCTGCTCATTCCATCTGCCTCTGCCTTCTACACTTCCTTTACTAAACTTTCTTCACTCATTCTTTCCATGTGTCTAAACTATCCCAGTACGCTTTCATCAACCCTATCTCCCAGCTCCTTCACCTCTGCTCTCCTCCCCAACTCCTTGTTTCTCACTCTACACAACTTAGTAACCCCTATCATATTTCTCACACACATTTAAACTCTTCCTCTCTTATGTTGCATGTTTCTGCTCCATAGTGTTGTTGGAACAATCACCCCTTCAAACAATCTCCTCCTAGCATTTTGGATTCATTCCTATTTCTCATTACATGTTTGATCCCCAAGGTATTTACTTGCTTCTCTTAATCTACATTCTACCTCCACCTCAACTGCTCCCTTTCCTGCCAAATGTGACTCCAAGTATCTAAAGCTATCTACTTCCTCCAGTCTCCCTTCATACTCGCTTCCAATTTGCTGCCATCCTCTTTCCTTATACATCTCATCACCTTACTTTTACCCACATTTACTTTCAGCTTCCTCCTTTTGCACACCTTCCCAAACTGTCACTAACTTCTTTCACCCCTCCCCTGATCCTGTTACAAGCACAGTGTCGTCAGCAAACAAAAATCGGTATATCTCCCATTTTTCTCCATCTTTTTTAACCATCTCCGATACCTGACCCCTTATCCTTGCATTTACTTCCCACACCACCCCATCCATGTATGCATTGAACAGCCATGGCAACATGGCACATCCCTAGCGAAGTCCCACCTTTACCTCAAACCACTTGCTCTCTCCACTTCTAATTCTAACTCAGGCTCTACTACTGTTGCAAAAAACTGACTGCTCTTAACAGCTTTCTTACTTCGTATATCTGCAATACCTCACACAGTACCTTCCTGTCTACCCTGTCATAAGCCTTTTTCAAGTCCATAAAGGTCCAAAAACCATCCTTATCCTTTCCTAAAGCTTTCTCACATATGTCTTACACAAAAATCTGATTCACATAACCCACCTTTCCTAAACCCACTGTTCCTCACCAATTACTCCCTCTGTTTCTCTCCTAATCCTCTCACTCAAGATCCTCCCATAAGCCTTCCCAACTACACTTAACAAGCTGATCCCTCTGAAACTACTGCACTCACACATGTCCCCTTTTCCCTTGTAAAGTGGAACTATACAGGCACTCCTTCAGTGTCTCTCTACCCCCTTTTAGACAAACATTATATAACCTCACCACCCAGTCCACAATCAATGTACCTCCTTTTTTTAGACACTGCATGACACCCATCCAACCGAGGTACCTTACCTGCTCTCATTTCATCTCTTATTTCTCCCCCATTTTCCTCATTCATCACTGTCATTTTCTTCGCACCTCACATTGCAACTACCTTTCCCTCCCTATCCTCCTTCACATTTAGCAATTCCTAAAAGACTCTGACCATCTCCTTAGACTGTCTCTTCCATTATCATCTCTCCATCTTCACCTTTTACCTTTTCTTCTCTACTTGATTTGCCTCCTCTTCCACTTTTGATTTCCTTCCAAAATATTTTTCTTATTACTTTCAAAATTTTTGGTCATGCTCTTCCCCATTTTACATCTGTTCTCCTTTATATTAGGTTTTACTTTCCTTTTTTCTTTGTATTTCTCATAGGTTTCTCTTGTCCTATTTTGCAACCAATCTGTGAATCCTTGTTTCTTCTCTTCCACAATCTACTTTATTACTCATCCCACCACTCACTACCCTTTATTTTATTTCTTCCCATCCTTCTTATTCCACACAACATTTTTGCATACCTTGTGACTCTCTCCTCGAGATATCCCCATTCCTCTTCCACTCTATCCTTCATTTCCTTCCACTCTTCTCTCAGCTTCTTGTGCTCCTTCTCCTTTTCTCTCTCATATAAACAGTTTACTCTAAGCACCTCCCTACCTTCTGTACTTTTCTCTTTCTCCATCTATCCTCCACTCTCAGTTCACCTTCACTAAAAAATTAGCTGACATTCCCTACTCTCTCCCCTAAGAATATGCATATCCAAAATTCTTCCTAATCTTCTCCTAGTTACCACTATATAGTCCATTAAAGCCCTATCTACCACCCTTCCATCTATCACCCTCTCCTATTTGTACTTATGCTTGATTTTCTTCCTAAACACTGTGTTAGATATTATCAAGTCTCTAAGCACATTACCATCAACTCTCTACTATGATTTTTTCCTGGTACCCCAACACCTACTCTAGCACTGAGATCTCCCAATACCACTACATTGACATTTCTCCCTAAATCCTCTATGCACTCATTTAAATCTATCTAAAAAGCCTTCTTTCATTTACACTCTTCTCACTGTCAGGCCCATAAGCACTTACAAGGTTTATACAACTGCTGGACAAAAAATAGAAAGGATAAACATGGTGGTGGAGTATTAATTCTGACAAATAAAGATTTAAATGTAACAAAAATAACTGAAGGAAAAAATAATGTAGAATCAATTATGATACAAGTTGAAAGCAGACATATGAAGAGCAGAAAATTTGTAGTGGTGTATGTGCCCCTCAAAACAAAGTCCTGAACAGAATGTGATCATTTCAAAATATTAGAAGATACAAAATATGAATTAACTAATATACTGAAGGACAGAGGAAGTACAGTAATGGGTGACTTTAATTCAAAAGAAATATGTTTGGAGGAAATGACAGTGAAGGGAGGAGAGGAACTCTAGGGCAATGTCCTGCTCGACATGATCATTGAATACACAATGACTCAGTGGATAAAGGAAAATACCAGACACAGAGGTAGTGAAGAACCATCAAGGCTGGATTAAATACTTATGACAGAGCCTGAAATTGTCAATAAAATTTATTACAAAACTCTGATAGCAAAGAGTGACCATGTACTAATAGAATTTGAGTTGAAAGAGCAAATGGATCAAAGCAGAAATGATAAACATAGAATAGGAAGACTAATGTACAACAAAACAAATTTTAAGAAACTCAAAAAAGAAAAGAAATGGAATATACTAAAAAAATTATGGAGTGAATAAATGCGTACAACAAAAATTGGAAAGAACATACATAAAAAGCTGGTACAACAAAAGGTGTAGTGAGGCTAAGGATAAAAGAGATGAAGCTTGGAAGAAATGGAAAAGAGACAAGAAAACAAGCAAATGGCTAATGTACATCAAACTAAGAAATGAGTATGTAAAAATATGCAGATGAAGAGAGAAAGTATGAAAATAATAATAATAATAGAAAAATGCAAGGAAGAACCCAAACTATTTTACAGGTATGTAAATGGCAAACTGAAGAATAAACAATAGAAAAACTGTGCCAAGGTAAATATGAATATACTGAACTGGAAATGGATGAAATTATGAACCATTTCAAATCAATATTCACAATAGAAAACTTACCTAACTGTGAGGAAATAGAGAGATATCCACCTCAATGAAAGAAATAATTGTAACACTGAAGGAAATCAGCAACCAAATCAAAACCCTTGACGTCAGAAAATCACATGGTCCAGACAGAATTGCAAATTGGATACTGAAAGAATGCATGGAGGAATTAACATAAAATATACAATATAATTAAATTCTCACTTAAAGAAGGAAAAGTGCCACAGGACTGGAAGAATGCTAACATTGTACTGATTTATAAGGGAGGAAACAAGGAAGACCCATCAAATTAGACTGGTCTCCCTGACAAGCACAGTATAAAAAAATTGCGAAAAGGTCGTCAAAAATAGATGGGTTAAACATTTGGAAGAAAAAACTATACTGAATCCAAATCAATTTGGATTCAGACAAGGAAGATCATGTACAACAAACTTGATCTGCTTCTACTCAAGATTAATAGACATAATACAAGAGAGAGATGGTTGGGCAGACTGTGCCTTTCTGGACCTATAAAAGGCATTTGATAATGTACCACACAATAAACTAATAAGGAAGATAGAATCAATAGGTGGCATCAGAGGAAAATTATTGGAATGGATGAAAGACTTCCTGACTGGGAGGAAAATGAAAGTAGTAATTAGAGATAAATTCTCAAATTGGGAAGAAATGAAAAGTGGTGTCCTGGCCCCAACCATGTTTGCCATATACATAAATGACATGGATGAAGTTGTGAAGTTATATGAATTTCTTTGCAGACGACACAAAAGTACTAAAGAAAGTAAAAACTAAGGAGGATTACAACTCATTACAACAAGACTTGGACAAGATCTGGAAATGGACTCAAAAGTGGGAAGTGAAATTCAATAAAGTGGCATTTGCCTATTTGGACAAGGAAATGGAAAAGAAAAATTACACTAATATGACCAAAACTTGAGTACACAGCAACACTATGGACACCCGGTACCAAAAAGAATATAATTTTTTTTTAGAAAGAATACAAAGAGCAACAACAAAACTGGTGCCAACTCTTTCCAAAATGACATATGAAAAAAAGACTGTCCAAATTAGAATTACCAACTCTGGAACAAAGAAGGAAAAGAAGAGACTTACTATCTATAGAATTATGAAGGGAATGGAAATCTTAGATATGAATGATTTATTGAAACGAGACAATGGAAAAACAAGACACGAAAAGAAACTAAAAAAAGATAATTACAAAAGAGATCTGAGAAAAAAAAATAGCTTCCCACACAGAGTGATAGATATTTGGAACAAATTAGACAAAGAAATGGTGTGTGCAAACACTATTCAAGATTTTAAGAAAAAACTTGATGCTGAGAGATACAGAGACGGGTCACCACGAGCATAGCTCCCTTCCCGTATAATACAACTAGGTAAATACATCTAACTTCCCAGTTTCACCTTCATCCACATTAACCTCCTTCCACTCCACCACACTTTTACCTATCTCTTCACTTACTAGTACAGCCACCCCTACTCTATCTTGTCCTCTCTTCACTCCCAACACCCTCCCCACTACATTCACAAACTCAAACTCACCCTGCCCTTCCGACTTAATTTCACTCAATGCCAGCATTTCCATCTTCTCACAAACATTCTGCCTATCTCTTCCCTATTACTCTTATCTGTATCACACCCACACATTTAAAGACCCAAACCTTACAGTTTTGTTTGGAAAACTCCCAGACCCCTCTTATGCCTTTTTTTTTTTTTTTTTTTTTTTTTAATAATATATAATAATATATATATGTATATATATATATAAATATACATCATTAAAGATATTGACAAAACATAGCTTTTCCTCTTGCTGTGTTATTTTATCCATCTATCTACAGCTACCACAAAAAAATCTTGAGATCTACCAGTTATTAGCATGGTAAAGTATACTATATATTTTTTTGCATTTCTCCCAACCAAAAATCTTTATGCTTTCATACATAACACACACTAATATTTGACCATCTTCCCTTTGGCTTTAATCACCATGGTGAGATATTTAGGCATGTAGGGATAACCCATCATCTAGGAGGAGCCAAGATAAGAGGTAGGGAGGGGGATGAATGGGAGTGGAATATGTGGGGATGGAATGGGTAGGAATGGATTTCATGCCCTTGCATTTTGGCAGAAAATAGGATGAATGGAGAATGGTTGTGTATGGATGATGCTGTGATGCATGAGGGGGAGTGGGTGGGGAATGAGGGGGTGAGGGAGTGCATGTGAAAAATAAATTGATGCAGCCCAAAGGGATTTCTTCAAATCTCCATTTCTGCATGAGGGGACAGAGGGGACAATTTAATGAAGTGGCCTTGCTGTGGATGTGCTGTGTCTTGTGACTGCTTCTGACCCATGGCAATGGGCGAGATACAGGGATAACTCATCATCTAGGAGCCAAGACAAGAGGGAAGGAAGGGGGTGGATGGAAGTGGAGTATGCGGGGATAGAATGGGGGTCTTTGTTTTTGGCTACCTCCCTTGTAAGGTGGAAAAAGCCTTTGGTATATGTATGAATGTGGTCAAATTTGATGAAGTATTCCAGAGACATGTCCTCCAGCCACAGAAATTCAATTTCATTCATGAGGTGTTTAATTTTGACTCAGCAAGCTTCCTTTTCATGACTTGCCAACAATTCTCAATAGGGTTGTGGTCAGGCTAGTTTGAGTCAATCCAGATTGTTACACTGTGACCAGCAAGAAATTTTGTTGCTCTCCTTGCCTTGTGGCATGGTGCAGTCATGTATAAAAGTGGTGCGGCCATGCATCTCATAAAACTGCAGTAGGTGATCATTGAGGATTCTATTATAACCATCAACATTCATCATTTGGCCCTTAGGAAGACAGTAGAGACCACCATGACCTGCAGTCCCACTAAAACACCCCCACACCATGACTGTATGTGGGTGCTTTACTGTAGGTACAGTGTAGTCAGGGTTGTACTTGCTGACAGAAAAGGCCATCTCACCTTAGCAGGATGGTTATTAAAGACTTGAACAGTGCTTTCATCAGACCACATCACTTTCTCCCAATGATGTGATGTTCAATTTTTTTTTTTTTTTTTTTTTTTTTTTTTTTTTTTTTTTTTTTTTTTTTTTTTTTTTTTTGTGAAATTAAGGCATTTCTTTCTCATGGCATCAGTGAAAAGTGGCTCCTTGGCAGCAATGCTGGTTGTGGGCAATTCAAATATGAAATCCCTCTTTAAAAGACATACCACATGCATTCAAAGTTGCCTTTAATCCATCCCTCTCCTTTTCAGTTTTCCTCTCGAGCTCACTCCATCCAGTTTGCTAATGTTATGCCAATGACTTTTCCCATGGGCCCACCCCACTTTAACACTCTCTTCTCAAACCTTTACATCAGCTTTCTTCCCATCCCAGTTACCCACCTAACTTTTACATTTCTTTATACTATCTGATAATACCTTTGTTTCTCAAATACTTCAGTCTCTTTTCCACCTCCTTTATATTCCAAGTCTCTGCCCTATACCTTTATTCCTTCACTGCCCTCATGATCTTTACACTGTCCACTAATAAAGATGCAACTGGTATTTCTTTCCATCAAATAATATATATAAAAAACATTACTGGTGCAAACACTGAATCCTACAGGACCTCACTAGTAACCTTTCAACCTGATATCCTGTTCTAATTATTCTGCTCCTCAGAAGTCAGTCAACAGCTCTAACATGTTTCAACTTCCATGATTTTTTTTCTTTGTGAAGTATCTTATCACAAGTTTTCTCTAGATCCAAGTAAACAAAACCTATACAAACATCCTTCTCAAGCAGCACATAAATAATTCCCAAGTAAAGTCAACAAGTTGGAAACACAAGTTTCCCTTCATAAATACATACATACAATACATATACCGAAGACTTCCCACCCTCTCCCTCCCTAATTACACTCCACTCTCTACCCTCCCTCTTATCTTGGCACCTCCTGGATGATGGGTCATCCCTGCATCTTGTCCACTGCCCTGGGTCAGAAGCAGTGTCGCAAGACACAGCACATCCACAGCAAGGCTGCTTCATTAAATCGGCAACCCCCCCTCTCCATCCCCTCATGCAGAAAAGAAGAAGACGGTAAGAAATCCCTTCAGCCTGCGTCAAATTTTTCTCACACATACTACCTCAACCCCCATCCCCCTACCCATTCCACCTCATGCATCACTTCATCATCCACATACAACCATTTTCCATTCACCTGTCTTATGTCCTCTCCCATCCTTCCTCAACAGACATTCCCCTCTTCCCCAAAGCCCCAGATACAAACATACATATACCAAAGGCTTTTTCCCTCTTATTGGGGAGGTAGCCAAAAAACATATACATATACCAAGGCTTTTTCCCCCTTACAAGGGAGGTAGCCAAAAAGAAAAAGGCATAAAATCATTCCCACCCATTCCATCCCTGAATACACTCCACACCCCTCCACCCTCCCTCTCACCTTAGCACCTCCTGGATGACAGGTCATCCCTGCACCTTGTCCACTGCCCTGGGTTAGAAGCAGTGTCGCAAGACACAGCACATCCACAGCAAGGCCGCTTCATTAAATCGGCGACCCCCCCTCTCCGTCCCCCCATGCAGAAAAGGAGAAGACGGGGAGAAATCTCTTCGGGCTGCGTCAAAATTTGCTAACACATAATACCTCACCCCCCATCCCCCCGCCCATTCCACCTCATGCATCACAGCATCATCCATATACAACCATTCTCCATTCACCCCTGTCTTCTATCCTCTCCCGTCCTTCCTCAACAGACATTCCCCTCTTCCCCAAAGCCCCCTTCACCCCATCCATCCACCTCATCCTAGGACATCCGCTCATGTTCACTCCCTCCACATCTGCCTACCATACCTCTTTTATATATTTATATATTTTATCCACCTGCTGCTCATTACATTCTTTCAATATCCAATCATACCCAGTACTACCACTTTAATGTCATGTAGCCTCATGCTATGAAAGTCCTTATTTTCTTCAAAATTCTTCCTTGGTAAACAAAACTGGAAATTACTGTTCAATACAAGGTATGTTAAAAAAAATACGTGGACTGTTTGAATTGCATGGCTCCAGTAGGTTCCAGGGGAATCTGCTTGGTGTCACTAGGTTCGCACAGATCAGCTGATTACATCATTTCCCAATTGCAGATATCTTTATTTGTGTATTAGCTACTTAGTTTTTAGTGAAGTGCGATTTTTTTCGTTTCGCGAATTTCAGAATGAATGAGATGAAGGAGCAACAATTTGCTGTAAAATTTTGTGTTAAACTTGGAATCTCTACAACTGAAACTTTTGCTATGCTAAACACGGCTTATGGTGACATTGCTAAGAAGCGTAGAGCATGTTTCAAGTGGCATGAGCATTTTAAGGATGGTCGACAGTCCATTGAAGATGATGAGTGTCCTGGACATCCTTCCACGTCAACTGAAAACCCACACGTCGACAAAATCAACACCCTGGTGCGGACAACTTGATGTCTGACTGTCAGGGAGCTTACTGAAGAGTGTGGGATATCAGTTGGATCTTGTTACAAGATTTTTACAAAAAGATTGAAGATGCACCGTGTTGCTGTGAAATTTGTGCCACACCTGATGACAGATGAACAAAAAGCCCATCACGTCCAGATTTGTCAGGAACTGCTTGATCATTCAAAAGAAGATGAAAACTTCTTGTCCGGGATCATGACAGGTGATGAATCGTGGGTTTATGGTTCTGACATTGAAATGAAGGTCCAATCATCCCAGTGGATGAGTGAAACATCCCCCAGACCCAAAAAAGCTCACCAAGTTTGATCCAAGGTCAATGTGATGCTAACAGTTTTTTTCATGCTAAGGGTGTTGTTTACCACGAGTACCTCCCCAAAGGCTCCACAGTGAACCAGACTTACTACACTGTGGAGGAGTGGTGACTGGTTTTCCCATCACGACAATGCTCCAGCCCATTCAGCCCTCAGAACTTGTGAGTTTTTTACCAAACATTCGATCACTGTTCCCTCCCCCCCTGCTCACCTGACCTTGCTTCTTGCAATTTTTTCTTGTTCCCCAAACTCAAAGACCCTTGAAAGGAAGAAGATTTGAGACGATTCCCAAGATTAAGGCTGAGGGAGCTGACGGACATTACAAAAGATGCATACCAGGACTGTTTCAACAAGCGGAAACACCATTGAGATAAGTGCATGCGTTGGGGAGGAGAGTACTTTGAAGGGGCCCCAGATCTGTAATTTTTAAATAAAGTACATTTTGCTTTATGACGTCAGTCCACATATCTTTTTTAACAGACCTCGTATTTGCACATATATTGTAACATCCACTTTCAACTTGGTGATTTCTTCCCTGTGCTTCAGTTTACCATTGACAAATTTTTAGAAAAGCTTTAGTTCACTCTCCATTTGTTATAACTTTCTTGTAATTTCCCTTTGTATATTAATTTCTGAACATCCTATACTTTTCCTTTGATCTACTGGTTCCTATCTTCCACTTTTACAATGCTTTATCCACATTTTGGATCTATCACATCTTCAGATAAACCAGTCTTTTCTGTAAAATTCTTTCAATACATATATTTCCATTCCTAATTCAAAAATATGCTGAGACACACCCCATTTTATGTAGTATATTTTTTGTCTGAATTTCCTCCAACCCATTCCATTAAACATGTTCTGTTCTATAAAAATTTGCCTTTCCACAGGTAGGTGTCCATGAGTATGGTATGTTGTGCATATGTGTTGGCAAAGTGTCCATGTGACATACATGTCATGAGTGTTTACACAAATGGATGACAATGGCAATAAGTGCATGAAATAATAACTATAGTACATACAATATATATACCAAAGGCTTTTTCCTCCCTTATAAGGGAGGAAGCCAAAAAACAGGCATAAAAACCACTCCCACCCATTCCATCCTTATCACACTCCACTCCCCTCCACCCTCTTCCCTCCCTTTTATCTTGGCACCTCCTGGATGACAGGTCATCCCTGCATAATTATAACTATAGTACTTAGTATATTAAAAGAACTACTGAGTAGCCTTTAATAGTACAATATTTTGCCTGTTAGAGCTTTATCAAGTACACAAATATGGAACACAAAACTGAAAATATATAGGAGGGTCCAAGGGGATGGGGAAAGGTCACTGAAGCCTAGGGACAATTAAAGAGGTTAGACAATTGCAAAAGTAGAAGAAATTTGTCCATTGTTGTTGGACAAATGTACAAATGAGGAAATAAGGCGAGGAGGATAACTGATGATAGCCATCCAAGATTTTGTTTACCAATGGTAGCAATGAAATCAGGTGGAGTGAAATGTTAAACATGCCTGAATGATGGATGCTTGTAACCATTTTCTCTGGATCTTATCAGGCTCATGTATCAGTTCTAGCTTTTCCCTGTTACAGGAAGAGTAGCAATCACCTGATGGACTGGGAAAAGACAGCATTATAGATACATGATAAAATTCATAGGAAATGGTTACAAACATCCATCATCCAGGGATTAACACAATCAAGCATAATACAGGCATGTTTAACATTTCACCCCATCTGATTTCTTTGTTTCCAATGGTAAACAAAATCTTAGAAAGCTATCCCTAGTTACCCTCTTACTATCATTACCTCATTTCTGCATTTGTCTTTATTACCTCATTTCTGCATTTGTCTTACAACAGTGGACAAATGGCCCCATACCTTATTTCTACCACTTATGCTGTTGTCTATTGGCAGTGAACAAATGTCCTTCTGAAAACGAAAACATTTGCTCTCCATCCTCCTTAACCATTCCTAGGCTTCAGTGACTTACTCCTACCCCACCAAGACCTCCTATATATTCTCAGGGTTTTGTTTTTCATGACTGTACTTGATAAAGTTCTACCAATCAAAACATCATTATAAAGGCTCTGTCCTCATGTAGTGTTGCTTAATGTTAGACTTGTTGGCAAATGCCAATTGCATACTTTCTATCTCATATGAAAATGCACACATCTTACCCCTACTACCTTGTCGGGATCTATAATATTTTCTTCTGAAGTTGATGATCTTGATGTGGCACCATCTGGATCTTCTGCATCTTCTCTGTCATTATCTGCTTCAACGACTTCTTCACTTTCATTCTCTATAACAGCATCGTCATTTTCCATTTCTACATCCCTGCCCTCAGCTTCACCATTGGTTTCACCTTCCCCTTCCTCCTGAGGGTATCTATATAAGGCTAGAAGTTCTTCTATGGGCATGTTCTGTTCCTGTAATTAAAAAATGGAATACTTAAAACACCATGTAATTTTTAAGTGCCCTCCAGCATGACAATGCAAGGTCAGGCTATCCATAAAATACACAGCACTCTTTGGCACAATGCATCCAGCTAAAGAGTATTTGCAACTTGGCAACAAAAAGACTTTACAGGAAACTGCAGAGCCCAAATCTGCCGCATAAATTACAGACAACCACAACCCCACAACAGTCTAGTCACCACTGTTTCTCCTTCGTTTTTCTACAGACTATATATATATATATATATATAAATATATTTTTGCTTCAGTTTTCTTGTTTATGGCTAAGCCAAACGAGCAAGATAAAACCTTGCCATTCTTACTCCTACAGACTTGTCCTCATTCTTTTTTCTACCATTTTTGTTTTGTTTTGTTTTGTTTTGTTTTGTTTTTTGTTTTGTTTTGGAGTGGCTATTCCACGTTTACCTTTTGTAAACTGTTCACCTCCTCATCCCTGTCACTCCCTTCTTCCATGGCCTCCTCTTCATCTAGTGTTCTCTCGTCATCGAAGTCATTGACCAGCATCTCAGCCGTAGGTTCAAACTCGCCATCGCCGGCTTCACTCTCACTGCTTGTTACTCCTGTCCCTTCCTTCTGCTATTTACAAAAGACCCAAATCTTAGCCAATATTTTACACTTAAGAACTTATCTACACGTCTCAGTACTCTAATCCACAGATCCTAATTCCCTCTGATAAAAAGAAAAAAACCTTTAAACCAAAATATATATGAACCACGAAGAGCCTTAAGGAAGACTAAATCACCTGCATGAGATGAAAATGAATACTTGCTGCATCTCTAAGTATTCTTCCCCAGAAGTTGTTTACCCAAGAAGGATAAGATGCCTAAAACAAACTTTTGACCACTACAATGGAACCCACCAACACATCTACAGTACCTTTACCATATATGCTGGTTTAGTTTATACAAAAGAGAGAAATATTGGATAGACACCTACACCTGGTTGCATTTCTTGGATTTCAACAATCACAAAACTAAATTTTCACCTGTAACATAGATTTTTGACATACCTACTAATATGAATACTCATTCCACTGTATGTGACACAAAAACTACCTCCAGGCTTTGGATAACTAGCACCCCAACCCTTGCCCAAATCTCAATTTATATTCAAATTGAGAAAAAATAAAAAATAAATAAATAACAGAGTAAGATAAAATGATAAATGCCTACTGATAACTAATCTGAATAAACAGTACTTTGAATACAATATTCTACATCAACTTCACATCTGCAACTGCCATAATATTCTTTATCCCTTTACCCACACCAAGTGATCACCCTGTTAATCATCTTAGGAGGTTCTTGTGGTAGTCTTAGTTTCATGTGCAAAAGCTGATGGACATCAAGAACCATAGATGCAGAAAACTCTAGAGCAACTGGATGCATAAAACTGAGAATACATACAGCAACAAAACACAAAGAGCACAAACCCTCACATGAAATACAATTATTGAAGAGAACAAAAAATCAAGCGCAAAAGAAGTCCCAACTCAGGAAAATTAATCAACAAAAGGGCATGTGTAAAGGGTGTAGCTTCTACAGAATAAAAATATTATAAATGAGTTCAGGGTCACTGATAATGCCTTTTCAAAACCAAGCAAACATAACACAACACATACGAACAAAACTCAAGAATGCTGCCAGAATTTCAATCATGCTAGGCAAGTCACACAAATGCAGAGGAGAGGAGAAAATTCTATGGGGTTAGAACTAGTTCAACACATAGAGAAGGAAAGAAGTAAATATGAAAATATCCATAAGGGGAGTTGTACACACAGCTTATGTACAGAAAGTCAAACACAATTTTATACAATTACGTGCATTTTGAGCCCATAAATCTATGTATGTCTGATTATGTATACATACACATAGTATACATGCATACACTAAACACTTAGTCCATGCATAAATGCTTCTTTACACAGAAACACTAACATACCAACACAAATGGTTGATGGAAAAGATGGTGTAAGTGCAATTAATTTGAGAGGAAAAGCCAAAAGAAGAGAATTAATCCTAATCAGGGAAAAGCAGTATGAGATGCACAATTGAGTGTATATGTGCGTGTGTGTGTATTTACCTAGTTGCATTACACAGGAAGGGAGCTATGCTCATGGTGACCCATCTTTGTATCTCACAGCATCAACTTTTTTCTTAAAATCTTGAATAGTGTTTGCACACACTGTTTGTCTAATTTGTTCCAAGTATTTATCACTCTGTGTGGGAAGCTATTTTTTTTTCAGATCTCTTCTTTAATTATCTTTTTCTAGTTTCTTTTCATGTCCTCTTGTTTTTCCATTGTCCTATTTCAATAAGTCATTCTCATCCACGATTTCCATTATTTTCATAATTCTATACATAGTAAGTCTCCTCTTTCCCTTCTTTGTTCCAGAGTTGGTAATTCTAATATGGATAGTCTTTACTTTTCTGACCTCTTCTTCACCAATTTTATAATCTCTCTATATTCTGTTTTTACTTTTTCCAAATTCCATTATACTACATTTCTTAATATTGAAATTCACTTCCCACTTTTGAGTCCATTTCCAGATCTTGTTCAAGTCTTGTAAAGAGTTGCAATCCTCCTCCGTTTTTACTTTCTTTAGCATTTTTGCGTCATCTGCAAAGAAATTCATATAACAATCTACTCCTTCGTCCATGTCATTTATGTATATAGCAAACATGATCAGGGCCAGTACTGATCCCTGCGGGACACCACTTTTCATTTCTTCCCAATTTGAGAATTTGTCTTTAATTACTACTCTCATTTTCCTCCAAGTCAGGAAGTCTTTCATCCATTCCAATAATTTTCCTCTGATGCCACCTATTGATTCTATCTTCCTTATTAGTTTATTAGTTTATTGTGCCTTTTATAGGTCCAGAAAGGCACAGTCTGCCCAACCATCTCTCTCTTGTATTATGTCTATTAATCTTGAGTAGAAGCAGATCAAGTTTGTTGTACATGATCTTCCTTGTCTGAATCCAAATTGATTTGGATTCAGTATAGTTTTTTCTTCCAAATGTTTAACCCATCTATTTTTGACAACCTTTTCATAATTTTTTTATACTGTGCTTGTCAGAGAGACCAGTCTAATTTGATGGGTCTTCCTTGTTTCCTCCCTTATAAATCAGTACAATGTTAGCATTCTTCCAGTCCTGTGGCACTTTTCCTTCTTTAAGTGAGAATTAAATTATATTGTATATTTTATGTTAATTCCTCCATGCTTCTTTCAGTATCCAATTTGCAAATCTGTCTGGACCATGTGATTTTCTCACATCAAGGGTTTTGATTTGGTTGCTGAATTCCTTCAGTGTTACAATTATTTCTTTCATTGAGAGGGATATCTATTTCCTCACAGTTAGGTGAGTTTTCTATTGTGAATACCGATTTGAAATAGTTGTTCATAATTTTATCCATTTCTAGTTCTTCTGTATATTCATGTTTACCTTGGGGCAGTTTTTCTATTTCTTGTTTGTTCTTAAGTTTGCCATTTACATATCTGTAAAATAGTTTGGGTTCTTCCTTGCATTTTTCTATTTTTTTTTTTTTTCATAGTTTCTCTTTTCATCTCGGTGTATTTTTACATACTCATTTCTTAGTTTGATGTACATTTGCCATTTGCTTGTTTTCTTGTCTCTTTTCCATTTCTTCCGAGTTCTATTAAATCATCCAAAATGTCATGAACTTTGTCATTGCTCTTGGTATTCTAATTCTTTATATTCTTTTTAGTACTGGGTGTCCATAGTGTTGCTGCATACTCCAGTTTTGGTCTTATTAGTGTATGTATGTATATATATATATATATATATATACATATACATATATATATATACATACATATACATATATACATATACTGTATATATACATACATACATATACCAAGGCTTTTTTCCCCTTACAAGAGAGGTAGCCAAAAATAAAAATGCATAAAATCATTCCCACCAATTCCATCCCTGAATACACTCCACACCCCTCCACTCTCCCTCTTATCTTAGCACCTCCCGGATGACGGGACGTCCCTGCACCTTGTCCACTGCCCTGGGTCAGAGGCAGTGTCGCAAGACACAGCACATCCACAGCAAGGCCGCTTCATTAAATCGGTGACCCCCCCCTCCGTCCCCCCATGCATAAAAGGAGAAGACGGGGAGAAATCCCTTGAGGCTGCATCAAATTTTGCTCACACATACTATCTCACCCCCCATCCCCCCACCCATTCCACCTCATGCATCACAGCATCATCCACATACAACCATTCTCCATTCACCCCTGTCCTCTGTCCTCTCCCGTCCTTCCTCAACAGACATTTCCCTCTTCCCCAAAGCCCCCTTCACCCCATCCATCCACCTCATCCTAGGACGTCCCCTCATCTTCACTCCCTCCACATCTGCCTTCCACACCTCTTTTACAAGTCTTTCTTCACTCATTCTTTCCATGTGTCCAAACCATCCTAATACTCTTTCATCAAACCTATCTCCCAACTCCCTTTCCACCCGTTCTCCTCCTCACCTCCTCATTTCTCACTCTATCTAGCCTAGTAACCCCCATCATACTTCTCAGACACCTCATCCCAAACACATTCAAACTCCTCCTCTCTTCCTCTCTTATGTTCCATGTTTCTGCCCCATACAGTGCTGTTGGCACAATCACTCCTTCATACAGTCTCCTCTTAGCATCCATTCCCAAATGTCTATTCCTCATTACACTCTTCCATCTACATTTGATTTTGGCTACCTCCCTTGTAAGCGGGAAAAAGCCCTTAGTGTATGTACTTACCTAGATGTATTTTACGGGAAGAGAGCTATGCTCGTAGTGACCCACTTTTGTATCTTTCAGCATCGAGTTTGATCTTAAATTCTTGTTAAGTTTTTGCACTCACCATCTCTTCATTTTGTTTCAAATATCTATCACTCTGTGTTGTTAGCTGTTCTTTTCAGATATCTTCTGTAAATATCCTTTTCAAGTTTCTTTTCCTGTCCTCTGGTTTTCCTTCTATCCCACTTTAGTCAGTCATCTCTATCAAGGACTTCCATCTCTTTCATAATTCTGTATATGGTTAGGTCTCCTCTTTCTCTTCTTTGTTCCTGGGTGGATAGTTCGAGTTTGACCAATCTTTATTTGTATGTCAATTTGGAGTGTTGGTGCCATCTTTGTCGTTACTCTTTGAATTATTTCTAATTTCTTTATGCTCTTTTTAGTACTAGGTATGTGTGTGTACATATATATATATGTATATATATATATATATATATAATATTATATGTACAAATATATATCACGCACACACACACAAACACAATAGGTGGAATACAAGGAAAATTATTGGAATGTATGGAAGATTTTTTGAACAGGAGAAAAATGAGGGTGGCACTTAGAGACAAGAACTCGACCTGGGAAGAGATGATAAGTGGAGTTCCATGAGATTCTGTATTGGCTTCTATAATGTCTGCCATGTAATATAAATGACATGGATGAAGGTGTGGAATGTTATATGCACTTCTTTGTAGATGATGCAACACTAAAAGAGAGTAAGTACAGAGGAAGATTGTGAATCACTACAAAATGACCTCAACAAAATCTGGGAATGGAGTCAAAAGTGGGAAGTGAACTTTAACATCAAGAAATGTAGTATAATAGAATTTGGAAAAAGTAAAAATGGAACATCAGTACAATATAAAATTGGTTCAAAGGAAGTTAATTAATGAAGTCAACTCTGAGAGGTACATAGGAGTAATAATCAGAAAGACATGGCACCAGACAAACATATCAACAAAATAGTCAGTGAAACATTCAATCTACTAAGATCAATGAAAGTGGCCTCTGACTACTTGAAGAAATGGTAAAGAAGAATTAGATAAATTGATAAGACCAAGATTGGAGTATGCTGCAACACTATGGACACCCAGCACAAAAAAGAATATATAGAAATTAGAAAGAATTCAAAGAGCAACAACAAAGATACCAACACTCCAAATTGACATACGAACAAGGATTGTTCAAACTGGAACTACCAACCCTGGAACAAAGACGAGAAAGAGGAGATCTACTAACCATCTACAGAATTATGAAAGGGATGGAAGTCCTCGATAGAGATGATTTACTAAAGCGGGATAAAAGAAAAAAAGACATGGAAAAAAAATTAAAAAGGATAGTCATAGAAGAGGACTGAAAAAGAATAGCTTCCCACACAGAGTGGTGGATATCTGGAGCAAATTGGACAAGGAAATAGTGAGTGCAAAAACTATACTAGAATTT
The DNA here is from genome assembly GCF_046742065.1 of Oratosquilla oratoria. Classification (NCBI taxonomy): domain Eukaryota; kingdom Metazoa; phylum Arthropoda; class Malacostraca; order Stomatopoda; family Squillidae; genus Oratosquilla; species Oratosquilla oratoria. The sequence goes on along the minus strand of NC_134803.1, from coordinate 4,872,506 downwards.
AAGATCAAACTGGATGATGAAAAATACAAAAGCAGGTCACTACAAGCATATCTCTTCCTATAAAATACATCTAGGTAGGTAAATACACACAAAAATATATAGATATATAAATATGTGTACTGTATTTACCTAGTTGTATTATACATGAAGGGAGCTATGCTCATAGTGATCTCTTTGTATCTTTCAGCATCAAGTTTGTTCTTAAATTCTTTTATAGTTTTAACACACACTGTTGCCTCATCCAATTTGTTCCAAATATCCATTACCTCTTTCTCTTCTTTGTTCTAGGGTTGGTAAATTTAGTTTGTCCAATGTTTGTATGTCAAATTGCAAATTGTTGGTGCCATCTTTGTTGTTGCTCTTTGAATTCTTTCTAGTTCCTTTATGTTATTTTTTTTTTATACTAGGTGTCCATAGAGATACTGTGTATTCCAATTTTGGTCTTATCAGTGTAACTAGTATTTTCTTTACCATTTCTTCATCCATGTAGTCAAAGGCCACTTTCAATGATCTTAACAAGTAAAAAATTTCTCTGACTAATTTGTTGACATGTTTGTCTGGTGTCATGTCATTTGAGATAGTTACTCCAAGGTCCCTTTCTGAGTTTACTATTTTTTACTTCCTTTGTACCAGTTTTTTTTGCCTTTTCCAAATTCCATTATACTGGATTTCTTAATGTTAAAATTCACTTCACTCATTTGACTCCATTTCCAGACTTTGTCCAGATCTTCTTGAAAAGATTAGCAACCTTTATCTGTACTTATTCTCTTTAATAGTTTTGTATCATCTGCAAAGAAGTTCATATAACAATCCACGCCTTCATCCATATCATTTATATAAATAGCAAACATTATCGGAGCCAATACAGAGCCTTGGGGGACTCCAGTTATCATACCTTCCCAATTTGAGTTCTTGTCTCAAAGTACCATCTTCATTTTTCTTCCATTCAAGAAATCTTTCATCCATTCCAATAATTTTCTTGTATCCCACCTACCGTTTCAATTTTTCTTAGCTTTTTGTGTGGTACTTTGTCAAAAGCCTTAAGAACATAAGAATGAAGGAGACTGCAAGAGACCAGTCTCCTTCATTCTATGTACTTAAGGTTTTTGACAAAGTACCACACAAAAAGCTAAGAAAAATTGAAATAGGTGGAATGCAAGAAAATTATTGGAATCGATGAAATATTTCTTGAATGGAAGAAAAATGAGGGTGGTACTTACAGACAAGAAAGTACAATCAGCCCATCCGTCTCTTCCTTGTATTATTTCTATTAATCTTGAGTAAAAGCATATTAAGTTTGTAGTACATGATCTTCTACTTCTAAATCCAAATTGTTTGGGATTTAGTATATTGTTCTCTTCCAAGTGTTTAATCTATTTATTCTTAATAACTTTTTTGCGTATTTTGGCAATTGTGTTACCAGTCTATAATTTGTTGGATTTTCTTTGTCTCTTTTATATATTGGTACAATATTTGCATTTTTCCAGTCTTGTGGTACTTTTCCTTCTTTAAGTGGGAAGTCAATAATCTTGTGTATTTTGTCTGTAAGTTCATCTATACATTCTTTCAATATCCAGTGGCTATTCCATCGGGCCCATTTTACTTTCTGACATCAAGATTCTTTATTTGGTCCCTTATTTCTTTCATCTTAGGGGATCCTTGTTGCTGCCCTCATCACAAATTTGTGAGCTTTCAATTGTAAATACAGACCTAAAATGCCCGGTCATTACTTCAGCCATTTCTACATCTTCTATATATTCTTAGCTTCCATCATGTAGTTTCACTATTTCATGTTTGTCATTTACATATCTGTAAAATATTTTAGGTTGGTTTTTGCATTTGTCTATTACATCTTTTTCATATTTTTTTCTCTCTACGTATATCAACATACTGTATTCATTTCTCAGTTTGATGTATGTTTGCCATTTGGTCATTTTTTTGTCTTTTTTCCATCTTTTCCAGGCTTTGTCTCTTCTATCTTTAGCATCACTACACTTTTTGTTATACCAACACTTTATGTAAACCCTTTTTTTTTTTTTCTTCTTCCTAGGTACATATTAATCTGTTCCCTGCTTGTATTTTTCCTTAAATATGTTCCATTTCTCTTCCATCTTTGTTTCATTATTTGAAATTTTTTCCCAGTTAGCATTTTGTGTGTATATATCTAGTTGTATTTTACAGGAAGGGGAGCTATGCTCGTGGTGTCCCGCCTTTGTATCTCTCAGTGTCTAGTTTGCTCTTAAATTCATGAATGGTTTTTGCATACACTATTTTTTCATCCAGTTTGTTCCAAGTGTCCACCACTCTATGTGAAAAACTGTTCTTCAGATCTCTTCTATAACTATGTTTTTTTAGTTTCTTTCCATGTCCTCTTGTGTTTCTCTTGTCCCAATTTGACAAGTCCTCTATATAGAGTATTTCTGTGTCCTTCATAATTCTATAGATGGTCAGTAGGTCACCTCTCTTCTTTGCTCCAGAGTCAGTAACTCCAATTTAGCCAGTCTCTCTTCATATGACAAGTTTGAAAGTGCAGGAGCCATTTTTGTGGCTGCTCTCTGGATTCTTTAGATTTTCTTTATATATATTTTTGGTGGTAACCACAATATCGCAGCATATTCTAGTCTAGGCCTTATCAGTGTGACTAACATTTTTAAATAATTTCTTCATCCAAATATGTAAATGCCACTTTTGCTGATCTTAGCAAGTTATAGGATTCTCCAACAATTTTGTTTGTTTATCAGAGGACAAGTTGTTTAAGATAATTACTCCCAGATCTTTTTCAGATCCCACATTCTTTACCTCCTTAGTTCCAATTTTATATTGTCCTGATATTCTATTTTTACTTTTTCCAAACTCCATTATGCTACACTTCTTAATACTGAAGTCCACTTCCCATTTCTGACTCCACTTCCAAACCTTATTCAGGTCTTCCTGTAGTGATTTGCAATCCATTTCGGTTTTTACTTTCCTTAACAATTTAGTGTCATCTGCAAAGAAGTTCATATAACATTGTACATCACTCACATTCATGTAACACTGTACATCATTCACATAAATAGCAAACATTACTAGAGCTAATACAGATCCTTGCAGAACTACACTAATCACCTCCTCCCAACCTGAATATTTTTCTCTGAGTACTACTTCCATCTTTCTTCCATTCAGGAAGTCCTCCTTCCATTTTAGCAGGTTGCCTTGTATCCCTCCTATATGTTCCAATTCTTCTAATAATTTTTTATGTGGTACCTTGTTGAAAGCTTTTTGTAAGTCCAAGAAAGCACAATCAGCCCATCCATCCCTTTCTTGCACTATATCGGTTAGTCTTGAGTAAAAGCATATTAAGTTTGTGGTACATGGTCTTCCCTGTCTAAACCCAAATGGCTTGGGTTTATTATATTTCCTTCCAGGTGTTTTACCCATCTATTCTTGATAATTTTCTCACAAATTTTGGCTATAGTGCTTGTTAGTGTGTGTGTATTTACCTAGTTGTATTATACAGGAAGGGAGCTATGGTCGTGGTGACCCATCTTTGTATCTTTCAGCATCAAGTTTTTTCTTAAAACCTTGAATAGCATTTGTACACACTGTTTCTCTATCTAAATTATTCCAGGTATCCAGTACTGTACTCTATTTGGGAAGCTATATATGTCTTTTTTTTCACATCTATTCTATAGTTATCATTTTTGAGTTTCTTTTCGTGTCCTCTTGTTTTTCCAATGTCCCATTTTAATAAATCCTTCCTATCTAGGATTTCCATTCCTTTCATAATTCTATAGTCAGTAGATCTCTTTCTCTTTGTTCTAGAGTTGGTAATTCCAATTTAGACAATCTTTGTTTGTATGTTAATTTGGAGAGAGTGGGTGCCAACTTTGTCATTGCTTTCTAATTTCTTTATATTCTTTATAGTATTGGGTGTCCATAGTGTTGCTGCATACTCAAGTTTTGGGCTTATCAGTGTAACTAATAATTTTTTTAATCTTTTCCTCATCCAAGCAGTCAAATGCCACTTTCATTGACCTTAATAGGTTGAAGGTTTCTCCAACTATTTTACTGATATGTTTGTCCAGTGTCATGTCTTTGCTGATTATTACTCCAAAGTCTCTTTCTGAGTTCACTTTTTTAACTTCACCAATTTTATATTATCTTGATATTCTATTTTTACCTTTTCCAAACTCCATTATACTACACTTCTTGATGTTGAAGTTCACTTCCCACTTTTGAGTCAATTTCCAGATTTTGCCCAGGTCTAACTGTAATGATTCACAATTCTCCTCTGTTCTTACTTTCTTTAGTACTTTTGTGTCATCTGCAAAGAAATTCATATAACACTCCACTCCTTTATCCATGTCATTTATACATATGGCAAACATGATTGGAGCCAGTACCAAACCATGCGGGGCACCACTTATCATTTCTTCCCAATTCGAGTATTTGTCTCTATTTACTACCCTCATTTTTCTCCCAGTCAGGAAGTCTTCCAACCATTCCAATAATTTTCCTCTAATGCCATCTATTGATTCAATTTTTCTTATTAGTTTCTTGTGTGGCACCTTATCATATGCTTTTTGTAGGTCTAGAAAGGCACAGTCTGCCCATCCATCCCTTTCTTGTATGATTTCCCATGGTATATGTGTGTGTGTGTGTATTTATTTATATATATATAAATATATATATATATATATATATATATATACATATGTATACACACACACACACACACAGTACTCTCTCCTTATTGACTGCTGTATTATTGATGGAAATTTTCCATGGATTAGCTAATTAGTATTTCAAAGGTACACAAAGTCTAATTCACTGTACCATACCATATATTTATATCATGCATGCCTGAGCTTGACTGGTTTGCATTCTTGCCACTATAGTATATGTGATCTAATGTGAGTTATTTGGCATGGCCCAGGCAACCCCCATTGTTGCCACATCTAGAGATGACCTGCACATGGCAAGCTGTGTCACTGTTATTCTGTATTTACTTAGCTGTATCTAACTGGAAGGGGAGTTATGCTCACGGTGTCCCGTCTTTGTATTTTGCAGTGTCTAGTTTGCTCTTAAATTCATGAATTATTTTTGCACACACTTTTGTTTTGTCCAAATTGTTCCTGACATCCACTGCTGTGTGTGTGTGTGTGTGTGTGTATTTACCTTGTATTTTGTAGGAGAAGAGCTATGCTTGTAGTGACCCACAGTTGTATCTTTCTGCATCCAGTTCTTTCTTAAAATCATGTATAGTTTTAGCACTCACTGTTTTCTCTTTCAATTTGTTCCATGTATCTATTACTCTGTGTGGAAAGCTGTTATTTTTCAGATCTTCTGTAACTGTCCTTAAGTTGCTTCTCATCTCTTCTTATATTTCTTTTGTCCCATTGAAGTGTGTGTATTTATTTAGCTAGTTGTATTTTATGGGATGAGAGCTATGCTCGTAGTGACCTGTTTTTGTATCTCTCTGCATCCAGTTTGTTCTTAAAATCTTGTATAGTTTTGGCACTCACTGTTTCCCCGTTTAGTTTGTTCCAGACATCAATCACTCTGTGGGAAGCTATTCTTTTTCAAATCATTTCTGTAACTGTCCTTCTTTAGCTTCTTCTCGTGTCCTCTTGTTTCTCTTCTGTCCCATTTTAATAAGTCATCTCTATCAAGAAATTCCATCCCTTTCATAATTTTGTAAATGGTCAGCAAATCACCTTTCTCTTCTCTGTTCCAGTGTTGATGGATGTAATTTATCCAATCTTTGTATGTCAAATCTAAGAGTGTATGTGCCATTTTTGTCGCTGCTCTTTGGATTCTTTCTAATTTCCCGTTTGTTTTTTTTTCATAATAGGCGCCCATAGTGTCGCAGCATATTCCAACTTAGATCTTATCAGTGCAACCACTATTTTCTTTACCATTTCTTCATCCATGTAGTTGAAGGCCACTTTCATTGATCTTAATAAGTTAAAAGTCTCTCCAACTAATTTATTGACATGTTTATCAGGTGTCAAGTCACTTGAGATAATCATTCCCAGGTCCCTTTCTGAGTCGACTTTTTTGACTTCCTTGGTACCAATTTTATATTGACCTGATATTCTATTTCTGCTTTTTCCAAATTCCATTATTCTACATTTCTTAATGTTAAAGTTCACTTCACACCTCTGACTCCATTCCCATATTTTGTCTAGGTTTTTTTGTAGATATCTGCTTACTCTCGAGTAATTTGGCATCATCAGCAAAGAAGTTCATGTAACATTTCACTCCTTCATCCATATCATTTATATATATGGCAAACATTAAAGGAGCCAATACAGAGCCTTGCGGGATTCCACTTAACACATCTTCCCAGTTTGAGTTTCTGTCTCTAAGTACCACTCTCATGTTTCTTCTACTTAAGAAATATTTTGTCCATTCTAGTAGCTTACTTTGTATTCCTCCTATTATTTAAAATTTTCTTATTAGCTTTTTATGTGGTACTTTGTCAAAAGCCTTCTGCAAGTCCAAGAAGGCACAATCTGCCCAGCCATTTCTTTCTTGTATTATCTCTATTAATCTTGAGTAAAAACATATTAAGTTTGTGGTACACGATATCCCACTTCTTAAGCCAAACTGTTTAGGGTTTAATATTTTATTCTCTTCCAAGTGTTTGATCCATTTGCTCCTGATAACCTTTTCGCATATTTTTGTTACTGTGGTTGTAAGGGATACCGGTCTGAAGTTTGAAGGATCTCCCTCGTTTCCTCCTTTATATATTGGTACTATGTTTGCATTTTTCCAATCTTGTGGTCCCTTTCCTTCTTTGAGTGAAAAGTCTATTATCTTGTATAATTTGTCTGTTAGCTCATCTATACACTCTTTCAGTATCCAATTTACAATTCCATCCAGACCATGTGATTTCCTAACATCTAGTTTTTATTTGGTCTCTTATTTCATTCTGCATTACCTTTATTTCTTTCATTTTAGGGGACCTTTTTCGTCTAGCTTCCCAAATTTGTGAGCTCTCAATTGTTAAAAACAGTACTGAAATGTCTGATCATAACTTCAGCCATTTCTATGTCATCTGTATATTCTTGATCTCCTTCACGCAATTTTACAATTTTGTTTTGTCTTTTATCATTTACATATCTGTAAAAGAGTTTAGGTTGATCCTTACATTTGTCTATAATATATTTTTCATAGTTTCATTTTTCTTTCCTGTGTATATTCACATATTTAATCCTAAGTTTTATACATGTTTGCCATTTGGATGTTTTTTTGTTTGTTTGTTTTTTTCCATCTTTTCCAGGCTTTGTCTCTTCTGTCTTTAGCCTCACTGCATCTCTTGTTATAACAACACTTTATATGAATCTCTTTTTGCTTCTTCCTTGGTACATGTTTATCAATTCCTTCCTTGTAATTTTCTTTAAATGTTCCATTTGTCTTCCATCTTTGTTTCCTCTTTAGAAAATTTATCCCAGTTTGTGTTTTGGAAATTTTTTCTAAGTTTTACAAAATCTGTTTTGTTGTACATTAACCTTCCTTCTCTATGTTTTTCATTCCTTCTCACATTTTGTTCTTTTAATTCAAACTCTATTAGTATGTGGTCACTCTTCCCAATTGGTGTCTTATACTCCATTTTGTTCATGATATCAGGCTCAGAAGTGAATACTAAGTCTAGTTTTGATGGTTCTTCATTGTTTCTATATCTAGTATTTTCCTCAACCCATTGTGTTAAGGTATATTCGATTGCTGTTGTTGTATATTCGATGGTCATATTCAGCTGAATGTTGCTCCATAGTTCTTCTCTCCCTTTTACTATCATTTCTTCCCAGATTACATCTTTTGCATTAAAGTCACCCATAATTACTATGTTACCACCCTCTTTCAGTAACTTTTTTAGAATATTGTGTCTTCCAGTAATTAGGAATGATCATTGTCAGACCAAGCCTGTGTTTTTGGTGCCACATCTACAAATGATAAAAATTAAACCATTTCAAAGGTGACACATTTTAAAAATGTTACATGTCTTGGAGAGGGGGGTCTGTAAGTCCTCCGAGGTCATAAGTTTTCCGAGGCAGTAAGCCTTTCGAGCCTGTAAGTTCTCTGAGGGTGCAAGTTCTCCAAGGGTGCAAGTCCTCTGAGGGTGCAAATCCTCTGAGGATGCAAGTCCTCCAAGGGTGCAAGTCCTCCCAGGGTGCCAGTCCTCCCAGGGTGCAAGTCCTCCCAGGGTGCAAGTCCTCCCAGGGTGCAAGTCCTCCCAGGGTGCAAGTCCTCCCAGGGTGCAAGTCCTCCGAGGGTGCAAGTCCTCCGAGGGTGCAAGTCCTCTGAGGGTGCAAGTCCTCCGAGGGTGCAAGTCCTCCGAAGTTGTAAGCCCTTCAAGGCTGCAAGTCCTACAAGGTCGTAAGTCCTACGACGGTGCAAGTCCTACGAGGGTGCAAGTCCTACGAGGTTGTAAATCCTCCAAGGTAATAAGACCTCCAAGGTAATAAGTCCTCCAAGGTAACAAGTCCTCCAAGGTAACAAGTCCTCCAAGGTAACAAGTCCTCCAAGGTAACAAGACCTCAAAGGTTGCAAGTCCTCAGTGGTCACAAGTCCTCAGTGGTCACAAGTCCTCAGTGGTCACAAGTCTTCAGTGGTCGCAAGTCCTCAGTGGTCGCAAGTCCTCAGTGGTCACAAGTCCTCAGCGGTCGCAAGTTCTCAGTGGTCACAAGTCCTCAGCGGTCGCAAGTCCTCAGTGATCACAAGTCCTCAATGGTCGCAAGTCCTCAGTGGTCGCCATGTTCCCTTGAACTGACCAGGAAAAAATGTCCCTTGGGTTCGGCCTTGGCCTCGGGGCGGAACCCCAACACGGGATCCCCAGCATGGGATCCCTATGGTGGGATTAGAGTGCGGAGCGCTGCGGCCGTAGGCCGCTGTTTGTGCAGCCAAGCCTCTGGCGAAGCCGGAGAGGGCGAAGCCTGCGGCTTGTATACAAATTTTCTATTTTTCATATTTTTATATACAACTTTAATCATAATTAATTCCACAATATATTTGCCTTCATTTATCTTTGTCACATTTAAACCATTTTGGGTCAATATAATGACTCCTCCTCCCTGTTTATCTGTTCTATTTTTTGCCCAGTGGTTGTAGACTTTGTCCCACCATGCTTGTTGATAGAGGGCCTTTCAGTTTTGTCTCCACAATTCCCATAATGTCAGGTTTCTCCATTTCCAGATAGTCGTTTCATTCATTAATTCCAGAGATCATACCATCGATATTTGTGTATGCCATTTTTAGTTTCATATTTACTTTTTTTTTTTTTTTAGTTTCATATTTTCTTCTCTCTTTTTTTTTTTTAAGTTTCCATGTTCCTGATGTACCATTATTTCAGTCTTGGATCCAAAACTTAAAAAAAAAAAAAAAAAAATCCATCCCCGTTCTTTTCTCATTTCTATCATTGGCTTCAATTCTGAGAGCCTTGTCTTTCTCTTTTTCATCACTCATTTCCTTTTTATCCATTTATGTCTGAATTTCTCACTGTTTGCTAGTTTAACCACTTTCAATGACATCTCCTCAGTCATCATTTGAGTTCTTAGTTTGATTTTCAGAGGTCTATGTTGTTTTTGTTTTGAGTATTTGCCCACCCTGTGAATCTCGTCAATTTCCTTATCAAAATTTTGTTCGAGCTCAAGTAGTATGTGGTCACTCTTCCCAATGGGTGTCTTGTATTCTATTTCATCCACAATTTCAGGTTTTGATGTAAATATTAAATCTAGTCACAATGGTTCTTTGTTATTTCTATATCTATTCTCTTTTACCCATCAAGTCATTGTGTATCAAATGGTCATGTCCAGTAGATAGGAATGGCTTGGGATTTGATGGAAAGACATTAATATTAAAATGTCAATTTTGTTTGGAAATGAGGCTAATGCAACAATGCCAAGCAAAATGGAAACTTTACTGTCAATCTTTCCCTCAAATCTCCAGCCATTCCTAGCACCATACATTCATGTTTTGATATGTATGTATATATTCCATTAACAGATAACATACAGAATAACAATGAAACAGATCACTATGCACAGGTCATTGCTATATATGTCAAGAATGGGGGTTTCCCTGTCCATTCCAAAGGGCTCACAGAGTATCACAATAGCATCAGTGTCCTTTCTCTTGTATCCATATATTTCAGTTTTTCAACTCCTTTTTACCGAGATATTTTACTGCTATGGCTCCCAAATGACCTGCAGTACCTGCTTTTGGATCTAAACATTGGAGGGCAAGACAAGTACCTATGATACTTGAAAAGAATTAACTGCTAAAAATAATAGTGTAATGTACAAACTCATTGATTCACTAATGCAATCAAAAGTTTGCTATTTTTTTCACTCATTATTATTAATACTTTTACATACACTTTGTACTGGAATTTTTTTTTAATACTTAAAAATACATTTAAGATACTTTGACAAGGGAGACCCATGCTAGGCTATAGTTACCGATACACAACCGTATTTGTATTAATTATTTTATTATCAATGGGTGTTTGAATTCAAGAACATAACCCCCCCATCAATAACAAGGGAGTACTTTATACATACATGAATATATATATATATATATATATATATATATATATATATATATATATATATATATATATAATATATATATATTGGTGTAGCATGGCAGGAGATTCTCTGTGAGGCATATTCTGTTAAAAACGACAGCAAAAGAATTGTTAATTAACTTTTTCCATGAGCTCTCAAGCTTGCAAAAAGTAGATTTTTGGTAGGGGGGAAAGGGAGTAAATCAAATTTCCTATGAGTTTTCGAAATTTGATTTACTCCCTTTCCCCCTACCAAAAATCTACTTTTTGCAAGCTTGAGAGCTCACGGAAAAAGTTAATTAACAATTCTTTCACTGTCGTTTTTAACAGAATATATATATATATATATATATATATATATATATATATATATATATATATATATATATATATACATTATATGCTGGTACATTGTGACAAGTTGATGAAGGTGGAAAAAGAAGTTGCGGGTCTAGTTCCGAGTTTGTGAGTTTATTCCAGACCGGTTTCACTCTATGCTTCTTCAGAGGAAGAAGCATAGAGCGAAACCAGTCAGGAATAAACTCAGAGACTCGGAACTAGACCCGTGACTTCTTTTTCTGCCTTCATCATATATATATATATATATATTAATACAGGGGGAGGTTGCCATTAGTTTTATTAGTCTTCATAAACAGGCTATAGTAATCTAATCAGTGGTTTCTTTCCATCAATTTCAGCATTCAACAAGATACTAATGATTGTAGTGAGAGTAATAGCATGACATACTGGTAAAACTAGTATAACAATGCATGTTGGGATAAATCCAATTATCAATAGCTGTAGAAAAAATCAAGTTATATAATGTACAATAAGTATAATTCATTTATATGACAAAATGTGTTTCTGTGAATGCACAAATCTAAGCATACAAAGAACAACTTGGGTGGAACAGTGCATTAAACCAAGAATAGAAGTTGTCACAGAGAGAAAAAAAGTGGCCAGGTTGTTAAAACAGCTTGCAAAACAGAGATACTTAGTCTGGCCCCCACCTTTACTCCTTCCCCTACACAACATAATCTCCCCGACACATTCTGTTACATTGCAGGCAAAGCACTAGCAAGCACCTGTAGGGTTTTCGTCTGGCTGTGTGAAAGGGTTCCTCAAAACAACAAAAGGGAAGGTTGGAAGCCAAGGTCAGCAAGGGGAAGCAAGCACAGCAAAGCACATCTTGCTCAGGCTTTGTTCCTATGGCACTGCGACGTCATTCAGCACGTGAGAACTTATAAATTATGTAGAAAAGATTGACTGCACACCAAATAGGAAGCCCTTTCGCAACTACAGTGGTGGATACAGCCACTTTATTGATATAGAGGCCTATCAGGAGGATGACAAACATGAGAGAAAGAAGGGACAAGGTTGAGGATGTCTTCAATACTAAAAAATAAATCAGATAACTTATTAAAACTAAAAACAGTCCTTTATCTCTTTATCCTTGTCTAACTATATATATAGATTATGTATATGTTAACATTGATTCATATTTCTTATTGCACTTAAACACACATTTATACATGTCTATATATATATATACATATACACACACACACACACGTGTTTGTGTCTTTACCTAGTTGTATTTTACGAGAAGAGAGCTATGCTCATAGTGTCCTATCTTTGTATCTTTCAGCATCCAGTTTCATCTTAAATTCTTGTATAGTTTTTGCACTCACTGTTTCCTCATCCAATTTATTCCAGATATCCACCACTGTGTGGGAAACTATTCTTTTTCAGTTCTCTTCTATAATTATCCTTTTCAAGTTTCTTTTCATGTCCATATGTTTGCTGATAATTACTCATAGGTCCCCTTTCCGAGCTAACTTTTTTTACTTCCTTTGTACCAATTTTATATTGCCCACATATTCTATCTTTACTTTTTCCAAATTACATTATACATTTCTTGATGTTGAAGTTTAATTCACACGTTTGACTTCATTCCCAGACTATATCCAGGTCTCTCTGTAGTGATCCACAGTAATTTTGCCTCATCTGCAAAGAAGTTCATATAACATTCCACACCTTTATCCATGTCATTTATATATATTGGAGCCAATAAAGAACCTTGTGGGACTCCACTTATAATTTCTTCCCAGGTCGAGTTTTTGTCTCTAAGAACCACCCTCATTTTTCTCCCATTCAAGAAATCTTCTATCCATTTCAATAACTTTCCTTGTACACCACCTATCATTTCAAAAAAAAAAAATTAGTAGCTTTTTTGTGTGGTACTTTATCAAATGCTTTTTGTAAATCAAGGAAAGCACAATCAGCCCATCGATCCCTTTCTTGCATTATTTCTAATAGTCTCGAGTAAATGCAAATCAAGTTAGTGGCACATGATCTTCTTGTCTAAAGCCAATTGTTTTGGATTCAGTACATTTTCTTCTAGATGTTTAATCCATCACCTTTTGATAACTTTTTCACACATTTTTGCTATTGTGCTTATAAGTGAGACCAGTCTATAGTTTGTGGGGTTTTCTTTTCTCCACCTTTATATATTGAAGTGTGTGTGTGTATTTACCTAGTTGTATTTTACAGGAAGAGAGCTATGTATTTACCTTCTTGTATTATATTTACCTAGTTGTATTTTACAGGAAGGGGAGCTATGCTCATGGTGTTCCGCCTTTGTATCTCTCAGTGTCTAGTTTGCTCTTAAATTCATGAATGTTTTTTGCACACACTATTGTTTCATCCAGTTTGTTCCAAGTGTCCATCCCTCTGTGTGGAAAACTGTTCTTCATATCTCTTCTATAACTATGTTTTTTTTAGTTTCTTTCCATGTCCTCTTGTGTTTTGCTTGTCTCAATTTAAGAAGTCCTCTCTTATCAAGTATTTCTGTGCCCTTTATGATTCTATAGATGGTCAGTAGGTCACCTCTCTTCTTTGTTCCAAAATTGATATCTCCAAATTAGCCAGTCTCTCTTCATATGATAAGTTTGAAGGTGCTGAAGCCATTTTTGTGGTTGCTCTCTGGATTCTTTCAATTTTCTTTGTATTCTTTTTGGTACTGGGTGACCACAATGTCACCACATATTCTAGTCTAGGCCTTATCAGTGTGACTAATATTTTTTTTAATAATTTCTTCGTCCAAATTGGAAAATCCACTTTTATTGATCTTAGTAAATTGTAGGTTTCTCCAACTATTTTGTTTATATGCTCATCTGGTGACATGTCTTTGTTAATAATTACTCCTATGTGTGTGTATATTTAAATAGTATTTACCTAGCTGAATCTTACATGAAGGAGAGCTATGCTTGTGATGTCCTGTCTTTGTATCTCGCAGTGTCACTACTAATTGTTTTATCCAGTTTGTTCCAGATATCCACCATTCTGTGTGGATTTTTTTTTTTTTAATCAGGTCTTGTCTATTACTATCCTTTTTGATTTTCTTATCATGTCAACTTGTATTTCTCTTATCCTAATTTAATAAGTCCTCTCTATCAAGGACTTCTGTGCCTTTCATGATTCTGTAAATGATCAGCAGGTCACCCCTTTCTCTTCTTTGTTCCTAAGTCAGTAATTTCAATTTAGCCAACATCTGATATAACAGGTTAAAGTGTTGGGGCCATTTTTGTGGTTGCTCTCTGGATTTGTTCAATTTTATATATTTTTTTTGGTACTGGGTGACCATAGTGTCACAGCATACTCCAGTCTAGGTCTTATTTGTGGGACCAGTATTTTTTTAACCATATCTTCATGTAAATAAATAAAAGCCACCTTTATTGATCTTAGCAAGTTGTAAGATTCTCTGAAAATTCTGTTTATCTATTTATCAGGAAACATATCATCCAAGATGATTACTCCCAGGTCTTTTTGAGATCCCACTTTCTTGACTTTCTTTGTTCCAATTTTATATTGTCCTGATATTATTTTTTCATTTTTCCAAATTCCATTATGCTATATTTCTTTATGTTGTGTATCTATTTATCTAGTTACATTTACTTGTCTTTCTATCTCACAACATCTAGTTTGTTCTTAAATTTACCTACTTGTATTAAAGGAAGGTGAGCTATGCTCATAGTGACTCAGCATCTAGTTTGTTCTTAAATTCTTGTATGGTTTTTGCACACACTATTGTTTCGTCTAATTTGTTCCAGACATCCACCACTCTGTATGGAAAACTATATTTCTTTTTTCAGATCTCTTCTATAACTATCCATTTTTAGTTCTTTTCATGTCCTCTTGTTTTTCTTTTATCCCATTTTAATAAGTCTTCTGTCAAGGGCTTCCATGCCTTTCATGATTCTGTATATGGCCAATATATCTCCTCTTTCTCTTCTTTGTTCCAGGGTTGGTAGTTCCAATTTTTACAATATTTGTTCATATGTCAATTTTAAAAGTGTTAGTGCCAATTTTGTCATTGCTCTTTGGATTCTTTCTAATTTCTTTATATCATTTTTTGTGCTGGGTGTCCACAGCATACTCCAATCTTGGTCTTATCAATGTAGCTAGTATTTTTTTTTTTCCTTACCATTACATCATCTAAGTAATCAAAAGCCACTTTTATTGATCTTAGTAAATTATAGGTTTCTCCAACTATTTTGTTTATATGCTTTGTCTGGTCAAGTCTTTGTTAATAATCACACCTAGGTCTTTTTCGGAGGAAACTTTTTTACTTCCTTTGTACCAATTTTATATTGCCCTGATATTCTTTTTTATACTTTTTCCAAACTAAATTTCTTTATTTTGCAGTTCCCTTCCCACTTTTGGCTCCATTCCCCAACTTTGTCCAGGTCTCTCTGTAGTGATTCAGTCTTTTTCTGTGCTTACTTTAGTATTTTTGCATCATCTGCAAAGAAATTCATACAACATTCTACACCTTCATCCATGTCATATATATATAGTAAACATTATCGGAGCTAATACTGAACCTTGTCACACTCCACTTATTATTCTAAACAGGTTGAGTTTTTATCTCTAAGTACCACCCTCATTTTTCTCCCATGCAAAATCTTCCATTTCAATAATTTTCCTTTTACACCTCCCGTTGTTTAAAGTTTTCTTAATAGCTTTAAGTGTGGTACTTTATCAAAAGCCTTTTGTAAATCTAGGAAAGTACAATCTGCCCATCTGTCCCTTTCTTGTATTATATCTATTAACCTTGAATAAAAACAAATCAAGTTTGTGGCACATGATCTTTCTTTTCTAAAACACAATTGTTTTGAATTCAGTGTATTTTTTTCTTCCAAATGTTTACCCAATCTACTTTTGATCATTTTTTCACATATTTCAACTACTGTGCTTGAAAGGGAGACCAGTCTGTAGTTTGTTGGTTCTTCCTTATCTACCCCTTTATATATTGGCACAACATTGGTATTTTTCCAATCTTGTGGTACCTTTCCTTCTCTGAGTGAGCAATCTATTATCTTATATAGTCTGTTAGTTCATCTATACATTCTTTCAGTATCCAATTTGCAATTCCATCTGGGCTGTGATTTTCTGACATCGAAGTTTATTATTTGGTCCCTTGTTTTTTTCTGTCACAATTATTTCTTTCATTTGGGGGGGTGGGGATCTTTCTCTCTGTCCTTCATCCCAACTGCATTTTCATTTGTGAATACAGATTTGAAATAGTTCATCATTTCAGCCATTTCTACATCTTCTATATATTCCGCATTCCCTTGACACAGTTTCACTATTTCCTGTTTATTTTATAATTTACATATCTGTAGAATAAATTAGGTTGATCGTTACATTTGTCTATTATGTCTTTTTCATAGTTCCTTTTTTTCTTCTCTGCATATTTTTACATATTCATTTCTTTGTTTAATATATATTTGTCTTTTACCCTTTTTATTATTTTTTTTCCTCCTTTTTCAAGCTTTGCCTTCTATCTTTTGCCACATTACATTTTTTGCTGTACCAGCATTTACTGTACTCTTTTTCCTGTTTTTTTTTTCTGGTATGTATTCATCCATTCCTTCATTATAGATTTCTTTTAATGATATCCATTTCTCTTCCATCCTTGTTTCTTCATTAAAGAAGTTTTCCCAATTTGCTTCTAGAAAGAATTTTCCTAGTTTCACAAAAATCCTCTTTGTTGTACATTAGTCTTCCTCTTCAGTGTTTCTCATTTCTTCCCAAATAAATTTCCTCTTTTACTTTGAACTCAATGAGTATGTGGTCACTCTTCCCAATTGGTGTCTTGTATTCCATTTTATCCACAATTTCAGGCTCTGACATAAATATTAAGTCTAGTCTTGATGGTTCTTCATTATTTCTATATCTGGTATTCTCTTTTACCCATTGAGTCATTGTGTATTCAATGGTTATGTCCAGTAGTATATTCCCCCCCAAGGTCCTCTCCACCTTTCATTGTCATTTCCTCCCAATATATTTCTTTAGTGTTAAAGTTACCCACAATTACCAAGTTCCTCCTTTCAGTATTTCATTTAATGCATGCTTTGTGTCTTCCAACATTTTGGAATGACTTCCTTTCCAAGAATATGTTTTTGGGGGCACATATATTACTAAAAATTTTCTACTTCTCATGTCACCGTTTTCAACTTTTATAATCAATTCCACATCATTTCCTTCTATTATCTTTGTCACATTCAAGCCTTTCTATTTTTTATACAGTGATTATAAACTTTGTCCAACAGTATTTGGTGGAAGTGGACCTTTTAATTTCATCTCCACAATTCCCATTATATCTGGTTTCTCTTCTGCCAGATAGTTGTTTAATTCCTTCCATCCTGAAATCATGCCATCTATGTTGGTATACATTATTTCTTATTTTCTTTTTCCTCCTTTTCTGTTTCCTGTGTTTCTTTTTTTTTTTTTTTTTATACCATTTTCTCAGCCTCAAGCCTTGTACTCTCTAAAAAAAAAAAAAAAAAATCTTTTTAGTCTCTGTTCTTCTCTCATTTTTCCCCCCCATTGACTTCATTTTTTATTATCTTTTCCCTCTCTTTTTCCCCATTACTAATTCCTTTTTTATCCATATATTTTTGTAATTTTTACATTTCGTTTGTATGTGTGTGTGCAATTGGAACAATCTATTGTATATACATGTTGTATGCTGGTATGCATTTATAAGCACATGTATCCAACATTTTTTAACACTCATACACATATACACACATTTGCATAAAACATTTATGTGCACCCACATGCACATGCAGGCATTCAACCATGTACAGATATGCAGCAAACAAAAACTATACAATCTTGCTAACATACACAAATTCACACATTCATGCAAGAACAATACACATACCACAAAAAAGCTCCCCTTCATATAATTCTTACAGAACTGTGCAATTTACATGTACACATTACATAAGAGAAATATCACTAATGGGTGAGCCAAGCTGGATGACTACAAAGTAAATGCAACATTTTTTTTCTTCACGTGTATTCACCTAGTGATATAGGATTAAGCCTACCTCATAATATACCATCTCTCCACTCCTTCAGTTTAAATAAAACCATTATGTGTTTGTTTTAAAGTTGAAATGATTAGTGTGTGCTCACCTCATTATGAATTATTGGGCAATTTATATTCAGCATGTCCCATCCTGTGACATAATTCTGATGTCACCTGTGTCCAGTTGTCATAGTTGCCTTTGAAATCGTTAACACTGCATATATCACTTCTGCTGGCAAACAATTTTATCTGTCCATAGCTCTATTTGTATAGTAAAACTGGTCTACATGCTCTTATATCTATTTGTGCTACAAAAAGCATTAACTTACATGATCTTGTATACCCTCACCATAGACATTTCCATAAAATATCTTCATTAAATGACCTGTGGGGTAATCTGGTAGATATGGCTGGATTCTTTGGGGGCTCAAAATGTCCAGGAAGAGTTCCTGGGCAACAAAATGATTGATTAGTACATGCTTACTCCCAATGAATTTTTCCTCAGCACATTTGTGCAATCTATCATACCCCTCTCCCTTCTTTTATCCAGTGTATGTAGCACAGAGCTTTCATTCTATATGCATAACTTAACCAACCACTATGGACTCAAGAACCATACTACTATTAAAAAAATAAAAAGTAAATGAATAAATACAATAATTTATACTTGAAAAAAAATTGATGTGCACCCTGAAGTATTACATTTTCTGGGCTAGATCTCATTGTTTTTGGTATATCGTCACAAACTCTCCCTCAAAGAGAAGGCTAGGATATTTACTCTTTATGGAAGTAAAGTAGGGAATTTAATGTAATATGATGCCCATCTGGGGTATTTGCTGCATGTTATTGTGGGGTTTAAAGCTGCTCAGTAGCAGGCAGCTGATAGTTTAGGGCAGTGGTCCCCAACCTGTAGCTTGCGGGCGCCATGGCGCCCTTGGGACCCTATTATGGCGCCCGCAAAGGTCAACCAGAAAACTGTGAAACATCCTTCATTTTAACATTTCTATATAAGTATATATATATATATATATATATATATATATATATATACTTCTCTCTGGGGGAAGGCACCCTCCACTGTGTTTATAATGACAGATGTAGCCCTCAGCCTACAAAAGGTTGGGGACCACTGCTTTAGGGGATATATGGAGCACTCCTACGGACCAGTCACACATTATTTTGTCTGTGATGGAGGAAATATCTGTTCATAGAGAAATTATACTTTATTATACTGCAACTGTCCCTCTGTTATGCTGTTTCCTACTCTTGATACTTTCCTGTACCACTTCTCTGAATATCCATTTCCTTTTTTTTGCCAAACCCTGTGGTAGGGAAGAAGAATACTGACACTGAGTGTTCCCAATTGAGTTGTACATGGCAACAAAAATGGGATGGGGATAGGACTAATCATCCTACTCTCTGCTGCCCCAAAGGGGTCATTCCTAAAAAAAAGCACAAGGCATAGGTGGGTCTGGAAGTTTTCCAGTCAGAACACTAAGGTTTGGGATTTTACCTGCATGGATATAGTATAGATGAAAATAAAAGGGAAGAGATAGGTAGTATGTTTGTGAGAAGAAAGATGGGTATGATGGCATTGAGTGAAACTATGATGAAAGTGAGGGGTGAGTTTGAGTTTGGGAGTGTAGTTGGGATGGTGTCAGTAGTGAAGAGAGGAAGAGGGAGAGAAGGGGTGGCTATACTAGCAAGTGAAGATATGGGTAAAAGTGTAGTGGAGTGGAAGGAGGTTTCTTCGAGGTTAATGTGGATGACGGTGAAACTATGAAGGGAGATGTAGGTTTTTGTAAGTGTGTATGGGCCTGATAGTGAGAAGAGTGTAGAGGAAAGGGAGGCTTTTTGGGTAGATTTAAATGAGTGCATAGAGGGTTTTGGATGACATGTCAATGTAGTGGTACTGGGAGATCTAAATGCTAGGGTAGGAAATGAACCAACAGAATGGTTGGGAAGTGTGTAGTTCCTTCCAGAAAAAAAAAAATCATGGTGGAGAGATGATTGTGGAGATGTGTCTAGAAAGAGAGTTGATAGCAAATACAGTGCTGGTAGATGGAAGAGTGGTAGATAATGCTTTAATGGACTATATAGTAATTTTGGATGTACTTGTTCTTGGGTCTGGGGTATTGGCTGCATGTTGTTTATGGCATCTGGGGTATTGGCTGCATGTTGTTTATGGCATATGGGGTATTGGCTGCATGTTGTTATGGCAAAGTAGCATGCAGTTGATACTTTAGGGTCTATATGGGGCACTCCTATGGACCAGAGCCACACATCATTTCGTCTGTGATAGGGGAGGACTCTGCTCAGAGTGAAATGATGAAACTTTTATTATACTGCTATTGTCCCTCCATTATGCTGTCCCCCAACCCCTTGTTGCTGTCCTGTACCATTTCTCTGAATTTAATTTCCTTGTTTTGCCTACCCTATGGTGGGGGGAAAGAATGCTGCCACCATGTGAAAAATGGGACGGGAATTGGGACCAGGTAACCATTTCCCTGTAGCCCCACAGGGGGCATTCCTAAAAAAAGTGAAGACATAAGGGGGTCTAGGACAGTGGTTCCCAAATTTTTTCTGTCATTTCCCCCTGCACCCAGTTCAACCATCCAGATTTCCCCCTTCATGTGTATGTGGGAGAATAGTAACACATTGTGACTATTTACTAATTTATTTTTCAAATGAACAAAATATACTAATAAACAAGCATTCTCTCTCTCTCTCTCTCTCTCTCTGACATGAGAAAATCCATCAGAGTTGTTTTTAATTAGTAGGAAGTATAATTATTTCACCCCTGGTAGCTTCAAATTTCCCCCAGTTGGGAACCACTGGTCTAGGAGTTTTCCAACCAGCACCCTAAGGTTTGGGCCTTTTAATGTGCATGGATGTGGTACAGATGAGAGTAAAAGGGAAGAGATAGGTAGTATGTTTGTGAGAAGAGATATGGATGTGTTGGATTTGAGTGAAGCTAAGTTGAGAGGGAAGGGCAAGTGTGAGAATGGGAGTGTAGCTGGGAGGTCCTCAGGAGTGATGAATGGAGAGGGAGAGAAGGGGTGGCTATACTAGTATGTGAAGAGATAGGTAAATGTAGAGTGGAAGGAAGTTTCTTCAAGGTTAATGTGGATGAAGGTGAAACTGAGAAAGGAGATGTAGGTTTTTGTAAGTGCATATGGGCCTGGTAGTGAGAAGAGTGTAGAAGAAAGGGAGGCTTTTTGGATAGTTTAAATGAGTGCATAGAGGGATTTGGGAGGAACGTCAATGTAGTAGTACTGGGAGACTTTGATGCTGGGGTAGGAAATGGTCCAATGGATGGAGTGGTTGGGAAATTTGGAGTTCCAGGAAAGAATCATAGTGAAGAGTTGATGATAACAAATACAGCGTTTCTGAAGTAAGTCAAGCATAAGTACACATGGGAGAGGGTGGTAGATGGAAGGGTGGTAGATAGAGCATTAATGGACTATGTAGTGGTAGATAGGAGTATAATAGGAAGCGTTAAGGATGTACATGTTCTAAGGGGAGTGAGTGGGGGAATATCAGATCATTTTTTGGTGGAAGGTAAGTTGAGAGTGGAGGATAGATGGAGAAAGAGAAAAAGGACAAAAGGCAGGGAGGTACTTAGAGTGAACTCTTTAAATGAAAAGGAGAAGGAGTACAAGAAGCTGAGGAGTGAGAGGGAGTGAAGGATAGAGTAGAGCTAGGAGTGGAGGAGGAATGGGGATGGTTCAATGAGGGAGTCATAAAGTGTGCAAAGATGGTGTGTGGAACAAAAAGGACAGGAGGAAATAGAAGGAAGGGTAGTGAATGGTAGGATGAGGAAACAAAGAAGGTTGTAGAAGAGAAGAAGTGAGCTTTCACAGATTGGTAAAAAATAGGATGAGGGAGTCATATGAGAGGTACAAAGAAAAGAGAAGTAAAGCAAAAGGTAAAGGAGGCAAAGAGGAGAGCAGATGTGAAGTGAGGTAAGAGTATGACAGAAAATTTTGAAAGTAATAAAAAGATGTTTTGGAAAGAAATTAAGAGAGGTAGAGGAGGCGAATCAAGTAGAGAAGAAAAGGTAAAAGGTGCAGATGGAGAGATAATAATGGAAGAGAAGGCAGTAAGGGGAAAATGGGCTGAGTATTTTATAAAGTTGCTAAATATGAAGGAAGATAGGGAGAGAAAGATAGTTGCAGTGGGATGTGCTAAGAAAATGACTGTGATGGGTGAAGAAAATGGAGGAGAAATAAGGAAAGATGAAGTGAAGGCAGTTGTTAAGATGATGAAAGCAGGTAAGGCACCTGGGTTGGATGGATGCCATGCAGAATGTCTAAAAAAAGGAGGTACAGTGATGGTGGACTGGCTGGTGAAGTTATTTAATGTTTGTTGGAGAGAGGGTAGAGTGCCAGAGGGCTGGAGGAGTGCCTGTATAGTTCCACTTTACAAGGGAAAAGGGGACAAGTGTGAGTGTAGTTTCAGAGGGATTAGCGTAAGTGTAGTTGGGAAGGTTTATAGGAGGATCTTGATTGAGAGGATTAGGAGAGGAACAGAGGGAGTAATTGGTGAGGAACAGTGTGGATTTGGGACAGGTAGAGGTGCATAGATCAGATTTTTGTGGTAAGACAGATATGTGAGAAAGCTATAGGAAAGGGTAAGGATGTTTTTTAGGCTTTTATGGATCTGGAAAAGGCTTATGAGAGGGTAGACAGGAAGGCACTGTGGGAGGTTTTGCAGATATATGGGATAGGAGGAAAGCTTCTAGGAGCTGTCAAGAGTTTGTCACCCTGGCTGTTCAACTTATACATGGATGGGGTGGTGTGAGAAGTAAATGCAATGGTGGTGGGTTAGGGATTGGAAATGGTTAAAGAAAATGGAGAAAAGTGGGAGGTGGGCCAGCTGTTGTTTGCAAATGACACCGCACCTTTAGCAGGATCAGATTAGGGATTGAGGAAGTTGGTGACAGAGTTTGGGAGAGTGTGTGAAAGAAGAAAGTTGAAGATAAATGTGGATAAACAGTGACGAGATGTACAAGGGGTGAAAGTGGCAGCAGACTGGAAGTGAGCATTGAGGGAGAGAGACTGGAGGAAGTGGACAGATTTAGATACTTGGGTGCAAATGTGGCAGGAAAGGGTGGAGTAGAGGTGGAGGTAGAATGTAGATTGAGAGACGCAAGTAAGTGCCATGGTGGATTAACCATTTCACTCCGGGCCAAAATCTCGCGGGCAGCATGAGCTGCCAGACGTACGATGTTGCGTCATAATACTCGCACCATAAAAAATAGTCACCGCTTATATCGATCGTTCTCTCTTTCACCCGTGAATTTTGACAGCCATAGAAAATGTGATGAAGCCAGTTTAGAGAGTATGTCAGTTACGCAGGGACAACTACAATAAATACCACTCCTCGTTTAACGACAACAATTGGGACCAGCGCGCCATCGTTAACCGAATCGGTCGTTAAGCGAAAGTGTATACATATACGTACATGTACTGTATGTACAATGTCCAGCAATACATGTATCTTTATTTTCGTGTATTTTCCCTCTTTTATACAGTACATTAAAGCTTTATTTACTGTTTATTTACCGTGCTTAGGTTCCTAAAATTACCGTATATGACCAAATCCGCGTATGCTGACATTCCATATTGAATACCGGGGTATTTTTTTAGTTTCGACCATGGGCGCAATATAGCAATAGAAAATTAATTATTAATTTTGTAAATTAAAATGTATCAACGTAATATGCAATTTTGTGGGCGGAAATGAAAGTAAAAAATACCATGCTACAAGAAAATATGCTAATGAACGAAGTCGGTAGCATAGGATCAGGACGCCATCTTGTCGTCTGCCAACGTCTCTCACAACGACGACGAGCCAGATGACATCTAATTTGCAGGTAATGATTTATCAAACACAGGTTAGGTTAGTTTAGTTTAGGTTAGATGAATTTATCATCCTTTCATTTCTTCGACATCGGCATCTATCATAACAAACATGGTGTACCATTCGTCCGACATGACTTCGTTACTTTCGAAATTTGTTTTAGCACCTTTTTTTTTTTCCGCTCACAAAATTGCATATTATGTTGATACATTATAATTTACAAAATTAATAATTAATTTTCTATTGCTATATTGCGCCCTTGGTCGAAACTAAAAATTTACCACTACCGGTATATACTGTACCCCAGGTAGTTTTTTCAGCTTGCAGGATGGTAATGTAGACCTAATCTTCAGAACACTTTACCTCACAGGTAATATCCACCGTACAAGTTCATTTATAACATCATACAAATTTGCCTCAGCCAACTTAATTATCGTACACGACGTAGTAATTTCGGGAGATTTATGTTAAACGAATGTCATAAAACCCGTCGTTACTCCGAGTTGTCGTTAACTGAGTAGGTCGTTAAACGAGGAGTGGGTGTACAGCGTAAGAGCCAAAATCAACTCAAAATGATGTGAAACCAACAAATCTTGCTTATTTTGATTCATCTTAGCCTAGAAGCAGAGAAACTGGGTCGATTTTGTCAAGATATGCATGCGAAAGTTTGGTAGAACATCCGTAGACTTTCTTTCGCTCCTCACATGGGTTGAATGAGGTCGTATTTTTCGGGGAAGCTTCGTTAGAATTTCAGAGAGTGAAATAATTTTACATTTATGATGTTTCAAATCAATGTACAGTCACCCATAATAGTCTGACACTTATGGAAAACGTGTTTATAAATAGTTTTTGTGGATTTTTTTGGCAAATATTTATCACTTTGTTATGTGGTAAATTGATTTTTTTTTTTTTTTTTTATGGAGGCTAGGTGATTGTGGTGTTTCTTATTGTTTTGGTAAATGTTTTAGTAAACATCCATCACACCATTTTGTATTATGCATTTATTAAAAAATTTGCAGTGCCTAACTGTCAAAGTACAACTTCACCTCCTTGTACCTCATTTTGTACACCTGTCGCCTAAATTTCATCCTAATGGCTGATTTTATACCCCAAGTTACCCCCGAAAAATTGCTGCCTGCTGGGGTTACCAGTTTTGTCAATAAATAAAAAAAATTGGGAGTCTTTTATAGTCAATGAATAGGGCTATTTGGTCATTACTACAGATTTGACCCTTGACATAATGCCTATTTCTGGCAATTTTCTTAATTTGTGGCATACAACATATACCGCTGATGCTGTAGGGGTTAGGGAGAGAGACTGGAGGAAGTGGATAGCTTTAGATACTTGGGTGTAAATGTGGCAGGAAAGGGAGGAGTGGAGGTAGAGGTAGTATGTAGATTGAGAAGCAAGTAAATTTTGGGGGGATTAAAAAGTGTAATGAGAAATAGACATTTGGGAATGGATGCTAAGAGACTGCATGAAGGAGTGATTGTGCCAACAGCACTTTACGGGGCAGAAACAGGGAACATAGGAGAGGAAGTTTAAATGTATCTGAGATAAAATGCCTGAGAAGTATGGCAGGAGTTACTAGGTTGGATAGAGTGAGAAACGAGGTGAGGAAGAGAGTGGGGATAGAAAGCTGGGAGATAGGGTTGATGAAAGTTAATTGGGATGGTTTGGAAACATGAAAAGGATGAGTGAAAAAAGATTAGTAAAAGTGATGTGGAAGGCAGAGGTGAAGTGAACATGAGGGGGCAAACAAGGACAAGATGGATGGATGGGGTCAAAGGAGCACTGGGAAAGAGGGGAATGTCTATTGAGGAAGGACGGGAGAAGACAAAAGACGGGTGTGTGGAGAATGGTTGCGTATGGATGATGCTGTGATGCATGGGAGTGGGTGGGGGATGAGAGGATAAGGGAGTGTGAATATTTTGATGCAGCCCAAAGGGATTTCTCACTGTCTTTTCTTTTTCTGAACAAGCAGATTTTTTTTTTTTTTGGGGGGGGGGGGGGGAATGAAGTGATGAGGCCTTGCTATGGATGTGCTCTTTTGCTACATTGCTTCTGACCCTGGACAGTCGGTGAGATGTAGGGATGACCCGTCATCCATGAGGAGCTAAGATAAGAGGGAGGGAGGGGGGTGAAGGGGAGTGAAGTATGTGGGGATGGAATGGATAGAAGTGGATTTTATGCCTTTGTTTTTGACTGCCTTGTAAGGGGGAAAAAGCCATTGGTATATGTATGTGGTGTACATCTACCCACAAGCATTCTAGCATTGGTGCAAATTGTATGCATTTGGAGTTGGAGTGTATAGGACCTGACACTGGTACTGAGAGGCCAGAAAGAGTCACTGCATTAGGTCAAGTTGCGTCATGGTGTTGAGTCAGTCCCGTGTATATATACTGCCTGCCCAGAGCAGGCAGGCCAGTCAGTTAGTTCTCTGTATTCAACTTGTTTTGTGTCACTAGGCCTTCGTGATTGGTCCCCCACTTTGGGGACCACACCATGTCTACCTCTGACACACGTACCTGCACTAGAATAAAGTAAACAAATGAAACTGCGCATCACTCTCTCCCTATGTCACCTAGTCCAAAGTAACACACTCATATGTTACATTGGTGACCCTGGGAATTTTAATGTGAGCGCACCCAACCAACCCAGGATCATCGACAAGCTTTGACAGATGCTGTTCCATATGTGGGTTCTTTGTGACTCCAGGACTACTTGGACATTAGTCAATCCCACCACAGCTGCAGCTGACACAGCCACTGCCACTCCCCCTTCCGCCACTTTGGTCATCATCACAGCAAATGCAGCCACCATTTCTGCCACTACTGCTACTGTGGTCATCACAGCAGCCATCGCAGCTACCGCTGCTATGGTCACCACCACAGCCACCATAGCTGTGGCATGTCACTCACGACTGCCTCCCCACTCGATGTCACGATCAATGCAGATCGATGTCACTACGCCAGGGATGTCACCACTTCCAACATTGCTGTCTGCGCCATCTCCAGGAGGTTCTCAGCTCCACTGATGTCACTCATGACAAAGGATTAGAGGCGGAGCATGCAGACAAGAGACCTTTTGGTCCATAATTAGGTTGGATGCAGAAAAAAATAATAATAATAATAAAAAGATAAAAAATAAATAAATAAAAATTTTAATACAAATGATAAATAAATAAATGCATAGGTATGGTTAAATAAAAAACAAACAGGTAAATAGTAAATAATAATAAATTGACAGATAACTAATACATACATATAACAAAGGCTTTTTCCCCCTTACACGGGGGTAGCCAAAGAGAAAAGGGCATAGAAACCACTCCCACCCATTCCATTCCCTACATATTCCACTCCCCTCCAACCTCCCTCTTATCTTGGCACCTTCTGGATGATGGGTCATCCCTGGGGGATGGGTGGTGAGGAAATATGAGAAATAAATTGATGCAGCCCGCCCGAAGGGATTTCTCCCTGTTTTCTTTTCTGCATGAGGGGACAGAGAGGGGGGAGTTGCCAAATAAATGAAGTGGCCTTGCTGTGGATGTGCTGTGTCTTGCAACACTTCTTCTGACCCAGGGCAGTAGACAAGATGCAGGGATGACCTGTCATCCAGGAGGTGCCAAGATAAGAAGGTGGGAAGAGGGTGGAGAGGAGTGGAATATGTAGGGAATGGAATGGGTGGGAGTAGTTCCTAGATGCCTTTTTCTTTTGGCTACCTCCCGTGTAATGGGGAAAAAAGCCTTTGGTATATGATATGTGGGCCAGTGAGAATGAGTGAGAATAAGGGAATGGCAGATCATCATCTAGTGAAAGGATGATTGAGGATGTAGGTTAAAAAAGAAAATGGAAACAGGCACAAGTGCTGAAAGTGAGTGTTTTCAAAAGGAAAGATGGACAGACGTTAACAGAAGAGGTGGTAGTGGGGGAAGGATGAATAGAGTATTTTAGAGAATTGTTGAATATAAAATAAAGGAGGATAGGGAGGGTTTGGTGGTACCAGCAGGAGGCATTAGAAAAATTATGATGATCGAGAGAGGAAAATAGAGGAGAAATAAGAAAAGATGAGGTGAAAGTAGTTTTGAAAATGATGAGAGCAGGTAAGGGAACTAGGCTAGATGGGTGTCATGTAGTATGTCTCAAGAAGGGAGGTACAGTAATAGTGGACTGGTTTCTGAAGTTGTTTAATGTGTGTCTAAGGGAGGGTAGAGTTCCAGAGAACTGAAGGAATGCCTGTATAGTTTCTCTTTATAAAGGAAAAGGGGACAAATATGATTATAGTAGTTTTAGAGGGATCAGTCTGTTGAGTGTAGTTGGGATGGTTTCAACTGATAGGATTAGGAGAGGATCAAAGGGAATTTGTGAGTAGTGTGGATTTATGAAAGTAAGTGTTGCACGAATCAGATTTTTGTGGTATGGTAGATTTGCGAGGCTTTAGAAAAAGGTAAGGATTTTTTGGGCCTCTATGGGTTTGGAAATGGTTTATGACAGGGTGGACATGAAGGCACTGTAGGAGTTACTGCAGTCCCCCAGGACTGGGGGAAAGCTGGTAATGACTGCAATGAGTTTTAAGAGTGATGCAGCTATGACAATATGGTATAGGTGGCTAAATCAAAAGGAAGACTACAAGCACTGGTAGAAAAATTTCAGAGGACATGCGAGTGAAAGGGCTAAAGATAAACATAAATAAGACCAAAGTAACGGTAGCAACAAAGAAAAGGGAAACAATACAGTGATCATACTAGATGGGAAAAAGCTTAAGCAAGTCCAATATTTCAAGTATTTAAGGTGCATAATCAGAGAGGATGGAAGATCAGAAAAGGAAATCGGAACATGAATATAGAAAAAAAAAAACAGCATTTGGAAAAAATAAAGTTTCTAAAAAATATAAATATGAACTGGAACCTAAGATTAAGATCTAAAAAAAAAAAAAAAAAAAATTGTGTGGTTAATATTTACTTATGAATATGAATCACATACAATAAATGCCAAAATAGAAATTATACTTGAAGCAATGGAGATGTGTTGCCTTTAAAGAATGCCGAGGATTTCATGGACTGAAAGGGTAACAAATGAGGTTTTAAGAAGATCTGGGACAAAAAGATCACTGATAGGAACCATCAGGAGTAGACAACTTTCCTAGGCCATATAATCCAAGAAGGAGAACCGGAACATGTCAATCTACTAGGAATGATTAAAGGGAAGAGGGCTCATGGTAGACAGTGACAGACATATGGATAGCTTACTGCAAGACGTTGGAGGGGCAATGAAAGTTCAAGACCCAACGAGATTGGCTCATAATTAATCAGAAAAGATGGAGTTCCATGGTCGCTGACATCAAAGACGAGCACTTCGTCAAGAAGAGCCAATGTTAGAAATGGGAATGAGAGACCGAGTGGTATGAGAGAAAAGGTAGGGCAGCATCAGGGATGTGTCATATTGCCATGGCTGTTCAATATGTACATGGATAGGGTGGTCAGGGAGGTAACATATGGGTAATGAGCAGGGGATAGGAGATGATTAAAGAAAATGGAGAGAAGTAGGCGAGCCAATTGTTGTTTCCTGACAACAGTGAAATTGTAGCAGGGGATTAAGTTAATAAGAGAGTTTGAGAAAGTATGTGATATGAGAAACTTGAAGGTAAATGTGAGTAAAAGTAAGGTGATGCGATGTACAAGGAGAGAGGATGGCAGCAACTTGGAAGCAAGTCTTCATGGAGAGTGGTTGGAGGAAATGGATAGTTTTGGGTGTTTGGTGTTGCATGTGGCATGAAGGGAGGAGTGGAAGTAGAGGTAAATTGTAGTTTGAGAGAAGCAAGTAAATGCTTTAAGTTATTAAAATATGTCATGAGAAATAGGCATTTGGGAATGGATGTAAAGAAATTATATGAATGGGTTTTTGTGCCTATGACACCGTATGGAGCAGAGATTGTGAATCTAAGAGGCAGAGAAGTTTAAATGTGTTCAAGTTGAAATGTCTACGAACTATGGCGGGGGTCACAAGGTTGGATTGATTGCAAAATGCTGTGAGGAGGAGAGAGGTGGTGGAAAAGGAGATGGCAGATAGGACTGATGAGAGAGTATTGAGATGATCTGGACAAAAGACTAATGTACAACAACAGATTTTGAGAAACTCAGAAAATTCTTTCAAAATGTGGATTGGAAAAACTTCTTTAATGAAGAAACAAAGATGGAAGAGAAATGGTCAATATTAAAATAAATTTATAATGAAGGAGTGGATAAATACATACCTAAACAAAAACAGGAAAAGGTATACATTAAGTGCTGGTACAACAAAAAATGTAGTGAAGCAAAAGATAGAAGAGATAAAGGTTAAGAGAGAGAAAAGTGGCAAATGTATATCAAACTAAGAAATTAATATGTAAAAATATGCAGAGAAGAAAAAAGAAACTGAAAGACATAATAGACAAATGTAAGGATCAACCTAAATTACTCTACAGATATGTAAATGGTAAATTAAAAAAACAAATAGGAAATAGTGAAACTAGGTCAAGGGAATATGGAATATTTAGAAGATATAAAAATGGCTGAAATTATGAACAACCATTTCAAACAGGAAATAATGAAACATCAAAATAATATGGAATATTTAAAAAGACATAGAAATGGCTGAAATTATGAACAACCATTTCAAGTATGTATTAAAAAATAAACAGGAAATAGTGAAACTACGTCAAGGGAATATGGAATATTTAAAACATATAGAAATGGATGAAATTATGAACAGCCATTTCAAATCTGTATTCACAAAAGAAAATACATACAACTGGGATGAAGGAAGGGGAGAAAGATCCCCCCCCAATGAAAGAAACAATTGTAACACAGAAATAAGGAGCCAAATGGATGTCAGAAAATCACATGGTCCGGATGGAACTGCAAACTGGATACTAAAAGCATGGATAGATGAACTAATGGACAAAATATACAAGATAATAGATTGCTCACTCAAAGAAGGAGAGGTATTGCAAGGCTGGAAAAATGCCAGTATCATGTCAATATACAAAGGGGGAAACAAGGAAGACCCAACGAACTATAGACCAGTCTCCCTTACAAGTACAATAGCTAAAATCTGTGAAAAAGTCATCAAAAGTAGATGGACTAAACATCTGGAAGAGAACAATATATTAAACCCAAAACAATTCGGTTTTAGACAGGGAAGATCATGTGCCACAAACTTGATTTGTTTTTATTTAAGGTTAATGGATATAATGCAAGGGACATATGGGTAGACTGTGCTTTCCTGGACTTACAAAGGGTGTTTGATAAAGTACCACACAAAAAGCTATTAAGAAAACTCAAAACAACAGGAAGTGTACACAGAAAATTACTGAAATTGATGGAAAATTTCTTGCATGGGAGAAAAATGAGAGTGGTGCTCAGAGATAAAAATTCGACCAGGGAAGAAATGATAAGTGGAGTCCCACAGGGTTCAGTATTGTTTCTGATCATGTTTGCAATCTATAAACATATAAATGACATGGATGAAGGTGTAGAATGTTACATGAACTTTTGCATACAATACAAAACTACTAGAAAGTAAGTACAGAAGAAGACTGGACACAGTCTGGGAATGGAGTCAAAAGTGAAGTGAATTTTAACACTAACGAATGTAGTATAATGGAATTTGGAAAAAAAAAAAAAAAAAATCAGGACAATATAAAATCAGTACAAAGGAAATAAAGTTAGTTCTGAAAAGGACCTAGGAGTAGTTATCACCAAAAACATGTCCCCAAACATATAAAGAAAATAGAGAAACCTACACTTTACTAAGATCAATAAAATTGGCTTTTAATTACTTGGATGAAGTAATGGTAAAAAAAAATACTAGTCACACTGATAAGACCAAGATGGGAGTACACTGCAACACTATGGACACCCAGTATAAAAAAGAATATAAGGAAAATAGAAAGAATCCAAAGACCAACATCAACGATGGCCCCAACACATTTAAAATTGACATACAAACAAAGATTGCCTAAATTGGAACTACCAACCCTGGAACAAAGAAGAGACTAAGGTGATCTATCGGCCATTTACAGAATCATGAAAGGCGTGGAGGTCCTTGACAGAGAAGACTTATTAAAGTGGGATATAGTTTGTTGGGTCTTCCTTGTACTGTACATTTCTCATATATTACTAGAATTGTTCATGTATAATTTACTCATTGCTGTGGGTAACTGTACTGTATCTTTCTCATATATTACCAGAGCTGTTAATGTATAATCTATTCTTGTACAATTGTCATCGTTGCTGTAATTGTGTACTTTAGGTTATTGTAGTTTACTTTTGAAAATGTCTTTCTCATGACGAAACCTTAAGCTCTATGATTAAAGGAAATGAAACGGAAGAATATGGAGGCCTGGTTTCAGTTTCCTTGGTTAATGGCAGAATTTTAATCAGGAAAATTGAGAATACGGGGAAAAAAACTAGTTAACTACCGCAATGCTGTTATTTTTAACTCTACATACATTACAGATCACATGGACAATGAATGTTTTCATTTATATTGACATTTTCAAGGTTGAGTATACAGATTAAGACAAGTATATATACAGAGAAGGACAAGGGGAGGAAATGTCATGAAATGTCTTGTCCATACACTAAGTCTAGATAAGCTAGATCAATTTATCCCTAGAAAAACTATCAAATAGTTCAGGAAAACAGACCTAAGTGTATTGTCAAATCAGAACATTTCATCACTGTGTATGGTTGGCTTTTGGAAAGTCAGACCATGACATTTCTCCTTGTCCCTCTCTTTCTGCATATATACTTTTCTGTCTCTATACCCTGTACCTTAAAAAGGCCAATACTGGTGAAAATGTCAAGTTTTACAGTTTTTCACTTTCCATGTGGCAATTTATACATTTGTAATCATGTGTTCAAGTGATTTTTTGCTTTACATATATATATATATATATGCAAAGTAGACCACTTGGAAAAAGAAACTAATGAAGCAGAGCACTTTCGTATATTACATCTTCGGTGCAAAAAGTACTTTTTGCACTGAAGATGTAATATACGAAAGTGCTCCGCCTCATTAGTTTCTTTTTCCAAGTGGTCTACTTTGCATAAGTGAACACACATAGCTGTGTTCTTATTAGCATATACGTGTATTATATATATATATATATATATATATATATATATATATATATATATATATATACCAAAGGCCTTTTTGCCCTTACAAGGGAGGTAGCCAAAAAACAAAGGCATAAAAACCACTCCCACCCATTCCATCCCTATCACTCTTCACTCCCCTCCACCCTCTTCCCCCCCTCTTATCTTGGCACCTCCTGGATGGTGGGTCATCCCTGCATCTCGCCCACTGCTCTGGGTCAGAAGCAGTGTCAAACACAGCACATCAACAGCAAGGCCTCTTCTTTAAATTAGTGCCCCCACCCCCTCTGTCCCTTCATGCATAAAATGAGTAGACAGGGAGAAATCCCTTTGGGCTGTGTCAATTTATTTTTCACACATACTCTCTCACCCCCCATCCCCCACCCACTCCCCCTCATGCATCACACCATCATCCATATACACCCATTCTCCATTCACCCGTGTCTTCTGTCCTCTCCCGTCCTTCCTCTACAGACATTCCCCTCTTTCCCAAATCCCTTTTTACCCCATCCATCCATCTCATCCTAGGTTGCCCCCTCATGTTCACTCCCTCTACTTCTGCCTTCCACACCTCTTTTTCTTATCTTTCTTCACTCATTCTTTCCATATGTCCAAATCATGCCAATACTCTTTCATCAACCCTATCTCCCAACTCCCTTTCCATCCCTGTTCCTCATTACTCACTCTATCCAGCTTAGTAACCCCCATCATACTTCTCAGGCACCTCATCTCAAACACCTAAGAAAATTAGAAATAACCCAAAGAGCAGTGACAAAAATGGCACCTACACTATCAAATTTGACATACAAAGACTGGAGAAATTACATTTATCAACACTGGAACAGAGAAGAGAAAGAGGTGATTTGTTGACCATTTACAGAATTATGAAAGGGATGGAAATTCTTGATAGAGACAACTTATAAAAATGGGACAGAAGAGAAACAAGATGACATGAAAAAAAGCTAAGAAGGGCAGTTACAGAAGAGACCTGAAAAAGAATAGCTTCCCACATAGAGTGATTGATGTCTGGAACAAACTGAATGGAGAAACAGTGAGTGCCAAAACTATACACGATTTTAAGAATAAACTGGATGTGGAGATACAAAAACGGGTCACTACAAGCATTGCTCTTCTCCCGTAAAATACAACTAGGTAAATACATTTAAACTTCTCTTCCTCTATTATGTTCCGTGGTTCTGCCCCATACAGTGCTGTTGGTACAATCACTCCTTCATACAATCTCCTCTTAGCATACATTCTCAAATGTCTATTTCTCATTACACTTTTTAATCCACCAAGGCATTTATTTGCTTCTCTCAATCTACATTCTACCTCCACCTCTACTCCCTTTCCCGCCACATTCACACCTAAGTATCTAAAACTATTCACTTCTTCCAGTCTCTCCCTTAATACTCCCTTCCAGTCTGCTGCCACTTTCACCCCTTGTACATCTCATCACCTTACTTTTACCCACATTTATCTTCAACTTCCTTCTTTTGCAAACCTTCCCAAATTCTGTCACTAACTACCTCAATCCCTCCTCTGATCCTGATACAAATGCAACCTCATCAGCAAGCAACAACTGGCTTATCTCCCACTTTTCTCCATTTTCTTTAACCATCTCCAATCCCCTATCCATTACTCTTGCATTTACCTCTTGCACCATCACTCTCTCCATTCCTAATTCTAACACAAGCTCTACTATTCTCGTAAAGACTCTTGACTGCTCTTAAAAGCTTTCCTCCTATCCCATATATCTGCAATACCTCCCACAGTGCCTTCCTGTCTACCCTGTCGTAAGCCTTTTCCAGATCCATAAAACCCCAAAAAACATCCTTAACTTTCCTAAAGCTTTCTCACATATCTGTTGTACCACAGAAATCTGATCTACGCAACCCCTGCCTGTCCCAAACCCACACTGTTCCTCACCAATTACTCCCTCTGTTCCTCTCCTAATCCTCTCAATCAAGACATTCCCTTAGGCCTTCCCAACTACACTTAACACACTGATCCCTCTGAAACTACTACACTCACACTTGTCCTCCTTTCCCTTGTAAAGTGGAACTTTACAGATGCTCCTCCAGTACTCTACCCTTTCTTTAACATTACATAACCTCACTAGTCAGTCCACCATTACTGTACCTCCTTTTTTCAGACATTCTGCATGACATTCATCCAACCCAGGTGCCTTACCTGCTCTCATCATCTTAACAACTGCCTTCACTTCATCTTTCGTTATTTCTCCTTCATTTTCCTCACTCATCACAATTTTCTTAGCATTTACCAATATAACTACCTTTTCCTCCCTATCCTCCTTCACATTTAGCAACTCCCCAAAATACTCTGCCCATCTTCCTCTTACTACCTTGTCTACCATTATCTTCTCTCCACACACGTGTGTGTGTGTATATATATATATCTTTCCTTAATCATCCTACGGTGCTTATAGAAAAGTTAGAAAACAAAATATACAAGTAAATCTAAATATTATCTAAAAAGGTAATGAGCATAGCATATGCCAAGAGATGCATAGCTATGACTGAAACCATTACTTTTGCCTTATTATGCACTTAGACTACTGGGGCAGGTAACAGTCACTGCTGGGAATCAAGATTAAAGGATTCAAACCTGAGACTAGGAAGGTGCAAGACCAAAGCATTTTCAATTAAGTCTATGAGCACTTTCTAGAAAAAAACAAAAAAAAAAAACCCACTGAAAATAGCAAAATACAGTGCATTCACCATACTGTATAATACAACCATATAGCTGTTAACAAATCATGTGAATCTGGCTGTTACGGAAAAACATCCCTTGTCAGCTGATGTATCTATATACCAAGGGCTTCTCCCTTATTAGAGAGGTAGCCAATCAAGGCACACACTTGCTCCCACCCATTTCCCTCCCATCCACTGCCCTTGCTATCTTAGCTCCTCATGGATGAAGGGTCATCCCTGTCCCCTGCCTATGCACTGCCTGGGTTAGAAGCAAGACACCAAGACAGAGGAGCACATCCACAGCAGGGCCACTTCACTTACATGGCAACCCTCCTTCCTTGTCCCCCTTTTGCAGAAAATAGATGCGGAGAAATCCGTTAAGACTGTGTCAAAATATCATCCCTACACTTTTCTCCACTCACCCCTATCCTCTGCCTTTTCCCTTTCCTGCTCAACCAACATTCCCCTCTTACTCTGAGTCCCTTTCACCGTCCATCTCATCCTTAGTCATCTGTTTAAGTTCACTCCATCCAACCCTGCTTTCCACACTCTTTTTTTGCTAATCTTTCTTCATTTATTCTTTACATGTGCCCAAACCATCCCAATAATCTTTTATCAGCCCTATCTGCCAGCTCCCTTTCCACCCCTGTTCTCCTCCTCATTTCTCACTCTATCCAACCTAGTAACCCCTACCATACTTCTCACACTCTTATCTCAAACACATTTAAACTTCTCAGTTCTGAGTCTCCAGCCATCAGCAGATAACACTTATTCACATACAAGGCAAGTTCTTGATAAAGAATATTCCTTCAAGAGGACATGCTAGATAAAAAGCCTATAACAGGTCATAAAATGCTAGGAACCAATGATGGATGTTAGCTAGTGATAATGGATAGTTTACCAAACTATAGAGACCAAAGAACTCATATGTTGAAGGCACATGTATCTAATTACCACCTCAAGCCTCTAAGCCCAGTGACACCTTTACAATTACCTTCAACCATTTTGGTTACAAGATAATATCCCAACAATCTAGAAAAAGAAGGTGAAGAGCCTATGCTAGGAGGTGCATAGCTGTGGCTGAAGCCATTACCTTTGCCCTATTATGCACTTTTGGGACTGTTGGGGCAGGTAAGAGTCACTGCTGGGAATCACAGAGAGGTGGAATCTGGAAAAGAGAGCATATAATTTCCAGATTCTGAAACTGAACAACCAGAGAACACAGCATCCTACAGACCCTTCTCCTATAACAGGGGTGGGTAACCTTTTCAAACGCATTAGCCAAAATCTGCCAATCTTCAATGCAAAAAATTTCTCACATCTCAACCAACATTGCTGGGAACTTTATTAGCTATCATCTGTTATCGGGTAAACCTTTTCAAATATAAAAAAATTACACTAGAGGTAAAAATCAAAGGATATTATAGTGTGATTTGTACTATCTGATTAAATGAATACAAAATTTTGTAATGCATTTTTATTCAATAGTTGTTTTGCCTTTATGTGAAATTCTAGCTATCACAAAATTAAGACTCGTCTCAAAAACAGCAAAAAAGTAAAGAATAATTCTAAATTTCATAGTTTTTTACAGAACCTTACATTTACAGTTAATATGCTGAACATCGGGCTTCACCAACTTCTGATATAATGTTTTTAATGTGGTCACTGAAAATTACGTAACATACCACTTTAGAAAACTATAAGCTTTTATGGTGTAACATTTATGTTTTGTTTACCAATGCTTTTATTATTTACAAAACATGAAAGAATATATAGAATTATGAAGGAGTCATGCCATGTCTACCCATCTGGCAAAAGATGCAATACCTAAACATGACAAAAACAGTGTTGTCATGAATTTTTATCAAGACTGCCATATTCTGTGCTTCAAAGTTATAATTTTTGTAAGTATATATATATATATATATATATATATATATATATATATATATATATATATATATATATATATATATATATATACACACATATATATAACACATGATGATTGATTCTGTTTTAACGTAGCAAACTCCCACCTAACTGGAGGCTATGACAGTGCCCTTACCAAGGACTTTGATGGATGGATAGAATTTATTGAACTTGGTCCTTGGCAGCTGGGTTCAAATTTCCATCACTTCGGCCTCTGTTGCAAGTAGTGATCCTCTAACCCACAAAAACTATGCTCGTAGTGACCCATTTTTGTATCTCTCCACATCCAGTTTATTCTTAAAATCGTGTATAGTTTTGGCACTCACTGTTTCTCTGTTTAGTTTGTTCCAGACATCAATCACTATGTGGGAAGTTATTTTTTTCAGGTCTCTTCTGTGTGTGTGTGCTGTTGAGTTGAAATACAAGTCAGCAAAGAAACTGCCAGTTTAGCTATTTCAATATTTTCTTAGGTGAACCCAGGTTTCATGTGCTGGAGAAGTCAGTGACAGCCCACATTTGGTATGCGTGCCAATGGTTGCTCACCCCTGCCCTATATCTAAATGCAGGAGAAATATAGATCCTATATAGATTTGGGATACACAAAATATGCTACCAAATCAAGTTTCAAAGAAAGCCCTTCCACCGGCCCAATTCCCACAAACCTTCCTTAATTAACAAATGCTGGATAGCTTCAATAAAAAGGAACAACTTGATGGAAAGGCCAGGAAGCAAAAAGTAAAATAAATAGAAAAAAGTAAAGAAGAAAACAGTATTAGTAAGAGTCCCAAACCAGCAGAGAATGTAGAGTTCGTAGCAGAAGTTGGATTCTTTTTTTTTTTTTTAATTATTCTTTTTTATTAAATATACAACAATAAAATATTAGAGTTGCCAAACACAGCATTGGTTGGAATGGGGCCAATGAACTGTGTCCATGAACGCCAGATATAGACTGTTTTCACCACATTTCCATGAAAGTTTGCTTAAAAAAAAAAAACATTATATATATATATATATATATATATATATATATATATATATATATATATATATACACACGAGGTCTGTTCAGAAATACGTGGACAGCTTGATTTGTGCTGCTCCAGTTGGTTCCTGGGGAATCCGCTTGGTGTTACTAGGTTTGCACAGGACA
This sequence comes from Oratosquilla oratoria, assembly GCF_046742065.1. Lineage (NCBI taxonomy): Eukaryota > Metazoa > Arthropoda > Malacostraca > Stomatopoda > Squillidae > Oratosquilla > Oratosquilla oratoria. The sequence continues at coordinate 4,833,764 of NC_134803.1, read as the reverse complement.
GCTGATTATGACACCATTTCCCAATTGTAGATATCTTTGTGTATTAGCTATACGGTTTTTAGTGAAGTGCAATTTTTTTCATTTGGAGGATTTCAGAATGAATGACATGAAGGAGCAACAACTTGCTGTGAAATTTTGTGTTAAACTTGGAATCTCTGCAACTGAAACTTTTGCTATGCATAACATGGCTTACAGTGACATTGCTAAGAAGCGTATGGCATGTTTCAAGTGGCATGAGCATTTTAAGGATGGCTGACAGTCCACTGAAGATGACTAGTGTCCTGGATGTCCTTCCACGTCAACTGACAACCCACATGTCGACAAAGTCAACACCCTGGTGCAGGCAACTTGACGCCTGACTGTCAGGGAGCTTGCTGAAGAGTGTGGGATATCAGTTGGATCTTGTTACGAGATTTTTAGAAAAAGATTGAAGATGCACCACGTTGCTGTGAAATTTGTGCCTCACCTGATGACGGACGAACAAAAAGCCCATCGCGTCCAGGTTTGTCAGGAACTGCTTGATCGTTCAGAAGATGAAACTCTGTCCAGGATCATAACAGCCACCTCGACATGAGAGGCACACAAACACTTGCCGCAGCCACCACAAACACATCACACCCGCTACACTACATAGCAGAACACCCACACACACCAAGAAACATTAAAACTACACCCAAAGACCTTTATTACGCACAGATACTCTCTTCTCTTCCTCCACAACCACCAAATACCAGCCTCCGGAAACATATTCATAATCATATCACTCACCGCTCCATTAACACACTGAAAGACAACACACTGCTGCATGCCAGACCCCCTGATATCCACCCTTCTGAATCCTCTCTCCCACGAAAGGACAGAGTCCACTTGGCCAGACTGCGATGCGGTCACCACCCAGCACTTCTAAGCTACCAGAAGAGGCTGGACGACCGTGTTGTGAACAGCTGCCCAGGATGTAACACTTCACCCCATACCATACAACACATAATGGAAGACTGCATTATACACAATCATGCACGCAAACAACACAACATACACTCTATAAAGGATTTGTGGGAAAACCCAGTTTCGGCTGTGGCCTTCCTTGGGGAGACGGGACTGCTCGGACAGACAGTCTAGGGAACGACAACAACAACAACAACAGGTGATGAATCGTGGGTTTATGGTTCTGACATTGACACAAAGGTCCAATTGTCCCAGTGGATGAGTGAAACATCCCCCAAGACCCAAAAAAGCTCGCCAAGTTTGACCCAAGGTCAAGGTGATGCTGACAGTTTCTTTGATGCTAATGGTGTTGTTTCCCATGAGTACCTGCCCGAAGGCTCCACAGTGAACAAGACTTACTACAATAAAGTTCTGAAACATCTGAGGGACGCCATCCGTCACAAAAGGCCAGAAATGTGGAGGACTGGTGACTGGTTTTTCCATCACGACAATGCTCCAGCCCATTCAGCCCTCAGAACTCAAGAGTTTTTGGCCAAACACTCGATCACTGTTTTTCCCCACCCTACTCACCTGACCTTGCTCCTTGCAATTTTTTTCTTGTTCCCCAAACTCAAAAGATCCTTGAAAAGAAGATTTGAGACAATTCCTGAGATTAAGGCAAATGCGACAAAGGAGCTGAAGGACATTACAAAAGAAGAGTACCAGGACTGTTTCAACAAGTGGAAACACCATTGGGATAAGTGTGTGTGTTGGGGAGGAGAGTATTTTGAAGGGGACCCAGATCTGTAACTTCTAAATAAAGTAAATTTTGCTTTATGTCAGTCTGCATACTTTTTTGAACAGACCTCGTATGTATGTATGTATGTATGTATGTATGTATGTATGTATGTATATATATATATATATATATATATATATATATAGTATTAGAAGTAGTCACAAGCCATCAGAGAATGCAAGATGTCTCAAAAACAACCATCTAGGATTCCCAACTCTCACATATGGGATAACAATAATTGCTCAGTACTGCAATTACAAGTCAGCAGCCATTAATACTCAAACTTGCCTCAAAGAGATTGACCAAAAACAGAATTACAGCATTCCTTTAGAAATCCTCAGTAACACTGCTTTACCCAATTACCATGAAAGAAAGAAATGCCCGCTAGTTAAACTAAATAGTCAATCTCTCCCAATGGACAAAAACCATAATATACTTGGTACCACATCTGACACATAACCTCAATTCTCACATTGTCCTTATAAAGCAGGCAATTAAGAAACTGAAAATATTCAGAAGTTACACAATTATGATACTATAGCATAGTATCCAAGAGTAAATATAACAAGGACGACCAACAACCAAAATGTTCTTTAAATAATAACTGGCTGCACTTCAACAGCTTTACAAGAACATCTTCACTCAGAACCCAAAACACTCCCCACAGAACAGGCACACAATTCTATGCTCAAGGCCTTGAATCCACTCACCTCTTGCATCACCCTAACACAGCCCACCAATCACATGAAAAGAGCTCCAGCAGACTACTATTCAAACACCTACAATAACTTACTCATTTCCCCACAATTCCATCCAAAAAACACAAGTATATACAGATCACGAAACAAACATGCCTTAATACACTTTCAAATTCTATACTTCACCATTCCCAGAAATCATCCTGCAAAGAAATCTGTCCCAAAATAAGCAAGAATAGCATTGGCAAGCCTATTTCTTCGGTAGGTCCAGGTTTCACTTGGTGGAGAAAAGTTGTCTGCGTGCCACATCTGGCATACATGCCAATGGTTGCACACCTACTGAGGCCTATGGACCCTGATGTTTGAGACACTGATGTAAAATATAGAAATGAATGAAGGAATGATGGAGAACAATGCAGTAATAAGAAATGAACCAGTTAAAGGTGGTTGGACAGGAAAGGTGCACAAAGTCAAGAGTGTAAAGGAATGCATTGTGTAAAAGAAAACATGATGGAGGAAGTAAGGGTATGGGGACATAACATAAGGTAATGCAGATACACAAAAGTTAAAGAATTATTGAAGGGAAGGGGGGGGTTGATATATGGGACAAGGCAATGTGAAAATCCTAGAATGGAAGGAGGGCACAAAAAAGAAGAGGTAGTGAAGTGTCTTCTGGGTTTAGTTTCCAATACATTGTGGATATGAAGCCAACCGTTACATTCCTTTTGCTTTCTGGTTTTGATGAACTATCCCCAAAAAGGCAAAGTGGCAACCCAATTATTATTATTATTACTACTACTAATTAACAATTATAAGAAGAAGAAGAAGAAATTACAATATTCATCTAAAAATAGATACATGTACCAAGAGTCCCTATTCCCTTTATAAGGGGGGTAGCCAAGTACATCCATCCAAAAAGCCCCTCACTGTCCTTCCTGTTTATGTACTTTATTGGTGATGGATCCCCTGCCACAGAGGCAAAATAAACATGACTGAACACCATGTATATACAAATAAATCACTAAACTAGAAAATAGCACGAGTTCATAATATATACGGTAAAATATGTTCTCAACCACAATCCATTCTAGAAAACTGTTAAGAACCCTTTTGGTCCAGAAGCGAAACAAATTAACCGATTTGCTAGATACAGCTTTATCAGGAAATATTTTTCCACCAATCTTTGAATTTTGTCCCATTTTTCATGTTTCTCCATTTGGGTTGGTTGAGAACTGATATTTTGGTCAACTACCAGAGCAAAAAATAAAAAAAATAAAAAATTGGTCAAAAACTGATTTGTTCGATTTATGAGATGTTAGAGAACCATGGGTCAACTATACTTAAGATACATTTGATTGCATGCACCCTCTAATTAGAAGAAAGGGCCAATTATACCCAGTCAGTCAACAGATGAGCTGAGTCTAGTACTTTGTGTTCTTGTGGAGCACCAATATGAGCTTCAGCACCCTATGTCCTTATACAGTTTGATTCTGTGTATCATGGAGTAACCTGGGATCAGGTCCAGCAAGTGTGAAAGAAACCTGCCCAGTTTCTTTTTTGTTAATTCTGGAGGAAAGCGAATGTGCTTCCTCATCATCGCACTTTTCAACACCTGTGTGGACTGCACGCAAGAAAGAGTTGTTGCTTAGTGGTTTTGAAGAGCATTCACTCTCAACACTGTGGCCATTGGCCTTGTCTTTGTAGATGATGTGTATTTGTAGAGTCCTTAGAGGTTCTGGTTGCAGCCCTACAGTGAGTGCACATGGATATGAGACCAATTACTCCCAATCTCAGGAACCAATTTAGGGACTTCCAAGATGACTCAGTTCAGTCTGTCCATGCATGTGACAAAGGTAATAAGGCCATGGAAAATTTCACAAACCTTGGTAGTATAGTGCTTAACAGAAGCAATTCATAGCAATATGTCTATCACAGGACTGACATGGCCTATGGTGTTATGGATTCAAAGGAAGTACATGGTGTTGCTGATATCCATTCAGAACTAAGACCTGAACCTTGTCTTTAAAGAATCATGGGTTACTGCTAGTTTGACTTTACATCAAACTAGTACCTGCTCCATGATACTCAGTCTAGGCCTGTTACCTGTACAATTTATGATGTCAACACTGGCTATATGTGTATAAGACACATTTACCTATTGTTGAACTACTCAGAACTATCTCCACAAAAGAATCCCCAGTGGAGACAAACAGAATGCCTACAAGACTCATGGCTACAACAAGTCTACCAATCCTTATAAAAGCTGCTTGGAATGGGAAAGATGGTTTCATGAGGGCTTGGTGAAATCATGGGGAATGGGCTCAGTGTGAGAAGTGACACAACTCCTAGTAAATGTTTTACACTGATGATAATGATGACACACACATTCAAGTGCAAATATACAATTTACACAGTCATATATCATTAAAACTTTTTTTTTACAGGAAAAAGGGCATTGGAAATAAATTTTACATCATACATATATACGTACATTTATACACACAATCTGCAAGGACTAATGCACACTTTACACATATTCATTCTTAAAAATTTCTGGGACATTCATATCATTAAAAATATTGGAGTTATATCAAACTTCTTGAACAGTTGTTAATTGAAATATATGACAACTGCAATACCTAACAGTGCAGACTGCATCAGGCCCAAAGCTCACAGAAAAATATGCCCTAACTTGTATCCTTTGCATCAAATTATTACATGCAAAAATTTCCTTTTATTGTTGCAACCTATGTCATCCATAAGCTTTCTCGGAATTTTTAGTGATCAAACGATACAGAGTACTTTCAAGAATCAGAATTAATGAGCTCTTTTGTAATCTTGAAGGATACTCATCACTTTCCTTTACCCTCTTAAAGACTGAGGGGGTCAATACCGATGTTGAAAGCTTACCTGTTGCAACCGTTCACTGGTTTGAACTTGTTTGGGCTTGCCGAGTTTCTGCACATGCTCTGCACTTTTCCTATTCAACACTTTTGTGATGGTGACAGACTGTGTGCCTCTAATACTTTCCTTTTGTCCCTTATCTCTTTCTTTCACTTCCTCTTTTTTATCACTGTTCATTCTCATCCTGTAATGCCTCATTTTTTCTACATGACTAAACTTCTCTTGCGAGTGACTCATCGCTTTATTTTGATATTGGCCTACCATCTGTAATAGAAAAATGGGAGGTATATAACTTGTACCTGGTGAACTGCTCTCATCAATAGTCCCTGATCTTGAAAAATACTCAAAACAAAAAAATTAATTTTCTCAGCAAATTTAAAGTAATACATTTCCTGATGCATTAATGGAGGCTATGCATTTATTCCTAAATTCACATCTATAGAAGAGAACTGAAAATGAGTTGTTTCGTAGTTAAAATTAATACAATTCTATTTTTAAATAGGTTTTCTAAAGATAATTAATCATCAATAATCAACTGTGACTTCCTATTCTATTATATATTTTTTTCATATACCCTAATTCTAACACATTGGGTAATTCAATTTCTGATCAGGAATTTCCACTGTGAGTTACAACAGTACCTCTGTGCAATACCATGGGGTGGGGGAAAAAAAAGAGAGAGAGAGAGAGAGAGAGAGAGAGAGAGAGAGAGAGAGAGAGAGAGAGAGAGAAAGAAAGAGAGAGAGAGAGAGAGAGAAACTATATCTACACATACCTGATTACCTGTTATTCTTTATGTGCTACACTTTCAAGTACCACTGTGCCCTCTACCAGAATACCAATTCTCATACTAATTCTGAAACCAGAAAACTACCTTCAGATGGTACATTCCTCATAATTCTAGTAACCAAAGTCCTATCTATAAAAATCATCCCATTTTCCTTAACCACTTCAGTATGACTCAAATTCTCGCGTGCAGCATGGCTACCATATGTAATTTGCATCACTACTCACATTATAAAATATAGTCAATGCTGTATTACTCATTCTCTTTTACTACGCATAATAATAAACACAGAGAACATGATCAAATCAGTTCACAAAATCCATGGGTAATTCACATACAACTACAATATATATATATATATATATATATATATATATATATATATAATCAAGACGCCGACATTGGCATCATTGTATACCCTCTCGTGCCTCATGATACCTACATAGGCGTTTTTGTACTGACGTGGTTAAATAGAAAGTATATTATCATCATTTCATCCAATGTCTACCATCATAAGTGCAACTGTTCCTTCTAATATAAATATTCTTCCCAGTTCATATACTTTACATACAAACATCTCTTAGCATACACTCTATGGACCTGTGTGCACATGCACAAATAAGTGTGTATAATAGAAAAATGCAAAGAAGAACCCAAACTATTTTACAGGTATGTAAATGGCAAACTGAAGAATAAACAAGAAATAGAAAAGCTCCTCCAGGGTAAATATGAATATGCAGAAGAACTGGAAATGGCTGAAAGTATGAACAACCACTTCAAATCAGTATTCACAATATAAAACTCACCTGACTGTGAGGAAATAGAGAGAGAGATATCCCCCTCAATGAAAGAAATAATTGTAACACAGAAGGAAATCAGCAACCAAATCAAAACCCTTGACGTCAGAAAATCACAAAGCTTTCATGCAGAGGCATTGATATACAGAACATGGAAGCAGCAGTGCAGTTGGATAACATAAACAAATTCAAATCAATGTTGACCAATGGAGACACAGAAACATCCCACAAGTAGAGCTCTTGCCCTGAATTATAAGTGGGTAAAACACAAATTACACCCACAACTATATAAATCCATAAATACAGACAAAATTCACTTATAGTCAATCACCATTTGCCTAAATTGCTCAGACCCATGCCATTTGTTTTGTTGACAAACATATACTAAAGATGAAAAAGAAGAGGAAAAGTGTTGGAATGGATTAGAGCCTAGATCTGAGACAGAAAACAGCAGTCACTCTAAATGGTGTAAAATCCAAATGGGGGGAGTGTTTCTAGTGGAGTTCCACAGGCCTTGGTTTTGGGTCCCCTATTGTTCATTATGTACATAAACAACTTGGACAATGAGATTAATAGTGATGTTAGTAAGTTTACACTAAAATAGGATGCCTAATTAGGTCAGGAGCAACGTTCCCTCTAAGCTGTGCGCATGTGAGCGCACATGTTGTACAACTAGTGCACATAAAGAAAAAAATGTGTGCACAAGGTTTTCAAATCATATGAAAATCCATTCAATTGTTATCATTTTTCACTGTTACCATTTTCGATATTCAGTGTGTCTGTCATCTTTCTTCAATGCCTAGCGTGCACATGTGCACATGCATTAACATGCTACCAGAGTGAACTTGGAGGTCTTTACCCAACTCTCCAGGGACTGTCCAGGTGACCCAAGTCACCAACTTTTGCAGTCGACGCCCCTAGCAAACAGTAGGCTCAGCACATCTCAGGTCAAGCCACATGAAACCCTCTAATTGAACAAAGAAGCTGACAGGATGTCCACAAGACACCTGGTTAGAACTTCTACACCTGAAGGCCTTCACTACAATAGAATCAGCAAACTAATCCAGCGCCTCTCATTGTGTTGCCCATCCAATGTGACCAACTTTTCAAACATTCTATTTGCAAATATGGCAACAGCCCAATTATACCATGTTTTGGCAACCCTATAAATATGTACATTCTAATGTTTCTGGCAACCCTCTGAGTTTTGAATGGAGCTTTCCTTGTATTTATAGTCCAGAGAGTTGTCTGGCACATCAAAGCTTAAGTAACCTGTTTTTAGAAAAACTGAGAACATGAGAGACTTGGGAGTTCTAGTGAGTCCTGACCTCAAATCCAGGAAACAGGAATAAAGCTAATAGAGCATTAGGTTTCACTGCTAGGATAGTTACGAATAGAAGTACAGAGGTAATTATCAAACTCTATCTAGCGTTAAACTCATCCTTGGCTATGTGGTACAGTTTTGGTCTCCGTCCTACAGAATGGGCATCAATTCACTAGAATCAGTACAGAGGAGAATGACCAAAATAATACATGGGCTCAGATATTCACATTACGAGGAGAGGCTTAGGCACCTTAGCTTACACTCTCTGGAAAGACGAAGAGTGCAGGGTGACCTAATAGAGGTGTTCAAGTGGATCAAAGGCTCTAACAAGGGTGAAGCAAACAAAGTCATCATATTAAAACAACAGGGCAGGACTCACAATAATGGATTTAAATTTGACAAATTTAGAATTAAAAAGGAAATAAGCAAGAATTGGTTGACTAATATGGTGGTCAACAAATGGAATAGACTTAGTAACCATGTAGTGAGCACTGAAACTATCAGTTGTTTTAAAAAAACAGTTTGACAACTTTATGGATGGGGATAACAGGTTGTAATGGACATGGAACTACCTAGTGTAGGCCTTATGGTCTCTTGCAGTCTCCTTCATTCTTATGTTCTATGTTCTTAAGACAAAAAAGAATAGAGAAAGAAGGAAAGTATTCAAATGTAAGTTAAGAAATCAGACCTGCACATGCAAGGGAAATCATTGTTGTTGTTTTCCATCTACACATCACATACATTATAAATTCAAACTACAGTATTTCATAATCTAGTAACACACCATCAATCAAAAGCTTAATGTAATGAACACTGATGAATTCCTGGTTTACATTAAAAATTCTAGTCAGATCTTGCATCTAGCCAGCCACAACTGAAATAACACACCTTTATAATTTAAATAACCACAAAGTATATAACAGTTACTTAACAACTTAATACATGATAACCCATTTCAAATTACATTTTTTTTTTCTTACTTTAATTATCAATCTAAACGTTTCATTTGGACAAGGAATAAATCATGTAACTTAAATGTTCATATTGTATTTCTTGTGATTATATTGCTCAGTATCAGCTTGCCTGTTTAACACTCATATATGGAAGAAAAGCACAATCATTCCATGATAAATCATAGAAGAAATAAAAGATAACAGCAATTAAAAAGCTACTAAGAAATAAGGCAATCATCATAAGGAAGAACTATCAAATAACTTTACACAACCACAACCAACAAGGGCCAAAAAATCTACTCCTGCACAGCGAAATACTACAAGCATATCCATGGGCATCTGCAGGAGGAGGCAAGGAGAACCATTTACCCCCCCACCCCCCTGGAATTTATGGAGAGAGAGAGGGAAAAAAAAAAATAAAAGGAAAATACAAAACAAATAAAAAATTACATGGAAAATGCAAAATGAATAAAATACCATGTACACGTATCAACTGTTTATTACTGTAATTTGAAGTATTTTGATATAACTTTATACTTAACTATATATGTATAATATCTTAAATTTTGTCCCCTCAGCCTACAAAAATTCCTGTGGATGCCCCTGAGCATATCTAAACCTCTGAATGAGAGTGAGTGAGTGAGAGACATAGGGAGGGAGTTTTGGGAGAGAGATTTAGGGAGAGAGGGACTGAGGGAGAGAGGGACTGAGAGAGAGAGGGACTGAGGGCGAGAGGAAGAGGGAGGGAGGGAGAAGGTGAGATTGAGAGAGAAGGGGGAGAGGGGGAGAGGAGACAAACTTTTTTCAAATCAATGGCCATCAAACTCTTATTACGTATTACTAACCCATGTGTGTGCCGCCATGTATGGCACACCTACAGGCCCTGAGAGTCCTGAAGGTTGAGCAATACCCCAGTGCTATGGTCTTACTGGTGTGCCCCCTTAGGTGGCTTTTAGTCAATAATGGCCACTCAAACAGCGACTGCCAATGTGTACTGCGGACTGTTATGAGCAAGTGGTACAAAGGGCAACAGACTCCTGTAGAAGAAAGCAACACCTTTACCTTGTTCTATAAGGCCTAAATGCCGAGTGCTTATAAGGAGGATGAAAAGACACTTCTTCATACCATCAAGGGCAATGTGACCCCCACCAACGAGATGGACTGCATAAAACTTTCCATTTATTATAAGAACAAGAGAACTAAAGACCTCTCTATGAAAAATAACAGCTCCCCATGCCCATCCAACATCAAGTGTGTGAGTCTGGTGTACCAGTTCAAGTGTCCTTTTGGGGACTGTACGCCCCAAGACTCCTACATCGGACTCACTACCACTCGCCTTTCCAGATGGCTGACATACCACCTCAACAATGGAGGCCCTAAGCGGCACCTCCAGGAGACCCATAACATCCCAATCACCAGATCCATCTTAGTGCACAATACCATAATTCTAGACCGAGAAAGTGACAAGTGCCGCCTTGCCCTCCTTGAGGCTCTCCACATCAAATACAGCCAGCCCATACTGAATACCAAGCAGGAAGCCACCACCATCCTTCCCAGCCTCAAACCATTCAGAATCCAACAAACCAGACGCCCCACCTATGACCCAAATCAGCCCTGTCATGATCAGTCACTCCAGCCGCGACGGATGCTCAGGCCACAGTAACGGTCACCTACAGTGTCCTTTCCCAGCGGCTACATTTCCCCCTCCCACGTATCCTTCCCCAGTATTCAAACGTATCCTTTCCCAGTTTTAGACCAGAGTAACAGTCAACCTCTTTGTGATCTTTCCCAGTGTTTACTTTCCGACTTTATAATCACCCATTTTTCTGTTCTTGTTACAATTGGAAATGCTAACTGCGATTAGAGAAATGTCTTGTATCCTGTTCCACCCATTAGATGGCTTCTATCAGCAACCTAGTTTTTTCTTTAACTCTCCATGCTAGAGAGACCAACAGAAGATTTGAAAATCTTCATTGGAAACTCATCAGAGCTCAATTTGATGTTGCATACAATTCAATATACCGTAAAGAAAAGAAATATATATATATATATATTATATACATACACACATATATATATACACATACACACATATATATACACACACACATATATATATATATATATATATATATTATATATATAATATATATATACATATATATATAATATATATATATATAATATACATATATATATATATATATATATATATACATATATATATATGTAGTAGCACATTTAGTAAAATGTTTTAAATTACCCACTGTGGTCCTCTTCAGCAGATAGATACAAGGTAAGATGTACAAGAATATATACAGTGAGAGAGGTACAAAGTGGGAACAAGGGGAGGTGGCTCAAGTCACATGTCCAAGGTGGGGCGGATTCGGGAATGGTAATAATATATTCACAGCATAAGTTGTTATACAATCAGGTGACCATTGCCCTTATGATGTATTGAAATTTGGCAAGTGTTTAATGAAGAAAGATTCAACTATCTTTCTCCTAAAGCTACAATTGGATTTATAAATTATTTCAGGTTTGTTCCAATCTATGCAGTGATCCTTAGTTGATCCATACATCAACTAAGGATCCATACATCAACTAAGGATCTATACATCAACTAAGGATCACCGCATAGATTGGAACAAACCTGAAATAATTTATAAATCCAATTGTAGCTCTAATCCCTCGTTTTCCCCTTCGGCCTCGGCCTCGGGGCGGAACCCCAACATGGGATCCCCAGCACGAAGAACACGAGGAAGAACGTGAGGAGGAAGAAGAAGAACGCGAAGAAGAAGGAGAAGAGGAACAAGAAGGAGAAGAATACCACCTGACCCCGACTTACCCAAGCGCTTTTTCAAGAATATTTTTAGGATAAAGTGTCACCGTAATACCACCTGTCCCCAACTTCCACAGCGTTTTTTTTGGAGGAATATTTTTATTTTATATATATATATATACACACATATATATATATATATACATATATACACACACACATATATATATAGAGAGAGAGAGAGAGAAAAGATCTAGAGGGAAAAAGAGTTTTCCACATAGAATGGTTGATGTTTGGAACAAATTGGATGAAACAATAGTGTGTGCAAACACCATACAAGAATTTAAGAATAAACCAGATATTGTGAGATACAAAGACGGGTCACTATGAGCATAGCTCCCCTTCCTGTATAATACAACTATGATGTAAAATGAGGTACTGTACTCAGTTCTTTATGTGATGGTTGCATCCAGGGTAATTTGATTTAGTGATTTTATTGTCTTAGTGCTATGCCCAGCCTGCCAGTGTCTCTGTCAGTGTGGAAAGAAGGGCGCCAAAGAATTAATTTTATTGTATTCACTGCTGTCCTGAAGAAAGTATTAACACCAACGCTACTTGCACTAGGTGTGGCCCTGAGGGGCTGCTACCTGGTCTCCAGATCAAGCCCAGAAACTAATCCATCATCATCATCATAATAATGATGATGATAATAATAAATTCTAATAAAATGTTTCAATTTTCAATGACTGGAAACCCACAGCATAACATTGGCCAGCAATGAACCTCAGGCCCTCCTATAGCTCTCTCTCTCCAGGGAGAAACACTGGAAGAAAGAGAAGGCACCACGAACGCAGGGAAGAGGAGAGCGCGTGGGGGTGGGGAACAGGAGGGAATGGGAGGGGTAGAGGGAATAGGTGGGAAAGAGTGAATGGGAGGGGAGTGGGAAGGGAGAAGAGTGGGAGGGGAGGAGGAACAGGAACAGGTGGAGAGTAAGATGGGCAGGAGCAGGCAAGAGGTGGAAGAGGGGGTAACAGGAAGAAATGGGGGTATGAGGAGGAGGAGGAGGAGACCTAGGAGGAGTAGGAGCTGAATGAATAGTAGTAGTAGTAGTAAGGTGAGGAGGGGAGGGTAGAGCAAGGAGGGGAGAGGGGGAAGAGGTGAAGGAGGAAATGGAAGAGGAGGGAGGGCTGGGGGAGGAGAGGGAGAGGGAGAGGGAAATGGAAAGGGAAAGTGAAAGAGGAGAGGGGGAAGAGGAGAAAGGGGAGGACGACGAGATGGGGGGAGGAAGAAAAGGGACAGAAAGAGAAGCTCAAAGAAAAGGGGCAGGAGAGGCAAGAGGAGACCTGGAGTGGAAGGAGGAGGAGGAGGAAGTACTGGAGGTGTTGGAGTTGGAAAAGAGGCTGATAAAGAGAGACAAACAGGAACAGAGGCGTAACCGGGCAAGAGGGAGGGAGGGAGATGCACAGGCTGAGGAGGAGAGAAGGGAGTGAAATGAAATCAACAGAGAAGAAAGGGAGGAGAGAAGGGAGTGAAATGAAATCAACAGAGAAGAAAGGGAGGAGAGAGAAGGAGAAGAAGGGAGAACATTTATGAACACCGAGAACATGGATGAAGGGAACACTGAGAGGAGAGAAAAGAGGGAGGGGGTGAAGTGAAAGAGTGGAGAAGGGAAGGAGCAAGAAAAGAAGGGGGGGGAGGATAGGAAGAAGAGAACATGTGAGAAGAGAAGAATGGAGAGGGAGGGAAGCAAAAGGAAGAATAGAGGAAGGAATGGTGGGGGAGGGGGGAGTGAGGATGAAAACAGTGTTGATCACTTTTGTCATCCTATGGCTTTCTTTCACTGCCAGTGATACCACCACCATCAGCAGGTGATCTGATCCAGGAGCCAGAGGAACACCATCATCATCATCATCATCATCATCACTGCCACCGCCTTCTCCCATGGTCCATTAGTTGGTTGGACAACTCCTACTGCTGTTGCGATGTGACTGACCAACCCAGCCACCCTCCCCTTTTAGCCAGGTTAGGCTTCACGCCAATGCATATTTCATTATGGCAGCAGCCAAAATATTTCATTCTGCCTAGGGAGGGAGATTCCTCCAGGGAAAAGGGTTACTTATGAGACACCACTATAAAGGGAGAAGGTGGGGGGAGGCAAGTGGCACATCATCAAAAGAGCAGGGATTGACAAGAGCAGGGAGGCTTTGCTTAAAGACGAAGACCATAAACAGAGGAATATAAATGAAAAGTTAGCAAAAGCCAAGAAGGAGGAGACCAAGAACTAAGAATAAGAGGGAGAACGGCTGGAAGGGCTGAGAGCAGGAAACGAAGTAGAAGAGGAAGGGAAGTGAGCCAAGAAAAGGAAGATGGGACAGGAGAGAGGGAGGAGGGGGTAGGCAGGCAGGTGTGGGAGGAAAACAAGATAAGAGGAAAGGTCAAGAGGGAGAAAGTGCAGAAGAGAGAGGAGAGGGGGGAGGGCACAACGAAGAAAGACAGAGGTGAGTGAGAGAGAGAGAGAGAGAGAGAGAGAGAGAGAGAGAGAGAGAGAGAGAGAGAGAGAGAGAGAGAGAGAGAGAGAGAGAGAGAAAGAGAGTGGCAGGGAGAGGGAACCCCTGGGAGATAAAATGGCACATGGAGAGAAAAAAATGTACCATGGGGAAGTAAGGAAGGATGGGAGGAGGAGGAGGAGGAGGAGGAGGAGGAGGAGGAGGAGGAGGCAGCTTTAGATATTATTGGGATGGTGGAGGCAGATAATAAGAAACGATCAAGATGAGAACAGGGACGGGGAATGGGGAGAGGAGACAGAAGGAGGAGGAGGAGGAGAAAAAAAGAGGAGGACAAGGAAGTGGAGGGAGAGGATGAGGAGGAAGAAGAGAGAAGAGTGATAGAACTGGTGGTGATGGGGGAGAGCAGGAAGGTATGGGGGATTAGGGAAGTGGAAGGAGACAAGGAGAAGGCGGCTGGAGGAGGAGAAGGAGGCTGGAGGAGGAGGAGGAGGAGGTGATGAGGAAGAATAGAAAAGGGAAGGAGGAGTACGAAGAGTAGGGAGCAGGGAGAGGGGAGAGGGGAGAGGGGAGAAGAGAGAAGAGAGAAGGGAGTACGGAGGGGAAAGTTGATGGTGAAAGGAAGAGGTGTGGCAGGGGCATGAGGAGGGGAAAAGGTAGTACGAGTGGTAGTGCTAGGAGGAGGAGGAGGAGGAGGAGGAGGAGGAGGAAGAAGAAAAGAAGAAGAGAAGAAGAAGAAGAAAAAGAAAAGGAGAAGGAGGAGGAGAAGAAGAAGAAGAGGAAGAAGAAACATTAGTCACACTATGGACACCCAGCACAAAAAAGAAAATAAAGAAATTAGAAAGAATCCAAAGAGCAATGACAAAGATGGCGCCTACATTTTCAAAACTGACATACAAAGATTGCCTAAACTGAAACTAACAATCTTGGGACAAAGAAGAGAAAGAGGAGACCTATTGGCCATTTATAGAATCATGAAAGGCATAGAAATCCTTGACAGAGAAGACTTATTGAAGTGAGATAAAAGAAGAACAAGAGGAAATGAAAAGAAGCTCAAAAAGGTTAGTTATAGATCTGAAATATATATATATATATGTGTGTGTGTGTGTATTTACCTAGTTGTATTTTACGGGAAGGGGAGCTATGCTCGTGGTGTCCCGTCTTCATATCTCATTTTATCTAAACTATTTTTAAATTCATGTATTGTTTTTGCACACACCACTTTCTCATCTAACTTGTTCCAACTGTCTATTACTCTGTGAGGAAAGCTGTTCTTTTTCAAATCTCTTCTATAGCTGTCTTTTTTATTTTCTTTCCGTGTCCTCTTGTATTTCTGTCATCCCATTTTATCAGATTCTCTCTATCAGTAATTTCTATGCCTTTCATGATTCTGTAAATAGCTATCAAATCTCCTCTCTCTCTTCTTTGCTCTAGTGTCTGTAGTTCAAGTTTTTCTAGTCTCTCTTCATATGATAGTTTTGAGAGTGTTGGTGCCAATTTTGTAATTGCTCTTTGTATTCTTTCAAGTTTTTTTTATACATTTTTTTGTACTTGGTGACCATATTGTTGCTGCATATTCCAATCTTGGTCTTATCAGGGTGATTAGGATTTTCTTCACCATTTCTTCATCCAGGTATGTAAATGCAACTTTGATTGTTCTTATTAAATTATAAGTTTCTCCAAAAATCTTATTTATATGTTTCTCAGGTGACATATTATTCATAACAATGACTCCCAGGTCCTTCTCATTTTCTACTTTTTTTTATTCCTTCTTCTCCCAATTTATATGCTCCTGTTATTCTGTTTTTGCTTTTTCCAAATTCCATTATACTACACTTTTTTGTATTGAACTCCATCTCCCACTTCCTACTCCATTCCTGTACTATATTTAGATCTCTCTGTAGTGATTCACAATCTTCTTCAGTTTTCACTCTTTTCAGTAGTTTTGCATCATCTGCAAAGAAGCTCATATAGCTTTCAATTCCTTCATCCATATCATTAATATATATAGCAAACATTATTGGGGCCAGAACTGTTCCCTGCGGAACACCGCTTATTACTTCATCCCATTTTGAGTGCTGGTTTCTTATCACTACTCTCATTTTTCTTTCTTGCAAAAAGTCTTCCATCCAATTTAGTAGTTTGCCCTGTATTCCTCCTTCAGTTTCTAATTTCTTAAGCAACTTCTTATGTGGTACTTTGTCAAAAGCTTTCTTTAGGTCTAAAAATGCACAGTCCGCCCATCCATCTCTTTCTTGTATTATATCTATTAGCCTTGAATAGAAACATATTAAATTGGTGACGCATGATCGTCCTTGTCTGAATCCAAATTGCCTTGGATTTAACACTGTTTTTTTTCTAAATATTTTACCCATCTACTTTTGATAATTCTTTCACAAATTTTTGCTATTGTACTTGTTAGAGAGACTGGTCTATAGTTGGTAGGTTCTTCTTTATTTCCTCCTTTATATATAGGTACTATATTTGCTTTTTTCCAATCTTCTGGAACTTTTCCTTCTTTCAAGGAACTATTTAGTATGCTATGTATTTTGTCTGCCAGTTCATTCCTGCATTCTTTCAGTATCCAGTTTGCTATTTCATCTGGTCCATGCGATTTTCTGACATCAAGATTACTCAAGTGTGTTAATATTTCATTCTTTGTTACTTCTATTTCTTCCATAGGGGGGACTTTCTCTTTCCATTCGTTCTCTTCAGGTTGTATGTTCTCCCTTGTAAACACTGATTTAAAATGTTTGTTCATAATTTCCGCCATTTCCATTTCCTCATTGTATTCAACTCCCTCTTGTCTTAATTTCTCCAAGTCTTGTTTGTTTTTCAGTTTATTGTTTACAAATCTGTAGAATAGTTTTGGTTGATCTTTACACTTTTCTATGATATCTTTTTCATATTTTCTCTTTTCCTCTCTGCACGTTTGTACATATTCATTTCTATAACAGGTATATATTTTCCATTTTTCAGGTCTTCTGTCTTTTTTCCATCTGGTCCAGGCTTTGTCTCTCTTGTCTTTTAACTCCCTACAACTTTTGTTGTACCAGCATTTTACATATTCTTTTTCTTGTTTTTGTCTTGGGACATACTTTTCCACTCCTTTTTTTGTAAATTTTTGTCAAAATATTCCATTTCTCTTCTACTGTTGTTTCTTCTTTGTATATTTCTTCCCAGTTTTCCTTTTGAAAGAATTCTCTTATTTTATCAAAGTTTGTTTTTTCATACATCATTCTTCCTTTTCTATATTGTTCATTTCTTTTCATATATTTTTCTTCATTAAGTTCCAGTTCAATCAATATGTGGTCACTTTTACTTATTGGTGTTTTATATTCAATTTTGTCCACTATTCTAGGTTCGGATGTAAGTATTAGGTCTAGTCTCGATGGCTCTTCTTCATTTCTATACCTAGTGTTCTCCTGTATCCATTGTGTCATTGTATGGTCAGTAACCATCTCAAGTAGAGCGTTTCCCCATGAGCCGTCTCCACCCTTTACTGTCATTTCTTCCCAGCAGATTTCTTTGCAATTAAAGTCGCCCATCATAACTATTTTTCCTCCCTCTTCCATTATCTTGTTTAATGTTATCTTTGTGTCCTCTAACATACTTTTATGTTCACTCTCTTCCCATGAGGCTGTTTTCGGGGGCACATAATTTATCACAAACTTTCTGCTCTTCTTATCTCTGTCTTCTACTTCCATCATTATCATCTCTACTGTATTCTTTCCATATGTGACACACTTCACGTTTATATCCTTCTTAGTCAGGAACATAACTCCACCCCCTTCCTTTTTCACTCTGTTTCTAATCCAATAATTATATGCATCATGTCCTACACTGTTGGGTGGTAGTGGACCTTTTAATTTTGTTTCTACAATTCCCATTATATCTGGTTCTTTTTCTAATTTTGTTTCTACAATTCCCATTATCTCTGCCAGTTCTTTTTCTTTCAAATAATCATTCAGCTCATTCAATCCTGTTATTAATCCATCTATATTTGTGTAAGACACTCTTAGTTTTCTGCCACTTCCATTGTGTTCTCTGTTTCCCTTTTGTTTTTCTCTTGTATGTCGACTTTCTTTAGTTTCATATTCACTACTCTCTAATAGAATCTCTCTTTTTCTGACTCCGTTCTTATCTCGTTTTTTTCCTTAGCTTCAAGTCTTTTCTGTTTTTCTTCCTCTCTTTCCTCTTTATTCATTTCCCTTTTTATCCATACCTTTTTATATTGTTCACTTGTTGCTAGTTTCCCTGTTTTGGATAAGATATTCTCAGCCGTAGTTTGTGACCTGAATTTAATCTTAATTGGTCTGGTCTTGTCTGTACTATATTTCCCGAGCCTGAATTTCTCTTCGATTTGTTTCATTATTTCTGGTTCATCTTCCTGAACTAATTCTAGTAAATTTCTTACTTTTTCATTTTCCTCTTTGATTCTTGTGGTTCTATCTGGGTTATGTTTCTCTTCCATTCCTAATATAATTATACATTTCTTTCTGTCTGCTAAGTCTCTTACTATATTCTCCGTCTGTCTCATCACTTTAATAACTGAGTTTTCAGTTTGTTCATTCATTTGCTGTCTGATTTTTTTCCAACCCTCCTTGTTCTCCTTATTATTCTCCTTTAAGACTTTATTCTCTTCTTTTAACTGTTTTTTTAATTCTTCACTTTCCTTAGTTAAGTTTTTTTTTCGCCTTCTCTAGTTCTTCTAATTTTTCAACTCTCTGCACAATGTTGTTAACATGACCGAACCTACGCTTCAAGTCCTCGATCTTATCGACCTCTTCTAGTCTTGTGGTGTCCCCCCACCCTCTTTAAATCCCTGGAAAATATTCTCATCACTTTCTACTGTATTGCTCTTATCTATACTTCTAATCTTTACATTTTTATTATACATTTCATCGTCGCTCAGCTGGTCGGGGGGCCGTTTGTTTACCTTTCGCCTGTCTGCCTGGGCCAAGTCCTCTCCTTCCTCATTTCCTTCCATTTCCCTCAGCAATCCCTCCCCTTCTCCTCTTTCCCTACTTTCCCACTACCCCACCAGCAATTTACCCCCCACCCAGAAAAAACAATAGGCACTTCTCTTTGCGTTGGTATCCACGAAACTTCAATTTTCTTCTAAGCCGTCCGTTCGTTGAAGTGTGTGTGTGTGTATTTACCTAGTTGTATTTTACGGGAAGGGGAGCTATGCTCGTGGTGTCCCATCTTCATATCTCATTTTATCTAAACTGTTTTTAAATTCATGTATTGTTTTTGTGTGAGTGCATGTGTGTGTGTGTGTGTATAGTTTTCCACACAGAGTGGTGGATGTCTGGAACAAGTTGCACGAAACCGCAGCATGTGCAATAACCATACAAGAATTTAAGAATAAACTAGATATTGAAAGATACAAAGATGGGTCACTACGAGCATAGCTCCCTTCCCTGTTTTATACAACTAGGTAAATACACGTGCACATTACTTTGAATCATCCTCATCTGGCAACTTTTAACATGTTTGGACTTGCAAAGGTGTACAGGTATGTCACAAGAGAAAATTGCCATCGTGCCCATCTCAGTGTTTCAATGATTTCTAGCCATTAACCCCTTCCATACGGTGCCGCACACGTAGGCGTCATGGGGAGCGAGTGTATTCGCGAGGCTGCCATATCGGCGTTTTGATTATATTTATTGTAGTCGCCCCTCCATAATGACATTCTTTCTAATTCTTTTGTAATCGCATTTTCTATGGTTATCAAAATTCACGGGTGAAGAGAGAACGATCGATATAAGCGGTGACTATATTTTATGATGCGAGTATTATTACGACACGTCGTACGGCTGGCATTGGCTGCTGCCACCGAGATCTAAGTCCATGACGCCTACGTGTGCGGCACCGTATGGAAGGGGTTAAGTTGTCTGCAATATGGCATATCATTTTGCTAATTTTGAATACTAGGTTTTCCTCAATTTTTTTTTTTTTTCAAAAATGGATTGATGGTATAATGAAGAGAAGCAGGATGGACTAAAACGTCTAATAAAAAAAAAAAATGCAAACTCTAAACAAAGGCAGGAGGGAAGTAGGCCTCCAAGGTTACTATATATGTATATAAAAAAAAAGGGGGGAATTAATGCTCATTCTCTCCACCCCCTTACCAAACGCACATAAGAAAAAAACTCACATTTCGCCACACATGCCCCATCACTACCCCCGACTGACCTATCCCACCCTTCCCATCTCCACCTTACTCTCATTCATTGTATGTCCTTCCACCTTTCTCTTTTTCTTGTTTGCTCTTTCCCTTTTGCTGCCCTTGCTTTCAGCCTCTTCTTCCTCCACTTTTTTCCTATCTATATTTCATAAAAAGTGAAACAATAAAACAAGAAAACGAATGGAAAGAAGAGCGGGACAGAAAAAATACACAAGAGAGTTGAAAGACAAGAAAGTTTTGATTAGGTTTTCAACTATATCCATTGGGTAGCTGGCATAGCTCAGGGGTAGAGTGCTCAACTTCCCTTAGGAAGACCTAGGTCAAACCCGGGTCAGGGTAAGGGAAGTTGGTGGAGGGGAAGGTCCTGTATCATGAGAGTTGTAGAGTACAAAAGTCTTCCGTCAGCTACGACGGTTGTCTTTTGTTATCACAGTGAAGACGTAAAACACCATAGTTCACTGAACTACAATTTCTTGAGAAAAAGAGACAGACTGACTGACTCTTGGCAATGGAGGGAGAGCACACACCAATGAAGGTCATTGAAAGTGGCATTTGACACTTGGATGAGAAAATGATTAAGAAAATATTACATACATACACATATGTATGTAAGAAAATATTAATTATACTAATAAGACCAAAACTGGAGTACGCAGCAACACTATGGACACCCAGTACTAAAAAGAATATAAGGAAATTAGAAAGAATACAAAGAGCAATGACAAAACTGGCAGCAACTCTTTCCAAATTAACATACGAACAAAGATTGTCCAAATTAGAATTACCAGTTCTGGAACAAAGAAGAGAAAGAGGAGATCTGCTGACTATCTATAGAATCATGAAAGGAATGGAAATCCTAGATAGGAATGATATACTAAAATAGGACAATGGAAAAACAAGAGGACATGAAAAGAAACTCAAAATGGATAACTATAGAAGAGATCTGGAGAAAAAAAAAAAAAAAAAAAAAAGCTTCCCACACAGAACAATGGATACCTGGAATAATTTAGATAAAGAAACAGTGTGTGCAAACACTATTCAAGATTTTAAGAAAAAAATCTTGATGCTGAAAGATACAAAGACAGGTCACCATGAGCATAGCTCCCTTCCCATATAATACAACTAGGTAAAATACACACACACACACATTTTCTCTATTGTAAAGGAAGAGAGATAGGCAGTTTCCTTGGTCTCTTTCACCAGTTGTGGTCAACAAACCACAGAAAACATGACTAAGCCCGTTCATAGTAAACACTCTACGTCAAAAAATAAATAGTGCATAAAATGAGGGTGGAGCATGATCACAAGTGTCCATATAATTATATATTTCCCTCTATCTATATGGGAAAAAAAGGAAAAGAAAAATAATATGCATACGTCCACGATCTGGAACCACCAACTCACACCTCAGCCCCAGCTGCCAAATGCACGATAATCCAACACTTGCAACTCATGTCACCTACATGTGCAGCATTGTACTGAAGTGGTTAAGAAAAAATAAATAAATAAATAAAAAATAATAATAATAATAATCACCCAGACCATATTAAAAGGAGCATAGCTTCGGGTCTTTTTCTCAGAGCTTTCAGGATCTGTAGCCCCCAATTTTTAGAACACGAGTTAATTTCCACCTGGTCCCAATTAACTAAATTAGATTACCCTCTGTGGTTCCTGGATAAAGCCCTCAGCCAAGCCAGAACTAGCTTTTTCATTCTCCCTTCCACCAAACCTAATATGTTAAAAATACCCTTGTTGTTCCCTTTTCAGAGTAGATTAGTCATTTGTCGAAATTTCTTCTCAAAGATAAAGTAAATTTAATTCATAATTACCCAAATCCTATTAATAAAAGAGTTGTTCATGTTCATCAGAGGTTGAAAGAAGATCATAGCCCAGGGATTTACTACCTTCTGTGTAAAGATTTTGTAACTTAGCATACATCAGTCATTTGGGGAGGGACCTATGGACAAGGTTGATTGAGCACAAAAGGTCAATTAGGTATGGTCAAGAAAGCTCAACCGTGTTCCAATACATGAACAATTTAAATCACTGGATGGACTGGGACAAATCTGAACTTGTTGATAAATCTGATTGTGGGTTCAGAAGGAAAATGCTGGAATCCACATTAGGGGCATTCTCTGTGAGATTGACAAAAAAATTCAAATTAACACCCTCATCTCTGACATACTGAAATTTGGTTTATAGTAGTATTAGGGCTCTAAACACATATCTGAAAATTAATGGTCAATCTGAACAACTGTTCAGGAGATATGACCAGATATTTTGAGGTCATATGACAGGTCACTAACACTTGGTGACCAATAACTAGGGTGATAAAAATCAGTTATACAAATGTATATATACTTAGAAAAAGACAAGGAATCCAAATATCAGTTTTAGAACTCTAGGTTGAAAAATTAAAAATTCCCACTTTGGCAAAATTTTTAAGTCAAGATTTGACCCTTGGGATATCAAAATTTAAAAAAAATTATAGATGAAAATAACGAAGGCATAAGCTGTATTAGAATCAGTCAATAAAAATTTGTTTATGCTAGTATTTTTCATATAATTAATATATAGGTGAGTGCCATATTTATACACTTTTCATCAACTGTACATATTTTTCACACTTAAGCTTCTAATCTAATTAATTACCTTTATTTTATTAAGAAAATAAAAGCACATCTTTAGGCTATTATTAACAGCCATATAAAAGTTGTTTATCTTGGTCATTTTCATGTAATTAACTTAAGTGAACACCATGTATTTACAAATTGTTTGTCAATTCATGCGTGCCAAACTGTCTGGCGATTTTGGCAACACGTTGCTATACATATATAAATACATACATACATATTATATATATATATATATATATATATATTATATATATATATTATATATATATATACACACATATATATATACATATATACATACATACATATATATACACATATACACACACATACAAATATACATATACATATATATGTGTATATATACATATATATATATATATTATATATATATACATATATATATATATACATATACATATATTATATATATATATACATATACACATACATGTGTATATTATATGTACACACACACACATACATATATATACACATATATATATATATAATATATATACACATACATATATGTGTATATTATATGTACACACACACACACATAGAGAGAGAGAGAGAGAGAGAGAGAGAGAGAGAGAGAGAGAGAGAGAGAGAGAGAGAGAGAGAGAGAGAGAGAGAGAGAGAATAAATATTCCTTATGAGGTATCCATTTATCTTTAGAATTTCAAAACAATTAAATCATATTGTAATGACAACTATGACATCTTTTATCAAATTTTATTTTATATATTAATGTAAATGTATGAATTCTTTATTTCTTTTCAGAAGGGTTGTCATTGAGCCAGGAGAAGAGCAGAGCTCGTGGTAAGCTATCAGATGCCAAAAAATGCTTGAAGGAGAGCCTAGAGGTCAGCTATGGTGTTCATATTAACCTCTTCAATATGAGTCAATTTCTCATGGGTAGTATCACCTGCCTGATTTACGATGATGCATCACAAAACTCGCATTATAAAATATAAAGTTACAGCTGTATTACTTATTCTCTTTCACTCTGAATGTTAATAACCACAGAAAATATGATCAAGGTAGTTCACAGAATATATGGGTCACTCAGTTACAATTACAAAATAAATATAATCAAGACGATGACACTGGCATCCTCATATACCCAATCATTCCTCATGATGCCTACATAGGCATCGTACTAAAGGGGTTAATACAGAGACAGAAAGTGAGGCTTCAAAACCTGAAAGACAATCTGAGTAAGATCCACAAACATTAATGATTGAATTAAAATAGTCATTCCTGGACAGCAATTGTCATAACCACAAACTACAAATATTGACTCTCCCCATACACACTTAAAGAAACCACTTTTTTTTTTTTCTCAAACTACAACATATATGGTGAGAAAAAGCTGTTTACTAAAATCAGAATTTGGAATCCTTCCAAAGATTCCAATCATGAGCAAGGGAGAAGTGGTATCACAAGAGCACAAAGATTTAGTTAGAAGAGTCTATGAGTCAGATGTATGTACAGTTGATGGACAATATATAAATGTGGTGCTCACTTATGTGTTATATAAAAAATACTACCATAAACAAACTTTTTTTTGACTGATTCTAATAGCCAAAGTTTATGCATTCATTTTTCTCATCTATAAAATTTGTTAAATTTTGATATCCCAAAGGTCAAATCTTGACCTGAAATTTTTGCTTAAGTGAGATTTTTTAACATTTTTCAACCTAGACATTTGGATTCCTTATCTTTTTCCTATTCTAAATACATATATATATATATATATATATATATATATATATATATGAGTGGCAGGGTGGTGAGATAAACACCGAGAACCGTTGAAGTTTTATTTACTGACGTTTCGCTCTTAACAGAGCTTCTTCAGAGTGTACAAACATAATCGGGAAATCAACAATTATATATCTTACATCATTCCGCGTTCCTTCCTTAACCCACCCCCTCCCTCCCTCTCGTACCCTTCAGCTCCTGTAAGATCATCCAGCCAGACATTTTGGACAGCTTAAGCTGTCCAAAATGTCCGGCTGGATGTTCTTACAGGAGCTGAAGGGTACGAGAGGGAGGGAGGGGGTGGGTTAAGGAAGGAACGCGGAATGATGTAAGATATATAATTGTTGATTTCCCGATTATGTTTGTACACTCTGAAGAAGCTCTGTAAGAGCGAAACGTCAGTAAATAAAACTTCAACGGTTCTCGGTGTTTATCTCACCACCCTGCCACTCATTTTGTCGTCCATTCCTCAATATATATATATATATATATATATATATATATATATATATATATATATATATATATATATATACATATATATGCATGTATATAACTATGACTTTTATCATCCTAGTTATTGGTCACCAAATGTTAGTGACCTTTCATATGACCTCAAAATATCTGAAATCATATCTCCCAAATTATTATTTAGATTGGTCTTAAAATTTCAGAACTGTATTTAGAGCCCTAAAACTACCCATAAACAAAATTGGTGCGATGAGGGTGTTAGGCACTTGTTGATCTGAATGCCCCTTTATTATATCATCTTCTCACCATGAACATTTCTCTAGGTCAATGGACCCCAGACATTCTCAGGATTGCCCATTACAAAATGATTTGTTAATAGTTACCTTTCCCCTGACCCAACCTCAGGTCAATAGAATGAGGGTAGTGGTATTTACTCCTTCCCTAGTTCCTTTTCTGTTGTAAGAGGTTGCTATTTAAAGATATCCTTGGTAATTTTTTAGAAATGCACACCTACACACTATAGCAATATAAATTTTTGTAATGATTTTGTAAATTATAATACACCAATGTAATATGTTATTCTTGGCAGAAATTAATAACAGAAAAGGTTGCTAAAAGCTGTAAACAAACAAACATAGCCGTTTTAGTTACTTGAGATGCCATCTTTGTTTTGATAAGGGCAGAGGCTGAAGAA
Source organism: Oratosquilla oratoria (assembly GCF_046742065.1). Classification (NCBI taxonomy): domain Eukaryota; kingdom Metazoa; phylum Arthropoda; class Malacostraca; order Stomatopoda; family Squillidae; genus Oratosquilla; species Oratosquilla oratoria. Next base: position 4,807,528 of record NC_134803.1, on the reverse strand, counting down.
AATAGTGATAAATTCATCTATTCTAACCTAACCTGCATTTAGTAATATGGTACCCATAATTCTAGAGGTCATCAGGGTCGTCATCATTGTCTCTGATCTCCGAATCTATCAAAACAAAGATGGCATCTAAAGGGGTCAAAGCGACTTCATTCATTTCTGTATAGGTTTTAGCAATGTTTTCCGACATTGATTTCCACAAAGAAAATTATTTATTACATTGATGTATTATAATTAACAAAATTAATATTCATTTTTCTAATGCTACACTGTGTAGGAGCGCGCTTCTAAAAAAATACCGCATCCTCATCCCACTTTGTACTTCTGCAGAGGATTGCAGTTAGCAGTTGAAATATGTAGACTAGCTTACTCAACTTTTTTTTTTTTTTTAACTGTGGTTCTAGTAGTGGTTTACAGTCAAATGTGTTAATTTCCCACAAGTGATATATATATATACAATTTTATATATTATGTGTACATAATATATATATGTGTGTATAGTATTAATAACCAAACTAAAAAATCAAGCCCCACTTGGTTTTATTTTGTTTATGTGGTCCAGAAAAAAAAATTCTCACATACAATTTCCAATATACTTTCCACATTTCCATCAATATTTACCTCACAATCACAAAACTAATGTATGATCACACAAGTACTTATAATTCAATATCACTATGAAAAATATGGGAGGGCTTACCTTCTACTCGAAGGATTTTTACAATTTGGACTACCACTACCTTTCACTACACTGAAAGCACAATAAAAACTGACCAGGTTACTTTAGTCTTTAGACCTCTGATCTCCCAGTTCTCTCAATCAACCTACCACAATGAAAATAACTTACTTTTTACCAGTTAATAATAAATATAACTAATCATTAATAACATTCAAATAATTCCAAGCCTTTTCTGAAGACTATAAACAAAGAGGCTAATCATAAACAAGCCTAATTGCCAATTACAGTCACAGATTCTACATCAGAATCACATCAAAACCTTGATACTACTCGACTGCACTGGCTTATTTGGGGAAGTTATTTTAGCACTCTACCTAATCAGGCTACTGCATGGCACAAGACGACGTCAGAAGTCATTGATGGGTGGCAGCGGATGGTATACGCTGAAGGGCCTCCCGTATTTATCAACAAGAAGTTTGTCACGAACCCGCGCTGACATCCCTGAGCTGAACTCATTTGTAAACAAACCAAATAACAATAACTGAATGTAATTTCTTTTATTTGGGCTTCTTCTTATCCAAGATGAAGTGGACAGAATATCAAAGGGATATTATAACCTCTGTGAAAATTCCGATAACTCACCATTAGTGGTGAAATATGTACTGTAATCAAAATTGTGGGATACTCACGTCCGCCATGTTCCTTTCTTCGGAGGGACGCCGAACGAAGGCGTTTCATGAGAGCAAGTTTCTGATTGGACGAGAGAGGGTTGAAATCATAACGAATATTCTCATTGGTCGTCTTCCAACCAATCGTGTTATTTTAGCGGGAGATGCAAAAATATTCTTTACCGGATAGGAATACGATGGTATTTCCTTCTAATGAATTTCAAAGTGACAGCTAAACATGCATCTAGTGGAGTTTCTCTTTGCATACCTAGGTGGTGGTGAGTACCCTACGTCAGGGTGTGCGTAACTGTGTCCGAAGTCGTCACTTATGCGTACTTGGACTATTGGGGCAGGTACACTGCTGGGAATCGGAGAGAAGTGCGGGATTCGAACTCACTAAAAAGCAAATGGGGCACGCAACTGCAATTAAAAGGAAGCAATCAGAAAAGTTCAGATATGGCTTACGTCTAACAACTACTAATATTTGAAATGTATGGTCAAATGAATGTATAAGCCTATAACTTTTTCCTCAGCCATAAGTATGATAAGAAGTGGGCCTTAGTGGTAAACGTAAAAGGAAGATAGATAACCTTTGGAGTACCACATCCATAATCAATGACTTAGTAGAAGTGCCATAAAATTTTAGTCTTTTGATACACACCCAATGATTGAATCATATTTGCGATCACGTACAACAATGGATGAGGATAATTTTGGATAAGAATAAACAAACGTACCCCTACCTCCATCAGTATGAATAATCATTATCATGATAGTTGCCTTGAGTTCTACTGACTGAAAAGCAGCAGCTTCTTAGTGGCTGGCAACAGTCCTTGGACCCTTCCATAGTTCTTTGAGCAGAAAATGTTGTTTGCGGTGTATTACTGGGAGGTAGTTTGTCACGTGGCGAAGCAAGAAAGGAGGACTCGCCAGTTGTCAGTTCTGTTTGTAGAGGAGGTGCATTCGAACTCTATAGACAATTTCAGTCATCTCCAGAGCATCACCTCTATCTAATGGATGTCTTGACATGTTTGATGAGGTAGAGAGACTTGCAGGGAGCGGTCGTTTGCTCATTCTTTGATATTATAACACGTATTCTGTACTAACCAAGTACAGTATATATTAAATGCGCTGATAGTCACAGAGAATTTTTTTTCACTTGCTATTACTATCATTATTATTATTATTATTATTATTATTATTATTATTATTATTATTATTATTATTATTATTATTATTATTATTATTATTATTATTATTATCATCATTATTATCATTATTGTTATTATTATTGGCTGCATGTTATTGTGGTAGAGTAACATGCGCCCCCACGGACCAGAGTCACACATCATTTTGTCTGTGATAGAGGAAAACTCTGTTCATAGAGAAATGATGACACTTTCATACTACGATTGTCCCTCCGTTATGCTGTCCCCCAACCCCTTGTTACTGTCCTGTACAATTTCTCTGAATATTCATTTCCTTTTTTCGCCCACCCTGTGGTGGGGGAAGAGAATGCTACCACTAAGTCTTTCCACTTGAGTCATAAGAGGCGACAAAAAACGGGACGGAGGATGGAATTAGGAGTCCTACTACCTGTAGCCCCAAAAGAGGACATTCCTTAGAAGAAGAAGAAAAAAAAAGTATAGGCATAAGAGGGTCTGGGAGTTTTCCAACCAGTACCCTAAGGTTTGGGTCTTTTAATGTGCGTGGATGTGGTACAGATGAGAGTAACAGGGAAGAGATAGGTATTATGTCTGCGAGAGGAAAGATGGATGTGCTGGCTCTGAGTGAAACTAAAATGAAAGGGAAAGGCGAGTGTGAGTTTGGGAGTGTACCTGGGAGGTACTCAGGAGTGAAGAGGGGATGAGGGAGAGAAGGGGTGGCTATACTAGTAAGTGAAGAGATAAATAGTAGTGGAGTGGAAGGAGGTTTCATCAAGGTTGATGTGGATGAAAGTGAAGCTGGGAAGTGAGATGTGGGTTTTTGTAAGTGCGTATGGACCTGGCAGTGAGAAGAGTGTAGAGGAAAGGGAGGCTTTTTGGGTAGATATAAATGAGTGCATAGAGGAATTTGGGAGAAATGTATATGTAGTTGTATTGGGAGACCTTAATGCTAGGGTAGGAAATAAACCAATAGACGGAGTGATTGGGAAGTATGGAGTTCCAGGTAAAAATCGTAGTGGAGAATTGATGGTGAAGATGTGTCTTGAAAGAGAGTTGATGATAGCAAATACAGTGTTTAGGAAGAAAGTCAAGCATAAGTACACATGGGAGAGGGTGGTGGATAGAAGGGTGGCAGATAGAGCGTTAATGGACTATATAGTGGTAACCAGGAGTATGGTAGGAAGAGTTAAGGATGTACATGTTCTAAGGGGAGAGGGTGGGGGAATATCAGATCATTTTCCGGTGGAAGGTCAATTGAGAGCGGAGAAAGAGGAAAAGGGCAGAAGTTAGGGAGATACTTAGAGTGAACTGCTTAAATGAGAAAGAAAAAGAGAATGAGTATAAGAAGAAGATGAGAGAGGAGTGGGAGGGAGTGAAAGATAGAGTAGAACTAGGAGTGGAGGAGGAATGGGGATGGTTCAAAGAGGGAGTCATAAGGTGTGCAAAGATGGTGTGTGGAACAAGGAGGGCGGGAGGAAAAAATAGAAGGAAGGGTAGTGAGTGGTGGGATGAGGAAACAAAGAAGGATGTAGAAGAGAAGAAACAGGCATTCGTAGATTAACTACAAATTAGGAAGAGGGAATCGTATGAGAGGTACAAAGTAAAAAGAAGGGAAGTTAAGCATAAGATAAAGGAAGCAAAGAGGAGAGCAGATGTGAAATGGGGTAAGAGTATGACAGAAAATTTTGAAAGTAATAAAAAGATGTTTTAGAAAGAAACTAAAAGAGGAAGAGGAGGGGAATCAAGTAGAGAAGAAAAGGTAAAAGGTGCAGATGGAGAGATGGTAATGGAAGAGAAGGCAGTGAGAGGAAGGTGGGCAGAGTATTTTAGGGAGTTGCTAAATGTGAAGGAGGATAGGGAGGGAAAGGTAGTTGCAGTGGGAAGCGCTAAGAAAATGAGAGTGATGAGTGAGGAAAATGGAGGAGAAATAAGGAAGGATGAAGTGAAGGCACTTGTCAAGATGATGAGAGCAGGTAAAGCACCTGGGTTGGATGGATGTCATGTAGAATGTCTGAAAAAAGGAGGTAAGTTATGGTGGACTGGCTGGTGAGGTTATTTAATATTTGTTTAAGAGAGGGTAGAGTGCCGGAGGACTGGAGGAGTGCCTGTATAGTTCCGCTTTACAAGGGAAAAGGGGACGAGTGTGAGCGTAGTAGTTTCAGAGGGATTAGCTTGCTAAGTGTAGTTGGGAAGGCGTATAGGAGAGTCTTGATTGAGCGGATTAGGAGAGGAAGAGAGTAATTGGTGAGGAACGGTGTGGTTTTAGGACAGGCAGGGGTTGTGTAGATCAGATTTTTGTGGCAAGACAGATATGTGAGAAAGCTATGGAAGGTAAGGATTTTTTTTTTTTTGGGGGGGGGCTTTTATGGATCTGGAAAAGGCTTATGACAGGGTATACAAAAAGGCACTGTGGGAGGTATTGCAGATATATGGGATAGTAAGAAAGTTGTTAAGAGCAGTAAAGAGTTTTTACGAGAGTAGTAGAGCTTGTGTTAGGATTAAGAATGGAAAGAGTGAATGGTTTGAGGTAAAGGTGGGATTTCGTTATGGATGCGTTATGTGACCCTGGCTGTTCAATTTATACATGGAAGGGGTGGTACGAAGTGAGTGCAAGGGAAGTGGGTCAGGGATTGGAAATGGTTAAAGAAAATGGAGAAAAGTGGGAGATATGTCAGTTGTTGTTTGCGGACGATACTGCGCTTGTAGCAGGATCAGAGGAGGGATTGAGGAAGTTAATGACAGAGTTTGGGAAGGTGTGCGAAAGAAGGAAGTTGAAGATAGATGTGGGTAAAAGTAAGGTGATGAGAAGTACAAGGGGAGAAAATGGCAGCAGACTGGAAGTGAGAATTAAGGGAGAGAGGCCGGAGGAAGTGGATAGTTATAAATACTTGGGTGCGAATGTGGCAGGAAAGGGAGGAGTGGAGGTGGAGGTAGAATGTAGATTGAGAGAGGCGAGTAAATGCCTTGGTGGATTAAAAAGTGTAATGAGAAATAGACATTTGGGAATGGATGCTAAGAGGAGAGTGTATGAAGGAGTGATTGTGTCGACAGCACTGTATGGGGTAGAAACATGAAACATAAGAGAGGAAGAGAGGAGGAATTTGAATGTGTTTGAGATGATATGCCTGAGAAGTATGATAAGGCTGGATAGAGTGAGAAATGAGGAAGTGAGGAGGAGAAAGGGGGTGGAAAGGGAGTTGGGAGATAAGGTGGATGAAAGAGTATTGGGATGGTTTGGACACATGGAAAGAATGAGTGAAGAAAGACTAGTAAAAGAGGTGTGGAAGGCAGGTGTGGAAGGAGTGAACATGAGGGGTCGACCTAGGATGAGATGGATGGATGGGGTAAAAAGGGATTTGGGAAAGAGGGGAATGTCTGTAGAGGAAGGACGGGAGAGGACAGAAGACAGGGGTGAATGGAGAATGGTTGTATATAGATGATGGTGTGATGCATGAGGTAGAATGGGTGGGGGATGGGGGTGAGGTTGAATGTGTGAGAAATAACTTGACGCAACCCAAAGGGATTTTTCCCAGTATTCTCCTTTTCTTCATGAGGGGACGGAGAAGAGGGGTCGCCGATTTAATGAAGCGGCCCTGCTGTGGATGTGTTGTGTCTTGTAACACTGCTTCTAACCCAGGGCAGTGGGCGAGATGCAGGGATGACCCGTCATTCAGGAGGTGCCACGATAATGGGGAGGGAAGAGGGTGGAGGGGAGTGGAGTGTGGTAGGGATGGGATGGGTGGGAGTGGTTTTTATGTCTTTGTTTTTTGGCTACCTCCCTTGTAAGGGGGAAAAGCTTTTGGTATATATATGCATGTATGTATTATTATTATCATGCCTGTTGTCTGTTGAGGAAGGATGGGGGAAGACAGAAGATAGGGTGAATGGAGAATCGTTGTGTATGGATAAAGCTATGATGCATGGGAGTGGGGGAGGAGGGAGTATGTGTGAATGCTATTCTGAAGCAGCCCGAAGGATTTCTACCCGTCTGCTCTCTCTCTCTCTTTCTATATATATATACACGAGGGGATGGAGAAGGGGGAGGGGCGAGTCGCCGATTAAATGAAGCGGACTTGCTGTGGATGTGCTGTGTCGTGTTATACTGCAGTGGGAGAGATGCAGGGATGAACCGTCATCCAGGAGGATCCAAGATAAGAGGGGGGGGGGTTAAATGGGAGTGGAGTATGAGGGGATGGAAGGGGTAGGAGTGGAAATTATGTTTTTTTTTTTTTTTTTGCTACCTCCCTTGTATGGAGGAAATAGCCATTGGTATATGTACGTATGTAAATACAGTATGTATCACACTGGTAAAAAAAAAAAAAGTTCTGCTATCATGGGGTTTTCGACCGAATTCTGCTTAATGTTGGTGTGCTGAATCCAAATATGCAATAAGTTTTTATCCATCACATCAGGTTTTCAAGATATAAGATATATTTACGTGAATTGGAAATTTGGCAATTTTGTGCTTATAGTGAAAGAATTAAATGCAAAGATGTACAAAATATTTATTGTTTTAAGTTACAGTTACATGAACTTTCCTTTTTTCGACATTTGTCATGCACAACTTCTGGAACATCCCTCTTCAAGCTCCAACAGTAGTCGGTCATCATATTGCAGTACCATCTGCCTTGGTAGCGCCATTCCATAATTTTAATGTCTTGATGAAAACGTTCACCTTGTTCTTTATTGACATCACCCAGGTTCTCGAGAAATTTACTCAAATGACTGTGTAAGTAGTGCAACTTGATGCTCATTTTACATCCAAGTGATTGAAAACTCAGAAGCACTTCCTCCACAATCTCTTTATAGTTGTCATTTTTCCTGTTTTCAAGGAAATTCTTTATTACATCAGAGAATGCATTCCAAGCTCTAGCCTCTACTTCATTCATTGTTGTGACAAAGGTGGCATCTCTGAGTAGTGTTCTTATCTGAGGTCCATCAGATACTCGTGCCTTTTTCTTTTCTTCACTCAGACTTGGAAAGGTTGAACATATGTGGTAGAAGCACTCTCCATTGTGATCAAGGGCTTTCACAAATTGTTTCATCAAACCAAATTTTATGTGTAGTGGAGAAAAGACTATTTTGTCTCTCTGAACAAGAGGATTATTGATGATGTTCTTCTCACCAGGTGTCAAACTCCTTGGTGGCCATTCCTCTTTCGCCCAATGGTCTGCTGTAGCCCCCCCCCCCAAAAAAAAAGGGGGGGAGGGTATTTTGTGTAACCTCTTTGCTGAACCAGCAAAAAGTTAACAATTTTCAAATATACACAGATTAACCATTCATGTACATGATATTGCAACATCTCCAGGACAAACTTGATGCCGGCATATTCTTCTTTCATGATTACCGAGTGTCCTACTGGAATAGAACCAAACTTGTTTCCAACGTGAAGCAAAACACATTTCAAGTTCCTTTTGGAACTGTCAATAAAAAGTCCCCATTCACTTGGACCATATGCAGGTAGCCCCATAGCAAGCAGAAAGCCTTCAACATCACTACCATACACAAGTTGAGCAATACACTTAAAATACTTCCGCAGTTCTGCTTCTCTGTTACGATAAAAATTAAGAAACAGTAGTGCCAGGTTCTAGCATTCTCTTTTCTTTCAACCTGGAAGCTAACAATTCAGCAGACATCTTTGGTTAATAGAGATATCTTACCATATCATTTAATTCAGCCTGAGTGAACAGAGAAGGCGTATCACAATCTTCAACAGATGGCAAAAAAAAACATCATCCGGTTCATCTTCATTCGTATTAGTTGTTGGACTGATTACGTCATCAATCTCACGCAGTGCAGCAAATACTGGTACAGGTATTTCATCACAATGTGCTACTGGTCGAATGGCAGAAAGGAAATCTGGATATTTCAAGAGATGCTTGGTTTTCTTATTGAAACCTTTCACATTGACCAGGCAGAATTAGCAGGTATCAAAATGGTTTGTCGGTTCCCTCCAAACCATTGCACTCCAAACTTGAGCTTAGCATTCTTTCCTTGAATCATGATCGCAAGGTTTCAACACAAGTTGTGCACACGATGTGAGGAGCCCAGCTTTTGCCCTGGTCTCCAAGATGTACATTAAAGTAGGCAAGGTACATTTTCTTGACAAAAGTAGTTATGTTGCGTCTTTGATACTTTACAGTGTAGTTTCCGCAGATGTAACAAAATACATTTGGGTCATTACAACATTTTCTTCTTTTCGATGTTGTAGCCATAGCTGCGTCCATTCTAACTGCTAAGTAATCACGATCTGCAAAGAAGAAACACATTTATGTTGGTCATAACTATCAGCATGATTACTTTGGTCTACACGTTTATAGAAACTTTGTCGTTACGTAAATTAGTACAAAATGTTGCTATAAAATTAGTTAACATGTATGACCTGTTCCCTCAATAAACAAAATAAAAGCTATCGAAAAATAACAAATAAGATGTACAGTATATATAAGAAAAACGAAAACTCAACGCAAAAGAATCACAACGTTGAGCGACCCTAACCTTTTGCATTGAAGCTCAAAAATCAACTGTCTCGATCAGTCTCACATTACATTTCCTTTGGTGAGGCAAAGGAAAACAAAAACATGCCACATTTTGCCAGAAAAATACCTCTGCATACCCCTACCGATAAGAAGTAAAAAAATATATATGTATGTAAGGACGCTTAAAAACATAAAGAAGCTTGCAATAAATGAGGAAGAGTGAAAAGGTAATACTTGCAGAAAATTACAGAAAAATGGGGTATGGTGATAGCGTAAAAATGTGATGTGATATAGCAATTCTGAGACAAAATTTGGATGAAGCACCCCAAAATTAGTCTAGAAAAGCTATAGCTTTCCATGCCAGATTTTTTTTTTGCCAGTGTTGTTGCTATTATTATTATTATTATTACTATTATTATTATTATTATTATTATTATTATTATTATTATTATTATTATTATTATTATTATTATTATTATTATTATTATTATTATTATTATTATTATTATCATTATTATTATTATTATTATTATCATTATTATTAATATTATTATTATTATTATTATTATTATTATTATTATTATTATTATTATTATTATTATTATTATTATTATTATTATTATTATTATTATTATTATTAATATTAATATTACTATTATTATTATTATTATTATTACTATTATACATATACCAATGACTATTTCCCCCTTACAAGGGAGGTAGCCATTATCATTAACACAAAGGATTACAAAGGATGACAAAGGAGGAGCATGCCGACAGGAGACCTTTTGGTCCATAATTAGGTCGGATGCGAAAAAAATATATATAATAAAGATAAATGAATAAATAAATAAACAACCAAACAAATAGAATATAATAACATAAACAACGACAAGTAAAAAAAAAAGGTAAAGTTAAATACAAAACAAACGGGTAAAAAGTATACATACATACATATACCATTTTTTTTTCTTACAAGGGAGGCAGCCAAAAAACAAAGGTATAAATCCGCCCCCACCCATTCCATCCCCTATGTACTCCACTCCCATCAACCCTCTTCCCTCCCTCTTATCCTGGCACCTCCTGGATGACGGGTCATCCCTGCATCTTGCTCACTGCCCTTGGTCAGAAGCATTGTCGCAAGACACAGCACATCCACAGCAAGGCCGCTTCATTAATTCGGCGACCCCCCTTCTCCGTCCTTTCATGCAGAAAAGGGGAAGACGGGGAGATATTCCTTCGGGCTGCGTCAAGTTATTTCTTACACATACTCTCTCACCCCCCATACCTCCCACCCCCCCTCATGCATCACAGCATTATCCATACACAACCATTCTCCATCCACTCCTATCTTCTCTCCTCTCCTGTTCTTCCTCAACAGACATTCCCCTTTTTCCCAAAGCCCTTTTTACCCCATCCATCCATCTCATCCTAGGTCGATCCCCCATGTTCACTCCTTCCACCTCTGCCTTCTATACCTCTTTTACTAGTCTTTCTTCACTCATTCTTTCCATGTGTCCAAATCAAACCAATACTCTTTCATCCACCCTATCTCCCAACTCCCTTTCCACCCCCGTTCTTTTCCTCACCTCCTCACTTCTCACTCTATCTAGCCTAGTAACTCTTGCCATACTTCTCAGGCACCTAATATCAAACACATTCAAACTCCTCCTCTTTTCTGTTTCATGTTTCTGCCCCATACAGTGCTGTCGACACAATTACTCCTTCATACAATATTTGCTTAGCATTCATTCCCAAATGTCTATTTCTCATTACTCTTTTTAATCCACCAAGGCATTTACTCACTTCTCTCAATCTACATCCTACCTCCACCTCCACTCCTCCCGTTCCTGCCATAATCGCACCGAAGGTCAGGTCATCCGGGTAGCTGCTTCAGTTAGTGATATGGCGAGTGGTTGTGTTACCGTGTTCAGCACCGATGAGGTAAAATCTCTTCTTAGTAGAATTGAAGCCTTGGAGGATGCTGTAAAGTGCTTTAAAGAGGAGAATCGAGTTCTCCGCTCGAAGGCCCAAAATACGGAGGACAAAACTAGCTATGAGCTTGGATGGAAAACTACGAAAAACAAGATGCGGATTAGTGGAAAAAAGTCTTCACCAACCCCGCTCGCTTGCAAGAACTCGTTTCAAGTTCTAGCGAATCTGCAGAAAGAAGCAAATGAAACCCAAGAGAAGAAGGTAAGGGCAGACGCTGGATCCCTGCCCACAGGTAAGATTTTGGTTGTAGGAGACAGTCAAGTGAGGTACTTAGACAGGGCTTTCTGCGATAAAGATAGGAAACATAGGACGCAGGTGTGTTTCCCCGGCGCGGGTATAGATGTTAGAGATAGGATTGAAGAGCGTTTAGTAGGGGAAAGTAAGGACCCTGCAGTTTGCTCAAGTCCCGGGGGCAATGGTATAGGTAAGTTAGGGAGTGTACGAACGAAACCATATTCCAACATCAAAACTCTCTGAAAAGTTCACTGGACCATTTTGAGTTCTTGACATCTTACCAAATAATAAAATCAAAACCCTTTGCTTGCAACACGCTTGCTCGCAACACTCAGCAGAAGAGATCCTCCACATAGACAATTGCAAGATTGTTCCCAGAGGCCTCGACCTCGCACATATCCCCTCACCTGCTCCAGCACCCGTTCCGGCTCAAGATTTTCCCACCCCATCCACCCCAACTTCTACTCCTCTTCCTAGATACAGTCTAAGACAAATTCCAACCATGTAGATCAGATCCTTGGGTGGATTGAATTGTATCTACTTTTCATCATGTCATCATAGCTATCTTCATCATGTTTTCCATCTCTCTCATATGGTACCTTCAAATTCCACATATATCGTGTCTATGCCACTATTTTACATTTTAAGGTGATTACTTATGCCCTATACGAGCATCCCGGGTGAGGTCACCGGATGGCAGCCGGACCGAGCATTCATGTTGCACACGTTGCATATCAACACGTCTGCGTGCATACCAGCCAGCACCAGTGCACACGGACGCACGCACACATGAAGAGTTTCGTGGTAGTGAGCCCGCTCAAGACCTCATCTCTCAGGTCGCACACGGTCAAGACAATTATCTCCGAGGTTACCAGCCAGACCACGTTGCCCGTTCGACTCCAGCGGTCAAAGCATGACACCACAAGACATCAGTATTGCTCATTTTGATTTCTCCTGTGGTGCTATGTCCATTTGGACATAGATTGTAGATATGTAATTTAAGGATTTAAAATTGTGTAATTAAGTAACAAATATTTGGGCCTTATCTCAACTCTAGTCAAGCGAAATGGCTCATTGTAATTTAAACTATTATATATAATTCCTTGTTGGTAGCTCATCCGAGTTCCCCCTTTATAAGATCCAGTCATCTGGCTTGTGGGGATTTTGGAAACTTGACAGCCTTACACAGACGGGTTCTTATTTGTACCAAACCCATCATCAATAAAGGAAAGAACTATCTCCGTTTTTCCAACCGGCTCACAGTCCTACTGAACCTTCACTGCCGCGTCTGAAGGACCGACTACGCTACCCAAAAAATCTCCTCAATAAAAAGAAAGAAAAAAAAAAGTTGTGAACCACCGAAGACAAACCAACATAATTAAAAGCCAGAAAGGGGATAAAACAGGATTAGGAGTGCAGAGTAAAAGAAACATGTTATTGAAAGAAGGAAAGAGGTATAAGAGGAAGGGGTTTTCAGAAAATGACAGTAGTGAAAAGAGCATATCAAGAGGAACCAAAATAAATAGAAGAGACAGTAGTAGTTCAGAGGAACGGAGTGAAAGTGTTACAAGGTTTAGACAAGAAGAGAAAAATGGTCGAGGCAGTATTCATAACATTCCAGACCTGCTGTAACCATCGGGATGGTTTTATTCAATTGTCCAAAATGTCCGGTTGGTTGGTACTCCGGGAGTTGAAGGTGGGGAGGAGGAATGGGGTAGGTTGGGAAAGAAACGTGGCAACGAGCATGCGGGTTATAAATATGTTGATTTTCTGCCCATGTATGCACACTCTGAAGAAGTTCTGTTAAGAGCAAAACGTTAGTTAGAAAAAAAAAATCAACGATTCTCGGTGTTTATCTCACCACCCTACTACTCATATATATATATATATATATATATATATATATATATATATATATATATATATATATATATATATATATATATACATACATATGTATATACATACATATGTATATATATTACAGTACATATATACTGTATATGCATAAATGATAACACTGCAGGGATTCGATGTGGCCAAAGGGGATGTATGTTTACATGTATATATTCACATCATCGTAATACGAGTATATACAAGAAAATTTATATTCATGGGATCCCGACTCTTTTCTTCCAATTATCATACCTAGCTCTGATATATATATATATTTATATATGTATATATTTACTTACATATTTATATATATACATATATATATGTATATAAATATATGTATATATATATATATATATACATATATTTATATACATATATATATGTATATTCACATCATCGTAATACGAGTATATACAAGAAAATTTATATTCATGGGATCCCGACTCTTTTCTTCCAATTATCATACCTAGCTCTGATATATATATATATATATATATATATATATATATATATATATATATATATATATATATATATATATATATATACATATATATATACATATATTTATATACATATATATATATATATATACATATATTATACATATTCATGTATATATATATATATATATATATATATATATATATATATATACACACGCACATATGTTTTAAATAACCCACTGTCGGAGAAACAAAGCAAAAGAAACAGACGAACTGTATATTTCGACCACTACTGTGGTCCTCTTCAGCAAAATGACCACAGACAGAATGACAGAATGACAGACAGTTGAATGTGGAGGAGGATAGGGAGGGATCGGTGGTACCAGTGGGAGGTGCTAAGAAAATGACGGTGATGGGTGAGGAAAATGGAGAAGAAAATATGAGGTGCAAGTAGCTCTGAAAATTATGAGAACATGTAAGGCTCCTGTATTAGATGGGTGTTATGTGGAGTGTCTGAAGAAGGGATGTACAGTAATAGTGGACTAACTGGTGAGATTATTTAATGTGTGTCTATAAGAGGGTAGAGTGCCAGAGGACTGGAGGAGTGCCTGTATAGTTCCGTTGCACAAGTGAAAGGGAAACAAAGGTGAATATACTAGTTTCAGAGGGATCAGTTTGTTGAGAGTGTAGTTAGGAAAACTTATGGAATTGTTTTGAAGGAGGGGTACACAGGAAGTAATTGGTGAGGAGCAGTGTGGGTTTAGAAAAGGTTGCGTGGATCAGATTTTTGTGTTAAGCTGATATGTGATAAAGCTTTGGGAAAAGATAAGGATTTTTTGGGCCTTTATGGAATTGGAAAAGGCATATGACAGGGTGTACAGGAAGGCACTCTGGGAGGTATTGCAGATATATGGGAGGGGAAAGTTGTTACGGGTAGTCAAGAATTTTTTACGAGAGTAGTAGAGCCCATGTTAGAATGGGGAATGGAGAAAGTGAGTGGTTTGAGGTAAAAGTAGGACTGCGTCAGGGTTGTGTCATGTTGCCACGGTTATTTAATGTGTACATGGACGGGGTGGTGCAGGAGGTAAAGGCGATAGTATTAGGCAGGGCATTGGAGATTGTTGAAAAAAATGAGAGAAGTGGGAGGTGAGCCAATTGTTGCTTGTTGAAGACACTACACTTATAGCAGGGTCAGAGGAAGGATCAAGGAATTAGTGATGGAGTTTGGAAAAGTATGCGATAGGAGAAAGTTGAAGGTAAATGTGGGTAAAAGCAAGGTGATGAGATGCACAAGGGTGGGGATGGCAGTGAGTTGGAAGTAAGTCTAAAAGGAGAGACGCTGGAGGGAGTGGGTAGCTTTAGGTATTTGGGGGTCGCATGTGGCAGGAAAGGGAGGAATGGAGGTGGAGGTAAGTTGTAGATTGATAGACTCAAGTAAATGCCTTGGGGGATTAAAAAATATTAAGAGGAATAAGCAACTGGGAAAGGATGGAAAGAGGAGATTGTATGATGGGGTGATTGTGCCGATGGCATTGCATGGGACAGAGACTTAGAATTTAAGAGAGACATAGAGGAAAAGTTTAAATGTGTCTGAGATGAAATGTCTGAGAAGTATGATAGAGTTTATTAGGATGGATAGTGTGAGAAACAAGGAGGTGAGGAGGAGAGCAGGATTGGAAAAGGAGATGGCAGATAGGGCTAATGGAAGATTATTGTGATGGTTTGGCCACATGGAAAGAATGAGTGAAGAGAGATTAGTAAAAGAGGTGTAGAAGGTAGTGGAAGGAGTTAACATAAGGGGACGACCGAGGATGAGATAGATTGATGGGGTGAAGGTGGCCTTGAACAAAAAGGGAATGTCGATGTATGGGTGATACTGCTATGCAAGGGAGGGATAGGGGATGGGGGTTTGGGGTGCTTTTATGTGAATGACATTTTGACGCAGTCCGAAGAGATTTCTCCCCTTCTTCTCTTTTTCTGCATGAGGGGACGGAGACCGGGGGGAGGGGGTCGCCGATTAAATGAAGTGGCCTTGCTGTGGATGTACTGTGTCTTGCTGCATTGCGTTTGACCCTTGGAAGTTGGCGGATGCAAGGATGACCCGTAATCCACGAGGAGCTGAGATGGGAGGGTGAAAGGGGTGGAAATAGGTGACTTGCCTCCGACTTATCTACCTCCCTTATAAGAGGGAAAAGTATCTTTGTTTATATATATATATATATATATATATATATATATATATATATATACATATATATATATATATATATAAGATTGAAGGTGAAAGAAGTTGACGAGGAGAAATGGGGGAATTTTACGCCTTAACGTTTCGACCCGCAGGGTCTTGATCACAAAGCTAACAACTCAAACGTAACCGGATATTTTATACACGGACGGGTCATCTTATGGGACGCTTCGGAGAGCTTGCTATTTTATCTGCGTATTCTTTTATTATTAATAAACTTATGGCTTTTGCTAAACATATAAATCCTTCTCTATGGTTAATGTTGTTATTAGAGTTGATATATGCTGCCTCAATTGTCTTCCTTAGTTTCTTGGATGATCCTTTATTTAATACGGTTGTGTTGTTCCAATCTGGAAGGTGACCATGTTTATCCACATGTATTACTATGGAGTTAGATGTCCTATGGGCTTTTAAGTCATTTTTATGTTCATTTATTCTTTTATTAATTCCGCGACCAGATTCACCAAAATATGAAGAGGGACAGCTTTTACACGGGATTTTATAAACAACGCTGTTTTCGTTAGTGGGATTATTGTCGCTACGTGTTACCAAATGTCCTACTTTGCTACCTGACGTCCTGGCTATTTTGATGCCCGCTTTTAGGAGAAAAGTGTCTAGGTGTGAATTAACATTAGAGTTTGGTACTGTGATATATCTGGTTTCATTATTACATTTATTATCATTCTTATTTTTATTTTCATCTTTGCTTTTGTTAATTATTTCTTTGGCTTTCTTTTTCAACCTACATAAGAGACCTTTTGGATATTTGAGTTTGATGAAAGTCTCAGTAATATGTTGTAATTCAGGATCTAGAAATTCTTTACTGCATATACGAAATGCTCTGAGGAAGAAACCCATTATAATACCTGTTTTAGTTCTGTCATCATGTCCTGAGTAGAAGTGTATATAGTCTTCTTTATTAGTCAACATATATATATATATATATATATACATATATATATATACATATATATACATATATATACATATATGCATATATATACATATATATACACATATATATACATATATGGGAAACAGTAAACACCAGATTCAATTGAAGGGTTTATTTGCCCGACGTTTCGATTCCCGTTCAGGAATCGTCTTCAGGGGGTATAACAGTTACAAGAATGTAAACTCCTTATGAATCGCTGAAACGGTAAACCTGGGAAAGGTTCACCCTTTCAGTCAATTGTACAACGCATACATTACAATAATAAAATAAAATAAAATAACATAAAATAAAATAATAAAATACATTACAATACCAATTAGAATAAAATAAAAATTAAAATTTTGAACATAAAACAAACGAAATTCTCCGACATACCATCTTGTTTCGTACTTGGCTAAACTTCTCAGACCTCTAGTGACTGATTCACCACATATGCTTCAGAATTCGGCTGACTTCATTGAAAGAATCAAAGGACTTAACTTAAGGAGAGGGGATGTCTTGGTTTCCTTCGATGTTCAGTCCATGTTCACGTCCATCCCACGAGATTTGGCCAAAAGTGTGCTGAAGTCGGCCATGGAGGACAACCGGGGATTCTTGGATAACCAGAAACTTTCCGTGTCAGAACTCATGAGACTCATATCCCTGTGCCTTGACTCCACTTACTTCCGCTTCAGGGATCACACCTACCATCAGCGTAAGGGCACACTGATGGGATCGCCTATTTCAGTTGTGGTGGCGGAAGTAGTGATGCAAAGACTGGAAGCTCAACTTCTAAGTGCTGCACCTACTTCGCTAAAACTGTGGACTAGATACGTTGATGATGTGTTCGCCATTTTGGACAGCAAGGACGTGGAGCCTTTCTTCAGTTACATCAACGGTGTTGAACCGGCCATTCAATTCACAATGGAACTGGAGAAGGATTTCCAACTGCCATTCCTGGACGTCTGCGTCAAGCGCGAAGGTGACACCCTTGGTACAAGTGTCTACAGAAAGCCCACCCACACTGATAGACTGTTGGACTTTGATAGCTACCATCCAGATTGCCACAAAAGGAGTGTAATCAGGACTTTATGGAACAGAGCAGATAAAGTCTGTTCTTCTGTGGAATCCAAGAAGGCCGAAAGAAAACACCTTTTACAGGTCTTCCGGAACAACGGCTATTCCAGCAGTACCATACGGAAATGGACAAAAGCACGACCCACCGACACCCCACAACAGAGACCACATAGCACGCCTAGAGTCACTATCCCCTACATCAAAGGAGCTTCAGAGGTTACTGCTAGAGTCTTACGTGACAAAGGAATACAAGTAGCACACAAACCCCGCAACACCTTACACAGAAATCTAACCAAAGTAAAAGACACCGAAGAACCTACTCAACAGGCCGGTGTAGTTTACCAAATAAGCTGCACGGACTGTGACACGGTTTACGTAGGAGAAACACAAAAGAAACTATCCACTAGAGTACAAGAACACCAACGTGCAGTTAGACGAGAAGATCCGAAATCGGCCCTGTACAAACACACTACAGAACACCAACACATGATTGATTGGGATGGAGTTACAACTCTACATAAAGAAAATAATAAAAAGAAAAGACTATTCCTCGAAGCATGGGAAACTAAGAGCAACTGCATAAAGAGGTGCATTGACCTCAACCCTATTTATCTAGGCACGAGGAGTAACACAGGCTAATTCCTCTGTTCTGTTTTCTTTTCTCCGTTGCTTCTTTTCGACCTGTCGTTTGTTCACCAGTTGGCTTTTGACTGACTTCCTTTCTCGTAAGCGATCTCCCAATGCACCTCTTCGACTCCCCCCACCCTTCCCGTGACTTTACATTTGTAGTTTGCTTCCCTTTTTTCTACTGTCATTCTTCTTTGCTTTTTTTTTTTTTGTCTGCTTGAAATGTAGTCATTTGTTATTGACCCCCTTTTTCCGCTTGTCCACCACTTCCTACTTCGGCGGACATTTGGTCCACCTTCTTTCTTTTACGTCTTTGTATTATGTCCTGTATTTACTTTTGGGTTTCGTTTTGATGTTTTTTGTCACACTGCCATTTACTCTTTGTATTTTGTTTGGTTTTATTTGTTTGGTTGTAATTTAGGCGTTTACCCCCCCCCCTGACATTTCGTTACGGACATTTGGTCCTTGTTGTATGTTCGGAAGTATTCATGTTAGTGTCACGCTAGAGTCTTTTTGCTACTTTTGTTTTTGTTCACAGCCATGTATTTTAATTTGTATTTTGTAGTGTATTTTTGTTTTTAATTCAGTCGTTTGTTCCTGATTCTTCAGTGCGGACATTTGGTCCGCTTCTATTTACTCTTTGTCTTGTTGTTGTTTACTATGTGTCTCCTATGGTCACTTTTTCTTCGTTTGTTTTATGTTCAAATTTTTAATTTTTATTTTATTCTAATTGGTATTGTAATGTGTTTTATTATTTTATTTTATGTTATTTTATTTTATTTTATTATTGTAATGTATGCGTTGTACAATTGACTGAAAGGGTGAACCTTTCCCAGGTTTACCGTTTCAGCGATTCATAAGGAGTTCACATTCTTGTAACTGTTATACCCCCTGAAGACGATTCCTGGACGGGAATCGAAACGTCGGGCAAATAAACCCTTCAATTGAATCTGGTGTTTACTGTTTTCCAATATGGATCCCAGATTCCAAATGTTCTCTTACATATACATATATATACACTTATATATATATATATATATATATATATATATATATATATATATATATATACACACACACACACACACACACACACACATATATATATATATATATATATATATATATATATGTATATATATATATATATATATATATATATATATATATTGAGGCGCAGCGAATTACTTTGCTGCGCATAGGGGAAACATAGCAGGTGCCCTCTTATTGCGTTACGTAACGTAAACAAACGCGGAGAGGGTAAGGATCCACGGAGTACTCGGTGCTACGTTTATTGGCAATAGGAAAAACGACTTTCTCATCTTCACACAACAGGTGCTGCCATTGAAACTATGGAGGGGCAGACAGAAATTGGGAGGAAGAGTAGAAGTAGTAGATGAAAAGCTGTAAAACAATACAGAGTGGCGCTCGTTACTAACAGCTCTTATACAGAATTACAAAGAATCTGAACATGAAATACGAGCAGCTTAAGGCTAAATTCATTATGACATACAAATAATGCAATATAACAGATCTTCTAAAACTAAATTCGGCTCAAAAAACTTACTGAGTTGGCCGGAAGGGAGGGGTGTGTACACCTTAGGCGTTTTGAAACCAGACTGGCGCCTAGAAGTGTGACGTGACATCACAAACGGCAACCGGTCTTACACACCTTCTTTATTCTAATTCTTAAAATGAACATTGTACAAATAATGCGATGTTATCTTGCGACATAGCTTGCAGACAACTTACAAAGGTGGGATTTTCGAACAGATGAGGTCTCTGTTCGAAATACACTTAAAATTAAAGTATTACAAAAAACAAAATTGAAACCCCTTCCGAGGGGAAACGAGCCTTACGACAAAAAATATGTAAACATGGAGGTACACGGAATTATATATAAAAAAAAGGCCCCGTTACTGCTCGTAACGGCACACTCCCTTCTTAATTTTCTAGGGGGAAATTACAAAATCTATTGACATAACAGCACAAGCTCAGAAATGGGTCTTACATATTCATGAGCCTTGTTGTTTACCAAAACTCTTACTTGGACTTTCCTGACTAAACCATCCTTGCTAGGGAATACTTTAATTACAATACACAAAGGCCACTGTCCTTGGGGACACTCTTGATTTTTCACCAACACTACATCATCCACCTTTACATTTGGAGAGGAATTAACCCACTTTCTTCTAGGTTGCAAAGAGGAAAGATACTCTTTCTTCCATCTCTTCCAGAATTCCTCAGCAAGGTGATGTACATGCTTCCATTGTGTTTTGTATACTGCCTTAATATCTATCTCTTCAGGAAGAGTTACAGGAATATCTGTTTTCTGAGTGAGAAGGATAGATGGAGACAAAACGAAAGGACTACTAGGGTCCGATGAAACAGGAACTAAAGGTCTGGAATTCACGATCTTACATACCTCCGCAAAAAAGGTTACTAACACCTCATGTGTTAATGCCTTGGGGTGATGGTTAGTCAGTATTACATTCATGATGTTGCGGACTATCCCAACCATACGCTCCCATGCTCCACCCATGTGAGAAGCACGAGGGTTAAATAACCAAGTGCAGCCTTGACTTGACAAGAAACTATTGACATCACCACCTTCATCGGTAATGGCAAGCAAGTTCAGTGCCTTGACAGCACCTACAAAGTTCGTGCCTCTGTCAGAACGCATCAGTTTAACTGGGCCACGAATACAGATGAATCTCTTTAAGGCATTAATGAAGGAAGAGGTACTCAATTCTTCTACCGTCTCTATATGGATAGCTCTGGAAACAAGACAGGTGAACAGAACGCCCCATCTTTTACTTTCGAGGAAGGAACTTCTAGTGCGCCGCGTTTTTATATGCCAGGGGCCAAAAAGGTCAACTCCTACATAAGAAAATGGCGGATTGGGAGTAAGTCTGTCAATGGGCAAGTCTCCCATCTTCTGAACACATGCCTTACCTCTTACCCTTTTACAGGTGACGCATTTAGAAATGACCTTAGAGATGGTACGTTTCCCTCCCAAAATCCAGAAACCACCTGTACGGATGGCTCCTTCTGTAATCACTCTCCCTTGGTGGTGCACTGTCTCATGGTAGTGACGGATCAACAACAAGCCTAAGTGGGATTCCTTTGGAATAATAATAGGCCTTGCAAGCATACCAAGTACATCGCTGCCTTGGCTCAACCTGCCTCCTACACGAAGTAGGCCCTTCTGGTCTAAATAAGGAGACAGAGATGCAATGGGACTGGAAGGAGATAAACAAACTTCACCTTGCAATTTAATCATGGCAGACGAAAAATAATCCTTTTGGTATATCTGAACAATGAGATCAGCTGCATCTTCTAGTTGATTGGGTGACTTATGTTTGTTGCACATATGCCAACCTGAACAACACTTGTTACCTTGTTTGAAAGAACGGGCTATGTGCTTAAGGAGAGCTACCGCTCTTACAAGTCTCCTCCAACAGGAGAAATTAGAGAACCTCTGAGCTAATGACACAACTGCAGGTTCTACATTGCTCTTGTTTACACTAACAAGGGGTTCAGACTCAATTGTGTAGTCTGATACCTTCACTTCTTTATCTGTCTCCGGGCTTACAAGAGGAAAACTTCCACGGGTGGATACAACATCCTCAAATAAGCATGAGGGACCTGACAACCAATCACTCTGATTTAGGTCGGTTATTTCGAGACCACGGGTAGCCAGGTCTGCTGGATTACAATCCGTAGGTACATAATGCCATTGGGTAGGTTTGGTGGACGACCTAATGTGGTCTACTCTGTTACTCACGTAGACATGAAATCTACGCCTTTCATTATGAATATAGCCTAAGACAATCATGCTGTCAGAATAGAAATGCCTTGCGTCTACGGTTTTGTCTAAGCAATCTGTGATGGAATTACTGAGATTAACTGCCATCACTGCAGCACACAACTCCAACCTGGGAATAGTATGACCATGGTTGGGAGCTACTTTAGCCTGTCCCCTCACAAAACACACCTGGTAGCTTTTGGTATCACTAAAAACTTTAAGATATGATACAGCTCCTACTGCTACTCTGGAGGCATCTGAAAAGGTATGAAGCTCTATCCTGTGAGCTTGAGACAAAGAAATACTAGCGAACTGACGATTGATGCTTATGTCCTTGAGGTTCCTTAAGGACGTTAGCCATCTGGACCATTTGGTATGGATCTTAGCTGGTATGGGTTCATCCCAACCACACTTTAGATTGGTTATCTCTCTTAGGAGTAGTTTCCCCACTATTATTACTGGAGCTAAGAACCCCATGGGGTCAAACAGACTGTTTACAACAGACAGTATTCCTCTTTTTGTCGAAGGCTTGTCTGAATCCATGAATCTGTATACAAAAACATCTTTTTGGATATCCCATAAGAGGCCTAGGCTAGACTGCATAGGCATAGAGTCAGAAGTTAGGTTCAGCTCCTGAAGGTTATCAGCCAGCTCACTGGTGGCAAACTTTTCCAGCACTTCCTTACTGTTGGAAGTGATCTTGTGCAAGCGCAAGCGTCCTCCTTCTTGGAGTGCTGACTTAGAGTCTTGGATTAACTTGTAAGCAGTCTCTGCATCTGGCAGAGATGCTAACCCATCATCCACGTAGAAATTGTTCTCTATGAAATAACGAACTTCAGGAGAGGCATTTTCTACCGACTTACGCAAGCCATAGGTGGCAATGGCGGGAGATGGAGTGTTTCCAAAGACGTGAACAGTCATCCTATACTCAATCAACTTTTGATCAGGGTCGTTATCCTTGTACCAGAAGAATCTGAGGTAATCTCTTTGCTCAGTCTTCACTTTGAAATTGTAGAACATCTGTTCTACATCAGCTGCCACTGCTACAGCTTCCTGACGGAAACGCAGAAGAATCCCGAGAATGCTGTTTGTCATATCAGGACCTGACATCAGCATATCATTTAGGGAGAACTCTCTGGATTTGGCAGAAGAGTCGAACACAAATCTGATCTTGTCAGGTTTCTTAGGGTGGTATACCCCAAACAAGGGAAGATACCAGCACTTCTGATCAGACTTCAATGGTGGTGCAACCTCAGCGTGCCCACGATCTAACATCTTTTGCATGAAGGCCATCATATGCTGACGTTTTTCAGGCTTTGTGCTGAGGCTACGATGGAGAGACAGTGTGCGGTGCCACACAAAGTCTCTATTATTACTGGTGGCTACAACATTAGGACGGAAAGGCAGTGGCGCGACCCAATGGCCACTTTGATCCTTGCGGAACTCTGAGTTCATGACATCTAAGAACTTCCTGTCTTCAATCGACAGGGCAGTCTTGTCATCATCTTTGGTTACTTTGAACAAATCATCCTTTACTTCAGAGACGTGAATCTGGTTACCACATGGTGCGACTATAGAGGGACGTCTATCATGTACAAAGGATGTTTTGAAACTGCTAATGACAGAAGGCATACAAGTGCCATGGAGACACACTTCCCCAATGATTGCCCATCCCAGACTGGTCTGTTGAGCTAGAGGGGCATTGACAGGTCCGATTCTCTGGTCAAAAATGTAATGGGCTGAAGGTACATCTCGACCAATGATGAGAAGAATCTCAGCCTCGGGGACTAGAGGCGGAATACATTCAGCCAGGTCGGACAGATGGGGATAGCCGCGAGCTATGGCAGGAGTGGGTATCTCTTCTCTCACATTCGGAATGCTGTCACATTCCACTAGCAGAGGGACATGTACCTCATGTGAGTTATGCCACGACACGATGGTGTAATTTTTGGTGGTGCGCCCAGAAGCGCCCGTTACACCTGCACAGGTAGCTAGACGATATGAAACCCGTTTGCTCTGCTTGTCAAACAAATTGAAAAACTCAGACCTTTCTAAAGAGCAATTGCACTGATCGTCTAGGATGGCATAACACCACACCCCGAGCTCTGGCTTACTTTCAGGATAAACTTTCACCAAGAAGGTCTTGGCACAGGACTTACTCATGGAGGTGGGGTTACTGCATATCAAGGTACACTTTGAATTGACAGCAGCGTCCTCCCCTCAATGAGTCTTTACTACAGGAGTAAGAACATTGGGAAGCGACACTTGGTTGACTACAGGGGCGCGAGGTGTCTTATCTTGAGCAGCCTCCCTTCCTTGCTGTGTTACAGCTTGAATGGAATTTCCCTTTTGTCTGGGTCCATCGTAGTGTAAGGCAGCCACGTGACTGGAGGCCTTACAGAGCTTGCAGAACAGTCTTTGTCTGCAGCTGGAGGGAGGATGGTCATCCTTACAACACCTAAAGCATATACCTTTATCACTTAAGAAATCCTTCCTTTCGCTGACAGACAGGGTACGGAAGGCCCTGCAGAAATTCAAATCATGCACCTCCGCATTATGGAAAATACAGAACCTCTCTTTTTCTGCCTTTCCTTGATCGGCGGAACTAGCAGTGTTAACTGACCTGTCAGCAACCGCGGTCGTCTTACTACCACTTGACAGGGTGGTGTCGGTCTTCCTCACGTGTACTTGGGGAAACTTAGAGGAATGTGGCTTCTCTGCTTTCATAAATCTGTCACCCGGGTCATGAAAGGCGAAACATGGATTATTCTTGACCTTTGCCATCTCCTTCACAAACTCTACAAAGAATGTGAAGGGTGGATACGGTACACCGTAGGTGGTCATGTAATTCGAGGCCTTGCCAACCCACTTCTCTTGTAAACAGGATGGGAGTTTATTGACAATAAGTTTGATGCCTGAATAGGTATCATAATAGGCAAAAGGAGTACTGTAGACCGGGTCTGCCTTCAAAGCTTCTATATGGAACAGGATGTCACACAGGTCAAATAACTTGGAGGTATCTTTAGGTGCTAGCCGAGGAAAGACGGCTAACTTCTTTTTAATCGAAGTCTCAACGATCCCAGGGGCAGCAAACCTATCATTTAAGCGTTCCCAGATTCTATTGCACGCCCTGTTTGGATCATTTGCGTTGGAGGCTCTGGTCGCACGGGCCCATCTTTTCGATTCAGGCCCTAGGTGCTTAACTAACAGATCCATTTCCTCCTTGTGTGAGATATTCAACTCTCGCACGACTTCGCTGAAACTCTCTCTCCAGACAGCATAATTTTCAGGAGTGTCATCAAAATTGGACAGTCTGCCAAGAAGTAATTCCTTCCGCATGAGGAACTTAGTTACATCAACACAATTAGAGGGTGTTCCCGACCCATGACACGTACTACAAGGAGGTTTTACTACAGGTTGGGACACAGAAACTACAGGTTGGGACACAGAAATGCTATGATTAGCAATGGGTTGCTGTGCAAGTTGCACAGGTTTCACGTTGGCTTCCTCACTGCGAGGTTCAACACTGGATGGAATATTGTTCACAGGCTGTGAGTTAACTCTGAGATCAGAACAGGGCTTGAAAACAGGACTTTCAGGGTTCAAGCCTACCGGATCTTTCTGACTAGCGGAAACATAAACTATACCACCCTGCTGTTACACATATAGCTGGGTGCGGGTAGCAACTGTTTCTTTTAGTTGGTCCCATTCACTGCATGTTTCCCAATCATTGTCGGCTCCTAAGTGCCTAAGTTCGGCTTCGGCTACTTCCAACTCCTTTTGCTGTGCCATAACTTTGAACTTGGCCAGCATTTCAGCCTCTTCTCTTGACCTTTGAGCTTCCTTGTCAGCCTTTTCTTTTGCCCTTTGAGCTTCCTTTTCAGCCCTTTCCTTCATAAGCTGACCTTCTTGCTCGGCAAACTTGACTCTAATACGAGCGGTCTCCACCTTGGCTCGTTGCCTCCTTGCAACACTAACACTGGTGCTACTGGAACGACCTGACCTAACCGACTTTCTCGAACTGCCCTTCATGGAAGGGGGTACACAAAACTCAGAGTGGTCGACGAGGGATAAAGGAACTTGACTGGACTTCGGGTCATCCTGTAAAAACGGTTCAGTGTGGTGTTCCTCTTCCGTGACTTCAACTGAGGAAGAGGATGCATAATTACTGATTGCCTGACGAAAAGATGCCTGAAAATCCCTGTCTTCGTGCTTCACTGATTCAGCACGAGCCAGACTTTCTGAAGTACGTTCACGCATTAAGAATTCCAGATACCTTTTTACAGTATCCTGGTACACAGCGTGGGCCTTATACAACCAAGGACTATGATTCGGTTCCTCCAATAAGGCCTGTACTCCTTCCCTACTCGCCTTTACCCTCTCTTCATGCTGATCAGACGCTCTCTGAAAACCCTCTTGCCCTTCGGCAGTTAGGGTCCTGAGTCTACCAGAGACGGGTCCTTCATCTATACTGTGGGTGGAAGACATATTGCCTAGCGAGAGAAACAGTGACAGACAAAAGTAAACGATAAGGAAGGCAAAGAAAAAACTCAACTTGAACGAAAACCACGGAGTACGTTACCACACTCCTAACTATACGACTATTTGGGTAGACAACAACAGATTAAACCTTACATTTGGTAAGGCACATTATTCGCATGCTCACATCAACATATGACAAAATTTTAGGCAAGGTAGCTTTGCCTTCAAAGGGAAAAAACAAATGCTTACAATACGATGGGGGTTTGTTATGTAAACACTGGTGGGACTTGGCGCCCGTACGTTGCTGCCACATCAACACCTTGCGCGCCGATACGATTACTAAGACGACACGAGATCACTACACTTAATTTCCCGCATCGGCCACTACACTTAATTTCCGGCATCGGCCACTACACTTAGTTTCCCGCATCGGCAACAACACAACACTTCGCATACACTCGCACTTATCGTTCGCGAAAACTAGCGACACATCAAGCTTGTTGTGGTGACGACGAGGCGAATCTAGACGTGGCAAAGGTGGACGGGCGTGGTCGACATTCCAAGGATGGACTTGGCATACTGCTCCGGCTACCTTTTAACTCCTTCGCAGCGGCTCTTTTCATTCACCTCTTCACGAAAGCGATTTTCTTTCATTTCATTGGCAGGGAGCGCCAATGGCCTCACTTTTCATTGAGGCGCAGCGAATTACTTTGCTGCGCATAGGGGAAACATAGCAGGTGCCCTCTTATTGCGTTACGTAACGTAAACAAACGCGGAGAGGGTAAGGATCCACGGAGTACTCGGTGCTACGTTTATTGGCAATAGGAAAAACGACTTTCTCATCTTCACACAACAGGTGCTGCCATTGAAACTATGGAGGGGCAGACAGAAATTGGGAGGAAGAGTAGAAGTAGTAGATGAAAAGCTGTAAAACAATACAGAGTGGCGCTCGTTACTAACAGCTTTTATACAGAATTACAAAGAATCTGAACATGAAATACGAGCAGCTTAAGGCTAAATTCATTATGACATACAAATAATGCAATATAACAGATCTTCTAAAACTAAATTCGGCTCAAAAAACTTACTGAGTTGGCCGGAAGGGAGGGGTGTGTACACCTTAGGCGTTTTGAAACCAGACTGGCGCCTAGAAGTGTGACGTGACATCACAAACGGCAACCGGTCTTACACACCTTCTTAATTCTAATTCTTAAAGTGAACATTGTACAAATAATGCGATGTTATCTTGCGACATAGCTTGCAGACAACTTACAAAGGTGGGATTTTCGAACAGATGAGGTCTCTGTTCGAAATACACTTAAAATTAAAGTACTACAAAAAACAAAATTGAAACCCCTTCCGAGGGGAAACGAGCCTTACGACAAAAAATATGTAAACATGGAGGTACACGGAATTATAAGAAAAAAAGGCCCCGTTACTGCTCGTAACGGCACACATATATATATATATAATTTTCTATTTTTATTTTCTATTTTTCTATTATTTTTATTATTATTATTATTATTTTCTTTTATTTTTTCATGACAGCTCGGTTGGTACAGCAGTGGATTGGTGAGCAAAAGATCGACAGGGCAACTAAGGAAGTCGCTGCCTAAGTAAGAAAAAACAAAGAAATTTACTTTAGGACAATTGATAGGGGTTTGAATAAGGAAAAATATAATGGAAAGCTGAAATAAGCTTGTCTTCGTAATAGAGCATTTGATAACAAGAATTTTGCACCCCTGAACGGCCCCGGATTTTGCCACCATGTTGAATAAATGACCTTTTCCATCTTATTAGGATTCACTTTACAGGAAAATATGTCGATATATAAAATAATCTAGATAAAAGTTTCAATGAAATTTTTTCTATAATTTCTCTTGTGCGGTGCACGGTTTTGACGCTATATGTGAGAGGATGTTTGTATATTTTAGAGTCGTACCCCCAGTTACGTAATATGACGAAAAATTATCTTGTATTTTTTATTGAAGGACAGTTAGGGTTGATTCACACTATCGGTCCGGTCGCGCTCCAGTCTCGCTACGCTCCGGTTCTGAGGTATTCAGGGTTGATTCACACTATCGGTCCGGTCACGCTCCACTCTCGGTTCTGAGGTATTTATCGGTCCGCTCTCGTTCCCGTCATCCCCCCTCCCTCGACACCAGTAGAAGTCTTACCATCAGTTACGAAGGATGTGTGACTGTAGTACAGCGAAGTTAGGTCATAGAGCTCTGGTTTACCTTTGACTAATTGTAAGAGGCCGGTAGTGTACGAATGGAAATGAGCTAGGGCATTAGAATAATTCAGACTCGACGCCTGCTCGAGGGCGACGTTATGTCTATGTGAGGGCGACGTTATGTCTATGTAAACACACCGACGGTGGTGACTGTTTTATAATCGATGATGTAATCAAAACTCTGTAAGCGCAGGTTAGCTTCGTTTGACTAATGCTGAGGTAAACAATATTGCTAGTGGCATTGTAATGGCTTTCCGGATTGGTGCAAGGTGGAGAAGGAGAAAAAAACTATTGGTGCATGAATTCAAAGTCACGCCCATAAGGAGTGACATTTATTTGAAAAGTCACCGGAGATTGGATTAGAAAAATTAGTGACGTCAGACGAAGGTAGCTTAGCGTAGGATACGGGATCTCGTCAGAGAGGATCAGGAGACGATCTAGAGAGACGATCGAGGGAGACGATCGAGAGAGACGATGTAGAGACGAGAGAAAGAGATCCTGAGTGTAACCAGAAGGTGAAATTACAGTGAAAGAAGAAAGAAAATTCACCACCCTTTTATTAACCCAAAGGACGAGAGAACTAGGCACGGGGCCTAGAAAATAGTGAGACTACAGGAAATACAAGGCATTGGGCCTACTGCTTAAGAGGAACTTGAATATTTAGTGAAACTCACGTAACGAGAGGCAAGGGGCCTCGAGACGAGTGATATTACAAGTCAAATTTAAGTGTAATGATCGAGGACCGACAGTGGTGGTGACAGTGGTGACAAGGGGTGGCGAAACTAATTCTATTAGCATTTCATCTGAAACCACAAAATTAAAGTAAGTTTTGTAGGTTATATTTTATTCAGTTGGTGCTTATGTATATCCTAGCTGTGCGCATTGCCATTGTATCAGTGATAAATAAAAAGAAAACGTATTTTTATCATTTATCTACCTTTCGCATGATTCCATTGTGGTGTTTTCTTTGGATTATCCATGGTTTGGTAGGACAGAAGGAAACACTATTTGCTTAAACGAAGACTGAATCTCGACTGGAGTGGAGCAGTAGGCAGGGCTGCAGCGTTTTCTACACTGCCGTGTAGAATGGGAGTGTTGCCATACCGGGGTATACATTTTTCTCGGGCGTGTGCAGACTTTCATAGCAAGATATACTTGTCAAACTTTGACAAAATGTTGGTTCTAGTTTTTTTTATTCTTGAATGTATATAAGGCCCCCATGCCCTAACATATTCAGTAAGATATGAAAATTCTTTTTTATTATTATTATTATCGCTAAAAGAAAGCTGAAACTTTAGCGTATATTTTTTTTACTACACCGTGAAAACGTATCTAGGAGGTGCTAAGATGGGAGGGAGGGTGGAGGGGTGTGGAGTGTTTTCGGGGATGGAATGGGTGGGAAGGATTTTATGCCTTGTCCTTTTTTGGCTACCTCCCTGGTAAGGAGGGAAAAGCCTTGGTATATGTATGTATGTAAAAACGTATCTTTTGGGGTACAATATTTTATAAGTAACACAATTACCAATTAAGTCATATTTTGATGTACCATTTATTATTTGATAACAGTTCTATGATTTTTAAACAAAAGTTTGAGTTTTTAAATGTTATGAACAGCCCGCTGATATGTAGAAAAAATTTCCTCATATCCTTGTGCAGTTGCCACATGCCGCTATTTGGTACAAAATTCTACGAAACGGCAGCCCTGGCAGGTGCAGGACCGTGGCAACTGAGTTCACACTGGCGCTCACGGTTCGGTCACGGTCCAGTCTCGCTCCAGTAAAAATATCTTTTGACGGAACCGTGACCGGAGCGAGACCGGAGCGAGACTGGAGCGAGAGCGCCAGTGTGAATGCTTCCATTGAAATTAATGAGACAATATTGGACCGGACCGAGAGCGTAGCGAGACTGGAGCGCGACCGGATTGATAGTGTGAATCAACCCTTAAAGAGCCATTCTTATTATGTGGGGAAAATCTATTTGCGAAGGGAATCTCTGAGGGAGCGAAGTGAAACAAAAAATGTGTGAAAACACTGATAAACTACAACAGCAAGTAAATGCCTTGGTGGATTAAAAGTGTAACGAGAAATAAACATTTGGAAATGGATGCTAAGAGGAGATTGTATGAAGGAGTGATTGTGTCAACAGCACTGTATGGGGCAGAAACATGGAACATAAGAGGGGAGGAGTTTGAATGTGTTCGAGATGAGGTGTCTGAGAAGTATGGTGAGGTTACTAGGATGGATAGGGTGAAAAATGAGGTGAGGGGGAGAACAGGGGTGGAAAGGGAGTTGGGATATAGGGTTGATGAAAGAGTATTAGGATGGTTTGGACACATGGAAAGAATGAGTGAAGAAAGATTAGTAAAAGAGGTGTGACAGGCAGAGGTGGAAGAAGTGAACATGAGGGGTCGACCTAGGATGAGATGGATGGATGGGGTAAAAAGGGCTTTGGGAAAGAGGGGAATGTCTGTTGAGGAAGGACGGGAGAGGACAGAAGACAGGAGTGAATGGAGAATGGTTGTATATGGATGATGCTGTGATGCATGAGGTAGAATGGGTGGGGGATAAGGGGTGAGAGAGTATGTGTGAGAAATAACTAGACGCAGCCCAAAGGGATTTTTCCCAGTCTTCTTTTCTGCATGAGGGGACGGAGAGGGGAGGTCGCCTATTTAATGAAGCGGCCTTGCTGTGGATATGCTATGTCTTGTGACCCTGTTTCTGACCCAGGGCAGTGGGCGAGATGCAAGGATGACCCGTCATCCAGGAGGTGCCAAGATAAGAGGGAGGGAAGAGGGTGGAGGGGAGTGGAGTCTGATAGGGATGGAATGGGTGGGAGTGGTTTCTATGCCTTTGTATTTTAGCTACCTCCCTTATAAGGGGGGGGGGGAAGCCTTTGGTATATGTATTGTTATTATTATTATTATTATTATTATTATTATTATTATTATTATTATTATTATTATTATTATTATTATTATTATTATTATTATTATTATTATTATTATTATTATTATTATTATTATTATAATTATTATTATTATTATTATTATTATTATTTTTATCATTATTATTATCATTATTATTATTATTATTATTATTATTATTATTATTATTATTGTTATTATTATTATTGTTATTATTATTATTATTATTATTATTATTATTATTATTGTTATTATTATTAATTATTATTATTATATTATTGTTATTATTATTATTATTATTATTAATTGATTATTATTATTATTATTATTAATTATTATTATTATTATTATTATTATTATTATTATTATTATTATTATTATTATTATTATTATTATTATTATTATTATTATTATTATTATTATTATTATTATTATCATCATCATCATTGGTGCATCGATGATTCTACTGAAGTCAGCACCAAATTGTATGCCTTTATAACAACTTCTTTTGACCTGAGTGTGCACTAGGGTTGCGGCGACGATTCGACTTATCTCACTCTTATTTCCCTACCATGCAGGAAATCCTCCATCCAGCTTAGTAAGTTACCTTGTATCCCTCCTATGTTTTCCTTTTTTTCATATAATTTTTCATGCAGAACTTTGTCGAAGGCTTTTTGGAAGTCTAGGAAAGCACAATCAGCCCATCCATTACTTTCTTGTATTATATCTATTAGACTTGAGTAGAAACAGATTAAATTTAGCACATGATCTTCACTGTCTGATTCCAAATTGTCTCAAGTTTATTATAATCTTCCACGTGTTTTACCCATCTGTTCTTGAACAATTTTCTCGCAAATTTTGGCTACAGTGATTGTAAGGGAGACCTGTCTGTAATTGGTTGATTCTTGTTTCCTCCTTTATATATTAGTACAGTGTTGGCATTTTCCCAGTCATTTGATATTTTTCCTTTTTGAGTGAGCAACTTATTATGTTGTATATTTTGTCCATTAGTTCTTCTTTGCATTCTTTTTGTATCCAATTTGCAATTCCGTCTGGGCTGTGCTATTTCCTAACGTCAAGATTCGTTAATTGATCCTTTATTTCTTTTTGTGTTATCATTATTTCCCTCACGAGGGGAGATTGCACCTCACTTTGTCCCAATGCTGTACTTTTTCTCTAGTGAAAATCAACCAAGTGATTGTTCATGACTTCGGCCATTTCTAAATCTTCTGTGTATTCTGTATTTCCATGGTGTAGTTTCACCATTTCCTGTTTATTTTTAAGTTTACCATTTTACATATCTATAGAACAGTTTGGGTTGATTTTTACATTTTTCTATGATGTCTTTTTTGTAGTCTCTTTTTTCCTCTCTGCGCATTTTTACATATTCATTTCTATGGTTCATATACATTTGGTATTTTCCAGGTCTTTTTATCTTTTCTCCATCTTTTCCAAACTTTATCTCCTCTATCTTTTGCCTCATTGCATCTTCTGTTGAACCTGCATTTGATGTACACCTCTTGTTTCTGTCTTGGTACGTATCTATTCACTCCTTCCTTATAGATTTCCATCAAGATAGTCCATTTCTCCTCTACTTTTGTCTCTTCAATGTAGAATTTTTCCGAATTTCCATTTTGAAATAATTTCTAAGTTTCCTAAAGTCCATTTTGTTGTACATCAGTCCTCCTTTTCTGTTTGTTTCCTTTCTGTCCATATATATTTCTTTTTTTAGTTCAGCCTCTATTAGTATGTGGTCACTCTTTCCAAATGGTGTCTTCTATTCAATTTTATCCACAATTTCAGGTTCTGTTGTAATATCAAATTCAGTCTCAACTGTTCTTCATTACTTCTGTATTTTGTATTTTCATTTACTTATTGTGTCACTGTATGTTCTATGGTCATGTCAAGTAATACATTTCCCTATAGATCCTCTCCACCTTTCACTGTCATCTCTTCCCAACAGATTTATTTTCAAAATTTCCATTAAGCACCTCGTTACCTCTATTCTTCTGTATTTCATCTAATGAATGCCTTATATCATCTAACATTTTTGAATGCTCACCCTCTTTCCAAGAGCCTGTTTTTGGGGACACATAAATCACCACAAACTTTCTACTTTTCATGTCTTTCATGTCTTCAACTTTTATCATGATAATTTCCATACTGTTTTTACCCTCAGTAACCATTGTCACATTTAAGGTTTTCTTGACCAAGAATATGATTCCTCCTCTCTGTTTCTCATTTCTGTTTTTAATCCAATAATTGTATAACCCATGATACTTATGTACATCGGTGCATGTAGTGCCGTCAAATTTAGGCGTCTTGTAAAAGCGCTTCGGATACATAACTCATTCATACCAACTACACTAAATTGCACACATACAAATATGAAGACTTCATTTGAAATGAACCAATGACGAGATATTAATTTGCCGTAAATCACGCACTTGCATTAACAGGGATCTTTCAACTGGTTTCATTTCATTATTCATTCATCAGTTAACAGTCTTGTCCTGTATATCGTTGTGCTGGCATCTTTCTGTGAGTATTCCTTGTATTTATTCAATTATTGTATCAATTCACCCTGCACTTGAGCACTTGTGCTGTATGCAATAACCACAACCTACCAATCTGACATGTATATGACGTTTCTTAAAAAAAAAAAAAAAAATCTAATAAAGTACCCATATTGATTGCTTTTTCATTTGTGGAATCTCAATATAAATACAGAATCTATCATTTGTGTTTACCTTATGTATTTTATTGAAGATTATAGATATTATTAAAATACTTTTTCTCAATTGGTTGAGAACAAAAACAGCATGATTATCAATAGAAGTAGGTAATAAATGAAAACTGCTCTTTCAATTGCAAGGACAAATTTTTATTTTGATGCCTCGCTTTCTTTTGGTACACTTTACCAAATGTCTTTTGTTTGATTTATAATTGATCAATTATGCATTTTATTTCAGATTCTTCAATGATGTCTAGGAAGAGGATGTACAAGAAAGAATTCCTTGGCAGTGGATTTATGTGTCTCATCAATCATGGGATCAAAAAACCTCAACATGTTATATGTGGGGAAGGGCTCAGCCACAAGTCACTTAAAGTAAATAAACTTAAGTGTCATCTCCAGGGAAAACACTCGACTCTGGCTGGAAAAGATCATGATTATTTCAAGAGAAAAGAACAACTGAAGTATCAGTGGTCAGACAACCTTATGCACACAGTAGTGTGTTCTGTTCAACAAGCAACAATTGCATCCTATATTGTTGCAAGAAGAATTGCCAAGTGCATGCAGCCCTACACAATTGGAGAAATGTTGTTAAAGCCAGCAGCCCTTGATATGGTTCACACCATTATTGGAAATACTGCAGTGAGGAAAATTTAAACTATTCCACTGTCGGATAATACAATCAACTGACGAAAGAGATGTCGGGAGATATAAAAGAACAGGTAATGGCTGCCATCAAGGAGAGCAGAAATTCAGCTTACATTTGGATGAATCAACCGACGTCAGTGACAATGCTCAGCCTTTCGTATATGTGCGGTACCAAGGAAAGAGTGACATTGAAGAGGGCTTCCTGTTCTGTAAATGAATGGAGATGACAAGAATGGGCGAAGACCTGTTCAAATTGGTTGACAGTTTCATCAGAGATGGGATTAGTGCTGTAGTGTATGCTCAGGTGGAGCACCTGCACTGCTAGGGGCATGCCAGGGTTTCACTGCTAAGGTAAACAGGTCAACCCCACAGTGATAGTGACCATTTGTCTGCTCCACCAGTAAAACCTTGCCTCTTGAAAAAGTGTTGATTGAGCTTAACACTGTTATAGATGTTTCAAATAGTGAATTCTATTAAATCATGAGCCCTGAATTCAAGGCTATTCATCCAGATGTGCTCTGATATGCATTGAGAATATGAACACCTGCTTTACTACTCATTTGTCAGGTGGCTGTCCTGAGGGAAACTGCTCCACGGGGTGCTTGATATGCATGCAGAAGTTGAAATCTTCTTGAACGAGAAGAAACATGCACTGGCATCAAAGCTTTCACAACCAGGATGGTTGCTTAAACTGGTATATCTGTCAGATATATTTTCAGGGTTGAATTTGCTGAATATGACCATGCAAGGAAAAGATGAAACTCGTCTCTCTGTGTCAAAAAAAAAAAAAAAAAAAAAAAAAAAAAAAAATGATGAGGT
Source organism: Oratosquilla oratoria (assembly GCF_046742065.1). Classification (NCBI taxonomy): domain Eukaryota; kingdom Metazoa; phylum Arthropoda; class Malacostraca; order Stomatopoda; family Squillidae; genus Oratosquilla; species Oratosquilla oratoria. The sequence goes on along the minus strand of NC_134803.1, from coordinate 4,771,432 downwards.
GGAAGGTGGTGATGATTTATGAAATTTTTGGCTTGAAGGACAAGCGCCGGAGCCGGGAGACCATTCAGCGCAAGATGATGAGGTGGAAGGAAAAGATCGAATGGGGGAAAAACTGTGTCCTTTTCACTATTGAACCTTTTTCTGGAAGATGAAGAGGATGTCTCACTTCTGGACGCACAAAATGTCATTGTTAGGCACCTTGAGAAATTGAGTGAAGAGTTTGACAGGTATATTGCGGATGTAGAGCCGCATGAGAAGTACAAATGGGGGCGCAGACCTTTCGATGTCCATGCAGAGGACCTTTCAGAAGATGTCTTCTATCTACAATCTGCAAGAGGAGCTCATCAAGGTGCAGCAGGATGAAACTCTTTATTTCAACTTTCAGCGCCAAACATTAGGTGTGTTCTGGACTCCTGTGAAAGAAGAGAACCCAGTGCTTGGATGTATCTACCTAGTTGTATTATACGATAAGGGAGCTATGATTGTGGTGACCGATTTTTGTATCTCTCAGCATCTAGTTTTTTCTTATATTTTTGTGTGGTTTTTGGACATACCTGTTTTTCATCCAATTTGTTCCAAACATCAATCACTATGTGGAAAATTATTCCTTTTCAGATCTCTTCTATAACTATCCTTTTTGAGTTTCTTTTCATGTCCTCTTGTATTTCTTCTGTTTCACTTTAATAAATCTTCTCGATTAAGGACTTCCATACCTTTCATGATTCTGTAAGTGGCCAGTAGATCTCCTCTTTCTCTTCTTTGTTCCAGGGTTGGTATTTCCAGTATGTCAATTTTGAAAGTGATGGTACCATCTTTGTCGTTGCTCTTTGGATTCTTTCTACTTTCTTTATATTCTTTTTTGTGTTGGGTGGCCAGTGTTGCAGTGTACTCCAATCTTGGTCTTATCAGCGTGACTAATATTCTCTTTACTATTTCCTTGTCCATGTAGTTAAAGGTCACCTTTATTGTTCTTAGTAAATTGTAGGCTTCTCCAACTATTTTGTTTATATGCTTGTCTGGTGACATGTCTTTGCTAATAATTACTCCTAGATCCTTTTCTGAGCTTTTTTTTTTTTTTTTTTTTTTTACTTTTGTACAAATTATATATTACCCTGATATTTTATTCTTACTTTCTCCAAATTCCATTATACTGCATTTCTTGATGTTTAAGTTCACTTCCCACTTTTGGCTCTATTTCCAGACTTTTGTCCAGATCTCTCTAAAGTGATTCAGTCTTTCTCTGTACATATTTTCTTTAGTAGTTTTGTGTCATCTACAACACCTTCATCCATGTCATTCATATATATGGCAAACATTATTGGAGCTAGTACAGAACCCTGTGGGACTCCACTTATTATTTCTTCCCAGGTCGAGTTTTTGTCTCTACCATGCTCATTTTTCTCCCATTCAAGAAATGGTCCATCCATCTCATTAACTTTCCTTGTACACCTCCTGTTGTTTCAAGTTTTCTTATTAGTTTATTGTATGGTTCCTTATAAAATCCTTTTGTAAATCTAGAAAAGCACAATCCGTCCCTTTCTTGTATCATTATGTATAATTCTTGTATACCTTGAATAAAAACAAATGAAGCTGGTGGTACAATATCTTCCTTGTCTAAAACAAAATTGTTTTGGAGTCAGTATCTTATTTTCTTCCAAATGCTTATAATCCATCTACCTCTGGTAACTTTTTCACATATCTTAGCTATTGTGCTTGTAAGAGAGACCGGTTTATAGTTTATTGCGTCTTCCTTATCTCCTTTATATATTGGTACGACATTTGCATTTTTCCAATCTTGTGGTTTCTTTCCTTCCTTGAGTAAGCAATCTATTATTTCATATATATTGTCCTCTAGCTCATCTACACAGTCTTTTAGTATCCAATTTGCAATTTCATCCAGACCATGTGATTTTCTGACATCAAGGTTTATTTGATCCCTTATTTCTTTTTGTGTTACATTTCTTTCTTTCATTGGGGGAATCTTTCTACCTCTTCCCAATTATGTGTATTTTCTATTGTGAATACAGACTTAAAATTTTTGCTCATAACCACCTCCATTTCTACATCTATATATTCCTCATTTCCTTGATGCAGTTTCAGTATTTATTTTTCAATTTACCATTCACATACCTGTAGTAATCTAGGTTGATCCTTATATTTATCTATAGTCTTTTTGATATTTTCGTTTTCCCTGTGTATTTTCACATATTCGTTTCTCAGTTTAATATATTTTAACACTTATCCATATACAACCATTCTCCACTCACCTCTGTCTTCCGTCCTCTCCCTTCCTTCCTCAACAGACATTCCCCTCTTCCCCAAAGCCCCCTTCACCCCATCCATCCATCTCATCCTAGGACGTCCCCTCATGTTCACTCCCTCCACATCTGCCTTCCATACCTCTTTTACTAGTCTTTCTTCACTCATTCTTTCCATGTGTCCAAACCATCCTAATATTCTTTCATCAACCCTATCTCCCAAATCCTTTTTCACCCCTGTTCTCCTCCTCACCTCCTCATTTCTCACTCTATCCAGCCTAGTAACCCCCATCATACTTCTCAGACACCTCATCTCAAACACATTCAAACTCCTTCTCTCTTCTTCTCTTATGTTCCACGTTTCTGCCCCATACAGTGCTGTTGGCACAATCACTCCTTCATACAGTCTCCTCTTCGCATCCATTCCCAAATGTCTATTCCTCATTACACTCTTTAAACCACCAAGGCATTTACTCGCTTCTCTCAATCTACATTCTACCTCCACCTTCACTCCACCTTTTCCTGCTACACTTGCACCCAAGTATCTAAAACTATCCACTTCCTCCAGTCGCTCTCCCGGAGAGGGGGGGTCGCCGATTAAATGAAGCGGCCTTGCTGTGGATGTACTGTGTCTTGCGACACTGCTTCTGACCCAGGGCGGTGGGCAGGGTGCAGGGATGACCCGTCATCCAGGAGGTGCTCAGATGAGAGGGAGGGTGGGAGGGGTGTGGAGTGTATTTAGGGATGAAATGGGTGGGAGTGTTTTTATGCCTTTCCCTTTCTGGCTACCTCCCTTGGAAGGGGGAAAAAGCCTTGGTATATGTATGTAACACTTATCCATTTTTTTTATTTTTTTCCATCTTTTCCCAGCTGTATCTTCTATCTTTTGCCTCACTACATGTTTTGTTATACCAGCACTTACTGTACACCCTTTCCTACTTCTGCTTTGGTACATATTTATCTATTCCTTCTTTATAAATTTCTTTAAATATATTCCATTTCTCTTCCATCTTTATTTATTAAAGAAGTTTTCCCTATTCACTTTTTGAGAGAATTTTCAGTTTCTCAAAATCCGCTTTGTTGTACATTAGTCTACCTTTTCTGTATTTCTCATTTCTTCCCACTCAATTTCCTCTTTCAGTTCAGACTCAGTATGTGGTCACTTCCCAATTGATGTCTTGTATTCCATTTTATTCACAATTTCAGACTCTGATGTAAATATTTAGTCTCGATGGTTCTTCATTGTTCCTATATCTGGCATTTTCCTTACACAGTCATTATATATTCAATGGTCATATCCTCTCCACCTTTCACTGTCATCTCTTCCCAACATATTTCTTTGGAGTTAAAGTCACCCCTGATTACTATGTTTCCTCCTCCTTTTAGTAATTCTTTTAATGAATGCTTTGCGTCTTCCAGCATTTTGGAGTGGTCACTCTCAGTCCAAGAATATGTTTATGGGGGCACATTTATTACTGCAAATTTTCTGCTTTTCATGTAGACACTGTTTTCAACTTTGATCATAATCAATTCTACATTATTATTTCCTTCTGCTATCTTTCTAACATTACGCTAACGTTACTTGGACTATGGTGAAAAATAACCGAGCAAGTGGGTCTGCCCCACATCTATCATATCTCTAACTTCCTTCCATTTCATTCTTTCCTACCAATAAACCCCAAATCCCCCCTCCCTCCCTCTCCCCCAGCTTATCTATCCTGCCCTCTAACTAAACTATGGTGATGAGGGCGTGAATGAAGCTCAAATTTGTTGGTTTTATTCCTGGTTAGTGCGAGTGCCAACCTAGGCTGGGTCGGCGGTCAGGCTCCGAGGATACCTTGACCGCAAAGTTGACCGCGGGCCTTGGGACGAGCACCACTGAGTTACAAGTACTGAAGAGAACTGCCTATGGAGACCAAAACCTGGCTCCTTATATACACAGTCGGCGTACGCTAAAGTACCAAAAGACCCAGCCTCACCAACACATGGCTCGGCGGGGCCTAGGTTGTGCTTTTATTATACAAATGCCTGTAGTACAGGCGTAATATGGACTTAATCTACACAATAGTAATATAAGGCCGAAGGTCAGCTGTTTCTACACAACATGTGAATTCCTTGTTCATCCCATTTCTGCAACGATGATACCATGAGCCAAAATGTCGCGTAGACGCACATGTGTGTGTGTGTGGGGGGGGGGTGTCTCTGTTCACCACATTCCTCTCCTTCCTCTGCGAAGCGTGGAATCGTGATGTCCAAGCGGGGAGGCGGCCGTGGGTGATGTCAGTGGAAGCGGGAATCCCCTGAGGCGGCGCTGGCGGAAGCGGTGGCTTCCCTGATGTAGCGACGTCGATCTGCGGCGATCGTGACGTTCAGTGCGGGGGAGAGGCCATGAGCGACGTCAGTGGAAGCGGGAACTCCCTGGAGACGGCGCAGACAGCAAAGGTTGGAAGCGGTGGCTTCCCTAAAGTAGCGACGTCGATCTGCGTCGATCGTAACATCGAGCGAAGAGGCGGTCGTGACGTCAAGCGAGGAGGCGGTTGTGACGTCGATCCGTAATGATCATGACGTCGAGCGAGGAGGCGATTGTGATGTCGATCTGTGTTGATCGTGACGTCGAGCTACGGTGATCGTGATGTCGATCTGCGTTGATCGTGACATCCAGCGGGGAAGCAGCCGCGGGTGACGTCAATGGAAGCGATAACCTCCTCGTCAGGGTGACGTTAGTGGTGGGTAGGGCGCAGCAGCTGGTCGTCGCTGTCGGTCGTAGCGTGTCAAATAACCAGATCAGAAGGCTGGGGTGCACTCGCGTCAAAACATCCGGGGTCACCAATGTAACATTACGCGATCGTTACTTGGACTATGGTGACGAGGGAGTGAATGAAGCTCAAGTTAGTTGGTTTTATTCTTGGTTAGTGTGAGTGCCAACCGGTCAGGCTCCGAGGATACCTTGACCGCAAAGTTGACCCCGGGCCTTGGGACGAGCACCACTGAGTTACAAGTACTGAAGAGAACTGCCTATGGAGACCAAAACCGCGCTCCTTATATACACAGCCGGCATACGTTAAAGTAGCAAAGGACCCAGCTTCACTAACACATGGCTTGGCAGGGCCTAGGTTGTGCATTCATGAGGATACAAATGTCTGCAGAACAGGTGTAATATGGACTTAATCTACACAATAGTAATATAAGGCTGAAGGCCAGCTGTTTCTACACATGTAAATTCCTTGTGCATCCCATTCCTGCAGTGATGATACTATAAGCCAAAATATTGCATAGACGCACATGTAGGAGACTGTTCACCACATCTTTGTCACCTTTAAACCTTTTTTAGTAAAAAAAAAATGGCTCCTCCATCCTGTTTCTATTTTTTATCCCATAATTATATAGACTTTGTTCCACAGTATTAGGGGGTAGTGGGCCTTTTTTCGTCTCTACATTTACCATTATATCCGGTTTCTCTTTTTCCAGATAGTCATTTCATTCATTTAATCCTGAAATCATGCCGTTTATGTTATTTTCAATTTTTTCCTTTCACCTTCTTTTTTGTTTTTTTGTTTCCACTTTCTTTTGCAAACCGAGAAAAAGCAGTGTTATCTAATCTTTGGTTTATTTTTGTTGTTTCATTGATGCAACTCTTTTCCGATTCCATTCTGCTTATATCCAGTCTTCTCTTCGTTGGTTCACTATTTGTCTTTCTTCTTCGTTTTCCATTTTGTGTGTTGTTCACAAAGTGACTTACTCTATTTTATCATTTCGGTCACTCGATAAACATAGCTCTCTAACACATAAAGCTACGCATTTCTTCAAAATTGATAAAAAAAAAAAAAAAAGCGCTGCGTTTCAGAGCTCGCTGTAGATATCCCAGTCCGTGGTCCAATCGTATGTGAGGCTGTGAAAGTGTTGTTGCCTTTTGCTACAACCTATTTGTGTGAATCAGGATTTGCAGCTCTGACAGCCATCAAAACAAAACACAGAAATCGGTTGCAATCGGAACTTGATTTGAGAGTAGCACTTTCCAAGACTGAACCACGAATAGAGAAACTTAGTAGCATGATACAGGCCCAAGGCTCCCATTGAAATCACTTGATTATTACATAGAAAAAATCCCACTTTTAGTCTATTTTTGTGGAATTTGACATAATATTATTCAAGAAGTGGTTGTTTTGATTAATATCAAGCTTCCAAATTCATATTGCTATAATAAAATTCAATGATGTTAACTTTGTCTTTTATAACCTTACATTACCTTTCTTACACATATATTTATTATACTTGCCCCCTACATTTTACTGTCAACAACTAGTCATATATTTTAACACATATACAAATAGATTAGTGGGGTTGTGGTCACATGAGCATCATATTGGGGTTTCCTGAAAAAAGGGTTGGGAAACACTGCCATATAGTGTTGAGACACAATCACCTTTGCACAATTTTCTTTTGTCTTCATATACATATTTCTCATGCCACTTTTCATTACCCTATAATTCACTTCCAATCCTACTCCTGCATTCCCTACTATACAAGGTTTCGGGATAAATTTGATTTTTTTTTTTTTTTTTATCTTCTGTCATTTCAGAACCATTTGAAGGATTTAATAGTGGTAAAGTGCAATGGATAGCTGATTCTGTGTACTATTAGTGGGTGTGAGAGCTAGAGAGCATGGACGACTGGAAAGCGCTGGAATATTGGAAGAGAGATCTGCATCATGATGATTCGCACCAGATAAAAAAATTCGGAAATCTTAGCTGCAGCTCAGTGCTCCTTGAATACCATGAAGGCCGTGAGATGTGAGCTGGAGAATTGCGACGGAGATGTGGAAGCAGTGGCTAGCAGGAAGGATCATAGCAGGCATTCTGACTTTGTCAGCACAACAAAATTCGTCGAGAAGCTGCAAAAAAAGGTTCGGCAAGATCCAGGCAAGGAAATGCAAACCTTGTCGATGGAGATGGGTGTCAAAGTGGCAACTATAAAGAAATATCTTTGCTACTCTTCACACAAGAGGTGCAAGGGCCAACTACTCACTGCCAAGGCCCAAGAGAACTGCCTTATGAAAGCCAAGAAACTCCTAAGGTCAAACACCCAGTCGAGTCAGGTATGCTCTGGTTCTCAGATGAGAACTTCTGCCAGGACCAGTTGCACATGTGCAGAACAACAGGTGGCTAGCCTACAGTCCACATGAAGTCCCGCACTTCATGAAGACCAAGTTCTCTCAAACTGTATTTATCTAGTTGTATTTTATACTACGACTATCCCTCCGTTATGCTGTCCCCCAACCCCGTTACTGCCCTGTGGTGGGGAAAAAGAATGCTACCACCAAGTCTTCCCACTTGAGTCGTAAGAGGCGACAAAAAACGGGACAGGGGATGGGATTAGGAATCCTGCTACCTGTAGCCCCAAAAGGGGACATTTCTAAAGAAATTAAAGGCATAAGAGGGTCTAGGAGTTTTCCATCTAGTACCCTAAGTTTTGGGTCTTTTGTGCGTGAATGTGGTACAGTTGAGAGTAAAAGGGAAGAGATAGGTAGTATGTTTGAGAAGATGGATATGCTGGTTTTGAGTGAAACTAAAATGAAAGGGGGGGGGCGAGTGTGAGTTTGGGAGTGTAGTTGGGAGGTTCTCAGGAGTGAAGAGGGGATGAGGGAGAGAAGGGGTGGCTATACTAGTAAGTGAAGAGATAAGTAAGAGCGTAGTGGAGTGGAAGGAGGTTTCAAGATTGATGTGCATGAAGGTGAAGCTGGGAAGGGAGATGTGGGTTTTTGTAAGTGCGTATGGGCCTGGTAGTGAGAAGAGCGTAGAGGAAAGGGATGCTTTTTGGGTAGACTTAAATGAGTGCATAGAGGGATTAGGGAGAAATGTCAATGTAGTTGTATTGGGAGACCTTAATGCTAAGGTAGGAAATGAACCAATAGACAGAGTGATTGGGAAGTATGGAGTTCCAGGTAAAAATCGTAGTGATGTGTCTTGAGAGTTGATGATAGCAAATACAGTATTTAGGAAGAAAGTCAAGCATAAGTACACATGGGAGAGGGTGGTGGATGGGTGGTAGATAGAGCATTAATGGACTATATAGTGGTGACTAGGAGTATGGTAGGAAGAGTTAAGGATGTACATGTTCTAAGGGGAGAGAGTGGGGGAATATCTGATAATTTTCTGGTGGAAGGTAAATTGAGAGTGGAGAATAGGTGGAGAAAGAGGAAAAGGGCAGAAGGTAGGGAGGTACTTAAAGTGAACTGCTTATATGAGAAAGAAAAGGAGAATGAGTATAAGAAGCTGAGCAAGGAGTGGGAGGTAGTGAAAGAGAGAGTAGAACTAGGAGTGGAGGAGGGATGGGGATGGTTCTAAGAGGGAGTCATAAGGTGTGCAAAAATGGTGTGTGGAACAAGGAGTGTGGGAGGAAATAGAAGGAAGGGTAGTGAGTAGTGGGATGAGGAAACAAAGAAGGGTGTAAAAGAGAAGCAGGCATTCATAGATTGGCTACAAATTAGGACAAGGGAATCGTATGAGAGGTACAAAGTAAAGATAAGGGAAGTTAAGCATAAGATAAAGGAAGCAAAGAGGAGAGTAGATGTGAAATGGGATAAGAGTATGACAGAAAATTTTGAAAGTAATAAAGATGTTTTGGAAAGAAATTAAAAGAGGAAGAGGAGGTGAATCAAGTAGAGAAGAAAAATTAAAGGTGCAGATGGAGAGATGATAATGGAAGAGAAGGTGGGCAGATTATTTTAGGGAGTTGCTAAATGTGAGGGAGGGAAAGGTAGCTGCAGTGGGAAGCGCTAAGAAAATGAGTGTGATGAGTGAGGAAAGTGGAGGAGAAATAGGGAAGGATGAAGTGAAAGCAGCTGTTAAGATGATGAGAGCAGGTAAGGCACCTGGGTTGGATGGATGCCATGCAGAATGTCTGAAGAAAGGAGGTACAGTTATGGTGCTGGCTGGTGAGGTTATTTAATGTTTGTTTAAGAGAGGGTAGAGTGCCGGAGGACTGAAGGAGTGCCTGTATCGTTTCGCTTTACAAGGGAAAGGGGGACAAGTGTGAGTGTAGTAGTTTCAGAGGGATCAGCTTGTTGAGTGTAGTTGGGAAGGCTTATGGGAGGGTCTTGATTGAGAGGATTAGGAGAGGAACAGAGGGAGTAATTGGTGAGGAACAGTGTGGGTTTAGGACAGGTAGGTGTTGTGTAGATTAGATTTTTGTGGTAAAACAGATATGTGAGAAAGTTATAGGAAAAGGTAAGGATATATTTTGAGCCTTTATGGATTTGGAAAAGGCTTACAACAGGGTAGACAGGAAGGCACTGTGGGAGGTACTGCAGATATATGGGATAGGAGGAAAGCTGTTAAGAGCAGTCAAGAGTTTTTATGATAGTAGAGCTTGTGTTAGGATTAGAAATGGAGAGAGTGAATGGTTTGAGGTAAAGGTGGGACTTCGTTAGGGATGTGTTGTCACCCTGGCTGTTCAATCTATACATGGATGGGGTGGTGCAAGAGGTGAATGCAAGGGTAGTGGGTAGAGGGTTGGACATGGTTAGAGAAAATGGAGAAAAGTGGGAGGTGAGCCAGTTGTTGTTTGCAGACAACACTGTGCTTGTAGCTGGATCAGAGGAGGGATTGAGGAAGTTAGTGACAGAGTTTGAGGTGTGTGAATGAAGGAAGCTGAAGATTAATGTTGGCAAAAGTAAGGTGATGAGATGTACAAGGGGAAAAATGACAGCAGGCTGGAAGTGAGCATTAAGGGAGAGAGACTGGAAGAGGTGGATAGTTTTAGATACTTGGGGTGCGAATGTGGCAGGAAAGGAAGGAGTGGGGGTGGAGGTAGAATGTAGATTGAGAGAAGTGAGTAAATGCCTTGGTGGATTAAAAAGTGTAATAAGAAATAGACATCTGGGAATGGATACTAAAAGGAGGTTATATGAAGGAGTGATTGTGCTGACAGCACTGTACAGGGCAATAAACATGGAACATAAGAGAAGGAGTTTGAATGTGTTTGAGATGAGATGTCTGAGAAGTATTATAGGGGTTACTAGGCTAGAGTGAGAAATGAGGAGGTGAGTAGAACAGGGGTGGAAAGGGAGATGGGAGATAGGATTGATGAAAAAGTATTGGTATGGTTTGGACACATGGAAAGAATGAGTGAGGAAAGATTAGTAAAAGAGGTGTGGAAGGCAGAGGTGGAAGGAGTGAATATGAGGGTGTGTCCTAGGATGAGATGGATGGATGGGGTAAAAGGGGCATTACAAAAGAGAGGAATGTCTGTTGAGGAAGGATGGGAGAGGACAGAGGATAGGGGTGAATGGAGAAGGGTTGTGTATGGATGATGCTGTGATGCATGAGGGGGAGTGGGTGGGGGATGGGGGGTGAGGAAGTATATATGAGAAATAATTTGACGCAGCCCGAGGGGATTTCTCCCCGTCTTCTCCTTTTCTGCAAGAGGGTACGGAGAGGGGGGTCGCCGAATTAATGAAGTGGCCTTGCTGTGGATGTGTTGTGTCCTATGACACTGCTTCTGGCCCAGGGCAGGGGACAGGATGCAGGCCCGTCATCCAGGTGCCAAGATGAGAGGGAGGAAGGAGGGTGGAGGGGAGTAGAATATGTAGGGGATGGAATGGGTGGGAGTGGTTTCTATGCCTTTTTGGCTACCCCCCCATATAAGGGGGAAAAAAGCCTTTGGTATACATATGTATTTTACAGGAAGAGAGCTATGCTCGTAGTGACCCTCTTTTGTATCTTCCAGCATCCATTTTGATCTTAAATTCCTATATAGTTTTTGCACTCACTGTTTCCTCATTCAGTTTGTTCCAGATATCTATCACTCTGTGTGGGAAGCTATTCTTTTTCAGATCTCTTCTGTAACTATACTTTTTAAGTTTGTTTTCATGTCCTCTTGTTTTTCTCCTATCCCACTTTAGTAAGTCATCTCTATCAAGGACTTCCATTCCCTTTGTAATTCTGTAGATGGTTAGTAGGTCTCCTCTTTCTCTTCTTTGTTCCAGGGTTGGTAGTTCAAGTTTGTCCAATCTTTGTATGTCAATTTGGAGAGTGTTGGTGCCATCTTTGTTGTTGCTCTTTGAATTCTTTCTAATTTCTTTGTTCTTTTTGGTATGTGTCTAAAAAGAATACAAAGGAATTAGAAAGATGGTCTTTGAGTGTGTTTCCAGCAAAGGTCACGTCATGCTGCCCCACATCTTTGAAGAGCTCAGACACACTTCAGATGGCTATATTGAGTTACTGTTCACTGTTGTCAAGTGCTGGGTGAAGAAGGTGGCTGCAGGAAGACCATATGTGTGGCAGCATGACTCAGCTCCATGCCACACCACCAGGAAAACCCAGAAATGGCTGTCAGAGAACTTCTATGGCTTCATCAGTCCCAACATCTGGCCCCCCCTAACTTGCTTGATTGTAACCCCATGTGTGGGGTGCAGTTGAAAAAGACACCAATTTTACCATCTGCAAAACTGTGGATGAGCTCATTACCAGGATCAAACTGGTGTCTAGGCACCTCTCGAAGAACACCATGAAGACTGTGTGCTGCAGATTCAGGTTCTGCCTGGAGGCCATGGTGGAGGCTCACAGTGGCTTCTTTGAGTGAGCTGTATTTGGCAAAAGATACTCTAGGAGGTGCACTTTGAATTTTGAGAATACATCAATTTTTGGCCAAGAAATGACGTTTTTCTTTCCTTTCCGAAAAAGTATAAAATTGATTCCAAACACCCTATATGTGGCCCTAAATACTTGTTACTCTCCACTTCCTCCATTACACTGGTCAATAAAGAATTTATCACAGGGAAAACAATAGCTACATCTTTATGTTTTTGCATGCAGATTCCAAAAATAGCGTCAAATTTTTCCATCACCCACAGTTTTTGTGTTCCACAGTATATTATGTTATGTGTGTTACATGGGATAAATTTCAATCAAGCAGTTGGCAACACTGCATGAGATTATTATGCACTTTCAGCCAATCTGTTCTTCAAGTGAACTACATTTATTGAGTCAGGGAGATCTGAATGATCTTGTGTGGGATTTAAACTTGTCAAAAAAGCAAGCTGAACTACTTGTTTCCAGGTTAAAGGGCTGGAATCTTCTCCAAAAAGAATCCAAAGTTAGTTTTTATTGTAAGCAACATTGTGATTTTGAACAGTTTTTCTAACTTATGGATAGTGTGGTGTTTTGCAATGATGTATATTCTGTTATGGGGGAACTTAACCATAAATATGACATGAATGAGTGGCGTTTGTTTATTGACTTTTCAAAAGTGAACCTGAAAGCTGTTTTGCTCCACAATAAAAATATATTTCCTTCTGTTCCTCTGGCCCATGCAGCTAACATGAAGAAAACATATGGGAGCATGAAGCTTCTATTGCAAAAAATTAAGTATGAAGAACATATATGGTGACTTAAAGGTTGAGGCACCTTTACTTGGAATGCAGCTGGGTTACACAATGTTTTGTCGCTTTCTCTGTGAGTGGGACAGTTGGGATATGAAAAATTATGAAAAGAATGTGTGGCTGAAATGATCTCTGACCCCAGGAGAGAAGAATGTTGTCAATCTTCCTCTTGTTGATTCAGAGAAAATTTATCTGCCTCCTTTGCATATTAAGATAAGGTTGATGAAATTTTTTGTTAAAGCTATGGATAGAACTGGCAAGGGATTCACATATTTTAAAAACAAGTTTCCTAGAGTTTCCTAGACACAAAAATCAAAGAATTTTTTTTTGTTGGACCACAGATTAGGGAGCTGATGAGAGACCAGAATTCTGATGCAGAGCTATGGTCTTGAAAATGCTGCATGGCTATCATTTAAGAGAGTTTGCACAGAGTTTTGGGGGAATCACTAAGCAAATAACCATTCTGAAATTGTAAAAGAGCTACTGACATCCTACAAGGCCTTGGGATGCAATAAGAGCCTAAAAATCCATTTCCTAGACTCTCACTTGGACTTTTTCCCTGTAAATCTTGACACCATCAGTGACAAGCATGGTGAGAGGTTTTACCAGGACATTCTGAACATAGAAACCCGGTATCAAGGGAAGTGGAGCTATTCAATATTGGCTGATTACTGTTAGACACTAAAAAGGGCTCTCCCAGAAGCAAAATATACTTGAAAATCATACATTTCTACAATTTAAAGGTAAATTTCATTGAAATATCAGCCTCATTCTTTAGTTATAATTGTTTAAAATCTAATATGCTATCACAGAAAAAACATGCCTAATAGAAAAATTCTGAAAACATATTTGAAATCAGCAGAAAAAATTCTATAGAGTTCACCTCCTTTTGCTTATGGGACAGGTATTTTAATAAATTTTGCTGACCAGTGTTATCTAACTTCTTAAAATCACTGCCACTCTTACCATTCCTACATATCACCTTACTTTTGCCTACATTTAGCTTCAGCTTTCCCCTCTGACACATCCTCCCAAATTCTGTTACCAACTGTTTTAGTCTCATGATTCAGCTATGCATCTACAAACAACAACCGGCTCTACTCCCATTCTCATTTACTGGCTCTAAACCTCTACCCAGCACCCTTGCATTCACCTCCTGCACCACCACATCCATATTCAAATTGAACACCCATGATGACATTACACAACCCCCACCTTCACCCATTCACTTTCTCCATTCCCAACTCTCACACAAGCTCTACTATTCACGTAAAAACTTATGACCACCCTTGCCAGATTTTATTCCATGCATCCATAGCAAATCCCATACTGCCTTCCTGTGAATCATTTCACAAACACCAAGGATCACTTTCACATATAAAAGAGGTTACTCCATCATACATTTAAATTTCTCCTTTCTGTTTCTCTTATATTCCAGGTCTCAACCCCATAGTGTTGTAGGCATATAATCTTTTTTTTTGCATCTATTCTCATATAGTTACTTCACATGACATTTTTCATTCTCCCAAGGCATTTACTTGCTTCCCTCACTCTACAGTTTACTTCCACTTCTTTATTTCCTGCTACGCACGACCCTAAATACTTGAAACTATCTACATCCCCTCTAATCTCATTCCTACAAGACTTACTTCCAACTTACTGCCACCCTCTGCCTTCTCCTAATTCACAAAAAAAAAAAAAAAAAAAAAAAAAAAAAAAAAAAATAAAAAAAAAAAATCTTTATACTAAGAGCTTTTCCCCCTTATAAGGGAGGTAGCCAAGCCAAAGGCATACCTACTCCTACCCATTCCACTCCCCTCTCATCTTAGCTCCTCATGGATGAGGGGTCATCCCCGTATCCTGCCCACTGCCCTAGGTCAGAAGTAATGTAGCAAGATACAGTACATCCACAGCATGGCTGCTTCAATTAATCAGCACACCCCCTCTCTGTTCTCTCATGTAGAAATAGAGAAGATAGGGAGAAATCCCTTTGGGCTGCATCATAATCTCATTCACACATAAGCACCCCATCCCCTCCCTCCCTTGCATAACAGTATCATTTATACACAACCACTCTCCACTCATCACTATCTTCTGCCTTCTCCCTTTCTTGCTCAACAGACCTCCTCTCTTGCTCAACGCCTTTCACCCCATCCATTCATCTCATCCCCTCAAATTCACTCCTTCTTCCTCTGCCTTCCACACCTCTTTTGCTAATATTTCTCCACTCATTCTTTCCATGTGTCCAAGCCATCCCAATACTCTTTCACTAGACCTATCTGTCATCTCCTTATCCACTCCCATTCTTCACCTCCCCTCAAATTTAGTAACCCCTACCATACTTCTCAGACATTTAATCTCATATTCAAACTTTTCCTCTCTGTCTCTCTTAAATTCCAAGTCTCTGCTCCCATAAGACATTCTTACCCTTTGCTAAAAAAAGATGACATCTGCCTCATTACAAAAAAATTATTAATGCACTTCCTTTCCTAAATCCATGTGATGTAAAACAGAGGAAAACACAATTTTTTTCAAACTTTATTAGCATCTGCTATAATATCAGGCTCCATTTTTTTTACTTGCAATGATAAGATAGTCCTAGTGAAAAGAAGAATAAGTTATATTTTGGAAATCACATCAAATGATGACAATGTCCCCCAATATATGTATAAGGCAACTTTTCAACGCAAACTTGTAGTTAAAGTCTTCTGAAACTACACTTCAGTGAACAATGATAAAAAATTCCCATTTTAAATGTGAGAATGATCTCAATTTAATTTCCAAAATAGAAAAGGACTGGCTATTCCAAAATTAACATGGTCAATCAATCAATCCATTGCCCCAAGTCTCTTCTCCAGGAGATCCATGGCTCCCAAGTAACAGGCTATGGCAAGTGGGTGAACCCATAAGTCACTCAGGGAAGAAATACTATCTAATTGTCTAGGGATTGTTAAAGTGGGGGCAATGTACAGTATGGAATGAAGAATTCTACAATTAACATGGTACTGGTGAGCACTAAAATAAATTACAATATAAAAAAAATTGACATATGTACACTGAATAACTTAAATACATAAGTCACATTGAATACTCAATAAGAACCTGACAAGTAATACATTTAAAATTGCATGACCAATTCATCTGCTGCTCCTGATCTCCTGCAGGAAACCCATGGCTTCCAGGTAACTGGCAGTGGCCACTGGATTGCTCCAGAACTCGCTCAAAAACTATTACCTGGGCAAGGTTAGAGTGGGGGAGGGGGGTGTAGCATGAGGTGTTCAGTATCTTCTACAGAGTGATTGAATCTGGGACAATTTGATTGTGGCCAGACCTTGTCTGTATTGGATGGTAGTCTGAATGCAGTTATGTTAGTGTGGTTCTTGTTTGTTGTGGGAGAGATTTCTCTGTTGGGCTGATGTTTAGGGGTGGTTAGGCTGAGCATAGTGAATGGGGCGTTAATCTTGGACTGCCTCCTTTGTGATCTGAGTGTGTTTGAATTCATAAACATGAAAATTAAATTCATAATACCATTATACACAAACTGTCTAGGTAATTCCACTACATAGATTGACATTTATAAAAAGAGCAAGTAACCTTTGAGCAACACTATACCACAGATGTTAGAAAACTCAAAACACTTTTAATGTACATATCATAGTACCCTTGAAACTCAGACTAAAAGCAAGATAAGCAGTAAGTGCTTTCCCGAGGACATTACCGGAAGAAATTTCATGTTTAACACCTTCAATATGAACCCCAAACCTAATTTGAATAAAATTATCTGACATAGGCTATAATAAAATGCATAAACATCATAGTAAAAGGGTACAAGAGCCCACCACCAATTGAATAAAATTACCTGGTGTAAATCAGATAAAAATTTGTAAAGTGCATCACTGCAGCAAGGGGATTAACTGACATGACCATCAAATACACAATGACTCAGTGGATAAGGGAAAATACCAGATACAGAGATAGTGAAGAACCATCAAGGCTGGATTTAATACTTACGACAGAGCCTGAAATTGTCAATAAAATTTATTACAAAACTCCGATAGGAAAGAGTGACCATGTACTAATAGAATTTGAGTTGAAAGAGCAAATGGATCAAAGTAGAAATGATAAACATAGACTAGGAAGACTAATGTACAATAAAAAAAAATTTGAGAACCTCAAAAAATTCTTTTGCAATGCGAACTGGGAAAAATTCCTAAATGAAGAAACAGAGATGGAAGAGAAATGGAATATACTAAAAGAAATTTATGAGGGAGTGAATAAATATGTACCACAACAAAAAACGGAAAGAACATACATAAAAAGCTGGTACAACAAAAAATGTAGTGAGGCTAAGGATAAAAGAGAAAAAGCTTGGAAGAAATGGAAAAATACAAGAAAACAAGCAAATGGCTAATGTACATCAAAGTAAGAAATGATTATGTAAAAACACACCGAGATGAAGAGAGAAACTACGAAAAAAAAAAGATAATAGAAAAAGGCAAGGAAGAACCCAAACTATTTTACAGATATGTAAATGGTAAACTGAAGAATAAACAAGAAATAGAAAAGCTGCGCCAAGGTAAACACGAATATACAGAAGAACTGGAAATGGCTGAAATTATGAACAACCACACTTCAAATCAGTATTCACAATAGAAAACTCACCTAACTGTGAGGAAATAGAGAGATATCCCCCTCAATGAAAGAAATAATTGTAACACAAAAGGAAATCAGCGACCAAATCAAAACCCTTGATGTCAGAAAATCACATGGTCCAGACGGAATTGCAAACTGGATACTGAAAGAATGCATGGAAGAATTAACAGATAAAATATACAATATAATTAAATTCTCACTTAAAGAAGGAAAAGTGCCACAGGACTGGAAGAATGCAAACATTGTACTGATTTATAAGAAACAAGGAAGATCCATCAAATTACAGACCAGTCTCCCTGACAAGCACAGTACCAAAATTTTGTGAAAAGGTGATAAAAAATTGATGGGTTAAACATTTGGAAGAAAAAACTAAACTGAATCCGAATCAATTTGGATTCAGATAAGGAAGATCATGTACAACAAACTTGATCTACTTCTACTCAAGATTAATAGATATAATTACAAGAGAGAGATGGTTGGGCTGACTGTGCCTTTCTGGATCTACAAAAGGCATTTGATAAGGTACCACACAATAAATTAACAAGGAAAATAGAGTCAATAGGTGGCATCAGAGGAAAATTATTGGAATGGATGAAAGACTTCCTGACTGGGAGGAAAATGAGAGTAGTAATTAGAGATAAATTCTCAAATTTAGATGAAATGATAAGTGTCCCGCAGGGATCAGTACTGGCCCAGATCATGTTTGCTATACAGACGCTCCTCTACTTACGTTAATTCGTTTCACGTTTTTTCGATTTTACGTTAGAACTGACTGTAAAAAAAAAGAAATGGTAAAAAAAATTTTTGAGTGAATTTTTTAGTTTAGCGCGCTCTCCGTAGTTCAAACGATACTTACGCATGACGCTGCGTCCATTGTTTACATGGCACAAACGACAGACTGAACATGCCTTGCCTCCTCCTCCTCCCCCTCCTCCTCCACCATCTCAATTTATGTTGCTTGAATTTAATTCATTTGAAATTAATGTTATTATTTTACAATGTTATGTGTATAATTAATGATTTAGGGGTGTTTTATAAGATACGGCAATAGAATTAATGGATGTATAGTACAGTAACAACTTACATTCATTTTCAACTTACGTTCGGCCGTTCGGAACATAACTAAAACGTAAGCTGAGGAGCGTCTGTATACATAAATGACATGGATGAAGGAGTAGAGTGTTATATGACCTACTATCTATAGAATTATGAAGGGAATGGAAATTTTAGATAAGAATAATTTATTGAAATGGGACAATGGAACAACAAGAGGACACGAAAAGAAAAGAAAAAAAGATAATTACAGAAGAGATCTGAAAAAAAAAAAAGCTTCCCTCACAAGAGTGATAGATACTTGGAACAAATCAAACAAAGAAATAGTGTGTGCAAACACTATTAAGATTTTAAGAAAAAACTTGATACTGAGTGATACAAAGATAGGTCACCACAGCATAGCTCCCTTCCCGTATAATACAAATAGGTAAATACATGCATACTCCCCTTCCTGTATAATACATACATATACCAAGGCATTTTCCCCCTTACAAGGGAGGTAGCCAAAAAGGAAAAGGCATAAAATCATTCCCACCCATACAACTAGGTAAAATACACCTACACATGCATAGTTACAAAGATTCTTTTCTTTGAAATCCCTGACTACATTCTGTCTTTATATTTAGTGATGAATAACCTGAAGTTGTACCAAACACCTTTAAGAGTTCTTTTGACCTGTTCATTTAAAAAATAGCTTATGTGGGTCCTTTTCGATAAATAAGGAACATATGAACCTGTTTGGATCAGGAAATTTATTTGTAGCTTATCTTAAATGAATGCCCAAGACTATAACATTACTCTCCATGCCATTACTTATCTTTAGGTAATCAAAATTAAACATGCTTCCAATCTTCAAAATAAAATTAGCCATATGCTCAACTTGATTAGAATTCTGCCCTAATGCATTTTTATTGCTTTATCAGTCCTAACCAGTCTTCTTATCAAAAGCTCTCACTGCTTTGTTGTTCAACAAACTCTTTAAGTGTTGACTCGTTCAGTGGAATAATCAAATTTTCAGTTCCATCATGGCTCTTCTTTGAGCGAATTAGTTTGTGATCACGAAACTCTGTAAGTTGTGCTCTCAGAGTTAAATCTGAATTAACAAGGAATTTCTCTCTGCACTGCTGATACAATTCTGCAAAAGACAAACCTGAAAAATACAAACACAAATTAGATAGGACACAAAGAGAAAGGGAAAATTAACTGCAGTGTTCAGATCATGGAAGATCATGGACAAAATTATCACAGAAGACCTCATAATTTGGGACAGGAAGGCATCACAAGGTCTTAGGGGTGTGAAAAATATTTTCCATGGCAATGTGATTTGAAACATCATAAATGTAAAATTCCTTCATTCTGAAATTCTAACGAAGCTTCCCTGAAAAATATGACCTCATTCAACCCGTGTCAGGAGCAAAAGAAAGTCTACGGGTGTTCTATCAAACTTTTGCACATATTTTGACAAAATCGACCCAGTTTCTCCATTTCTAGACTAAGGTGTATTGAAGTAAGCAAGATTTGTTGGTTTTACATAATTTTGAGTTGATTTAAGGGAGGAAAAAAAAAAAAAAAAAAAAAAAAAAAAAAAAAAAAAAAAAAAAAAAAAAAAAAAAAAAAATGCCCTGAATCTGTATGGGTTAATAGCATGCAGGTGATATTTTAGGGCCTATATGAGGTGCCCCTACAGACCAGAGCCGCACATAATTTTGTTTGTGTTTGAGGAAATCTCTACTCGTAGAGAAATTATGCTACTTTATTATACTTTGTTTCTCCTTTATGTCCCCCACCACCCAACTCTTAATACTATCCTGTACCACTTCTCTGGGTGTACATTTCCATTATCGCTGGACCCTGTGGTGGGGGAGAAAGAATACCACCAAGGAGTGTTCCCACTTGAGTCGTAAAAGGCAACTAAAACAAGACGGAGGATGGGACTAGGCATCCTGCTCTATGTAGCCCTAAAGGAGACATTCCTAAAAAAAAAAAGCAAAGGCATAAGAGGGTCTGGGAGGCCTTTTCCAACCAGAACCCTAAGGTTTGGGTCTTTTAATGTCTTTGGGTGTGGTACAGATGAGAGGAGAAGAGAAGACATAGGCAGTATGTTTGTGAGATGATGGATGTGTTGGCATTGACTGAAGCTAAGTTGAAAGGGAGGGGTGAGTTTGAGTTTGGGAGTGTAATGGGGAGGGTGCCAGGAGTGAAGAGAGGACGAGGGAAAGAAGTGGTGGCTATACTAGTAAATGAAGAGATAGGTAAATGTGTGATGGAGTGGAAAGTGGTTTATTCAAGGTTAATGTGGATGAAGGTGAAACTGGGAAGGGAGATGAGGGTCTTCGTAACTGCATATAGGCCTAGTAGTGAGAAGAGTGTAGAGGAAAGTGAGTTTTTTTTGTGGGGGATAGATTTAAACGAGTGCACAGAGGGGTTTAAGGAGAAATGTAAATGTAGTGATATTGCAAGATCTCAATGCTAAAGTAGGAGATGAACCAATAGACAGAGTGGTTGGGAAGTGTGAAGTGCCAGGAAAAAATTGTAATGGAGAATTGATGGTGGAAATGTGTCTACTAAGAGACTTGATGATAACAAACACAGTAGTTAGGAAGAATGTCAAGCATAAGTACATATGGGAGAGGGTGGTGGATGGAAGGGTGGTAGATAGGACTTCTATTGACTATATAGTGGTAATCAGGATAAGAGTAGGAAGAGTTTTGGATGTACATGTTCTTAGGGGAGAGAGTGGGGGAATATCAGATAATTTTTTGGTGCGAGCTAAGTTGAGAATGGAGGATAGATGAAGAAAGAGAAAAAGGATAGAAGGTAGGAAGGTGCTTAGAATAAACTGCTTAAATGAGAAGGAAAAGGAGGTGTACAAGAAGCTGAGAAGAGAGTGGGAAGAAGTGTAGGATACAATAGAGCTATGAGTGGAGGAATGGGGATGTTTCAAGTAGTCACAAGATGTGCAAAGATGGTGTGTGGAACAAGGAGGATGGGAGGAAATAGAAGGGCAGTGAGTGGTGGGATGATGAAGCAAAGAAGGTTGTACAAGAGAAAAAAACAAGCATTCACAGACTGGTTGCAAAAACAGAGAGAAGCATACAACAGTTACATATATATATAATAATGGGTTTTTCCCCCTTACAAGGGAGGTTGCCAAAGTCAAAGACATAAATCTACTACCACCTATTTCATCCCCACATACTCCACTCCCATTCATCACCCCTCCCTCCCATTATTTTGGCTCCTCCTGGATGACAGGTCATTCCTGCATCTCACCCACTGCCCTGGGTCAGAAGCAATGTAGGAAGACACAGCACATCCACAGCAAGGTTACTTCATTTAATTGGCAACCCCCCTCCATCCCCTCATGAAAAAAAAGAGATGGAGAAATCCCTTTGGGCTGCATCAAAACATCATTCACACATACTCCCTCACTCCCCATTCCCCACCAACTCCTATGCATCAGAACATCATCCATACACAACCATTCTCCATTCAACCATATCTTCTGTCTTCTCCCTTCCTTACTCAACAGACATTCCCCTTTCACCCCATCCATCAATCTCACCCTTGGTCGCCCTCTAATGTTCACTCCCCCTACCTCTGCCTTTCACACCTCTTTTACTAGTCTTTCTTCACTCATTCTTTCCATGTGTCCAAACCATCCCAATATTCTTTCATCAACCCTATCTCCCAACTCCCTTTTGGGGCTACAGGTAGTAGGACTCCTAATTCCATCCCTCGTCCCTTTTTTGTCGCCTTTTATGACTCAAGTGGAAATACTTGGTGGCAGTATTCTCTTTCCCCACCACAGGGTAGGCAAAAAAAAAGGAAATGGATATTTAAAGAAAAGGTACATGACAGTAACAAGGGGTTGGGGGACAGCATAATGGAGGGACAGTCGTAGTATAAAAGTGTCATAATTTTTCTATGTACAAAGTTTTCCTCTATCACAGACAAAATGATGTGTGGCTCTGGTTTGTAGGGGCGCCCCATATAGACCCTAAAGTATCAACTGCATGCTGTTTTGCCACAATAACATGCATCCAATACCCAAGACGGGGACCAATACCCCAGACGGAGAAATAAAAGATGATGTGGAAGCAGGTATTAAAATAAGAGCAGGTGAGGCACCTGGGTTAGATGGGTGTCATTTGGAATGTGAGTGTACTTGTTTCAGAGGAATCAGTTAAGTGTAGACGAGAAGGCTTATGGGAGGGTTTTGATTGTGAGGATTAGGAGAGGAACAGAGAGGGTAATTGGTGAGCAAAAGTGCGGGTTTTGGAAAGGTAGGGGTTGCATGGATCAGATTTTTGTGGTAAGATAGGTATGTGAGAAATCTTTATCAAAAGGTAATGGTGTTTTTTGGGCCTTTATGGATTTGGAAAAGGCTTATGACAGGGTAGACAGGAAGGCACGGTGGGAGGTTTGGTAGATGGGATAGGAGGAAAGCTGTTAAGAGTAGTTTTTATATTAGTAGCAGTGCCTGTGTTAGAATTAAAAATGGAGAAAGCGAGTGGTTTGAGGTAAATGTGGGACTTTGCCAGGGATGTGTCATGTCGTCAAGGCTATTCAATGTATACATGAGTGGGGTGGTGTGGGAGGTGAATGCAAAGGTAATGGGTAGGAGACTGGAGATGGTTAAAGACAATGGAGAAAAATTGGAGATAAGCCAGTTGTTGTTTGCTGATGATACTGTGCTCATAGCAGGATCAAAGAAGGAATTAACCCCTTCAATACAATGATGTCTTGAGGCACGAGTGGATATATAAGGATGCATGTATTGACATCTTGATTATATTTTGTAGTTGTACTGTATATGAGTGACCCCATATTCTGTGAACTGGGTTGATCATATTTTCTGTGGTTATTAATATTCAGAGAGGAAGAGATCAATTAATACAGCAGTAACTTTATATTTTATAACACGTGATGCATCGAATTATTGTATATCAGGCATTTGATGTTGCCTATATGGATCTACAAAAAGCATTTGATAAGGTACCACACAAGAAATTAATAAGAAAAATAGAATCAATATGTGGCATCGGAGGAAAATTATTGGAATGGATGGAGGACTTCCTGACTAGGAGAAAAATGAGGGTAGTAATTAGAGATAAATACTTGAAATGGGAAGAAATGATAAGTGGTGTTCTGCAAGGTTCGGTGCTGGCTCCAATCATGTTTGCCATATATATAAATGACATGGATGAAGGAGTAGTGTGTTATATGAATTTCTTTGCAGATGACGCAAAATACTAGAGAAAGTAAGAACCGAGGAGGATTGTGAATCATTACAGTCAGACCTGCACAAAATCTGGAAATGGACTCAAAAGTGGGAAGTGAACTTCAATATCTAGAAATGTAGTATAATGGAGTTTGGAAAAAGTGAAAAGAGAATATCAAGAAATTATAAAATTGGTGAAGGAATAAAAAAAAAATTAAACTCGGAAAGGGACCTTGGAGTAATAGTGAGCAAAGACATGACACCACATAAAAATATCATTTGACTATTTGGATGAAGAAATGATTTTAAAAATATTGGTTACATTAATAAGACCAAAACTGGAATACACAGCAACACTATGGACACCCAGTACTAAAAAGAATATAAAGAAATTAGAAAGAATACAGAGAGTAATGACAAAGTTGGCACCAGGTCTTTCCAAATTAACATATGAACAAAGATTATCCAAATTGGAATTACCAACACTGGAGCAGAGAAGAGAAAGAGGAGATCTACCATCTAATCATGAAAGGAATGGAAATCCTTGATAGGAATGATTTACTAAGATGGGACAATGGAAAAACAAGAAGAAACGAAAAGAAACTCAAAAAGGACCATAGAAAAGATCTGAAAAAAAAAAAAAAAAAAAATCCCACACAGATTGCTGGGTATCTGGAATAATTTAGACAAAGAAACAGTGTGTGCAAACACTATTCAAGATTTTATGAAAAAACTTGATGCTGAAAGTTACAGATTCACCACGAGCATAGCTCCCTTCCCGTATAATACAACAAGGTAAATACCAAGTCTCAGAGTGGAGCAAGAGATGGGAGGTAGAATTCAACATCATGAAGTGCAGTATAATTGAATTTGGGAAAATCAAGAAGAGAATATCAGGACAGTATAAAATTGACGGAAAAGAAGTAAAGAAAGTTAATTCTGAAAGGGACATAGGAGTAATCATCACCAAAGACATGTCACCAGATAAACATATAAATAAAATAGTCAGAGAAACATACAATTTGTTGAGATCAATAAAGGTGGCCTTTAAATACCTGGATAAGGAAATGATTAAGAAAATATTACAAACATTGTTAAGGCCAAAACTGGAATATGCAGTGCTGATATGGTCACCCAGTACAAAAAAGAATATAAGAAAATTGGTAAGAATACAAAGAGCAATGATAAAGATGGCCCCAACACTTTCAAACCTGTTATACGAACAAAGACTGGCCGAACTGGAATTGCAGACACTGGAATAAAGAAGAGAACGAGGGGATCTACTAACCATCTACAGAATTATGAAAGGAAAAGAACGCCTTGGTAGAGAGAACTTATTAAAATGGGACAGAGGAAAAACAAGAGGACATGCAATGAAACTCAAAAAGGATAACTACAGAAGAGACCTGAAAAAGAACAGCTTCCCACACAGAGTGATAGATATATTTACCTAGTTGTATTTTATGGAACAAGAGCTATGCTCGCGGTGACCCGTTTTCAGATCTCTCCGCATCCAGTTTATTCTTAAAATCTTGTATAGTTTTGGCATTCACTGTTTCTCCATTTAGTTTGTTCCAGACATCAATCACTCTATGTGGGAAGCTATTCTTTTTCAAATCTCTTCTGTAACTGTCCTTCTCTAGCTTCTTTTTGTGCCCTCTTGTTTCTCTTCTGTCCCGTTTTAATAAGTCATCTCTATCAAGAATTTCCATCCCTTTCATAATTCTGTAAATGGTCAACAAATCACATCTTTCTCTTCTCTGTTCCAATGGTGATAGATGTAATTTATCCAATCTTTGTTCATATGTCAAATTTGATAGTGTAGGTGCCATTTTTGTCGCTGCTCTTTGGATTCTTTCTAATTTTCTTATGTTTTTTTTTTGTGTGCTAGGTGCCCATAGTGTTGCAGCATACTCTAGTTTAGGTCTTATTAGTGTAACCACTATTTTCTTTACCATTTCTTCATCCATGTAGTCGAAGGCCACTTTCATTGATCTTAATAAGTTAAAAGTCTCTCCAAATAATTTAGTTTGTTCCAGACATCAATCACTCTATATGGGAAGCTATTCTTTTTCAAATCTCTTCTGTAACTGTCCTTCTTTAGCTTCTTTTCGTGTCCTCTTGTTTCTCTTCTGTCCCATTTTAATAAGTCGTCTATATTGAGAATTTCCATCCTTTTCATAATTCTGTAAATGGTCAACAAATCACATCTTTCTCTTCTCTGTTCCAGTGTTGATAGATGTAATTTATCCAATCTCTGTTCATATGTCAAATTTGATAGTGTAGGTGCCATTTTTGTCACTGCTCTTTGGATTCTTTCTAATTTTCTTATGTTTTTTTTTTGTGTGCTAGGTGCCCATAATGGTACAGCATACTCTAGTTTAGGTCTTATTAGTGTAACCACTATTTTCTTTACCATTTCTTCATCCATGTAGTCGAAGGCCAATTTCATTGATCTTAATAAGTTAAAAGTATATCCAAATAATTTATTAACATGTTTATCAGGTGTCAAGTCACTTGAGATAATCACTCCCAGGTTCCTTTCTGAATAAACTTTTTTGACTTCCTCGTTTTCAATTTTATATTGACCCAATATTCTATTTTTGCTTTTTCCAAATTCCTTTATGCTACATTTCTTAATGTTAAAGTTCATTTCACATCTCTGACTCCATTCCCATATTTTGTCCAGGTCTTCTTGTAGCAATCTGCAATCTTCTTCTGTGCTTACTCTGAGTAATTTGGCATTGTCAGCATAGAAGTTCATGTAACAATTCACTCCCTCATCCATATCATTTACATGGATGAGGGAGCTTGCCTTGTATTCCTCCTATTATTTCAATTTTTCTTATTAACGTTTTATGTGGTACTTTGTCAAAAGCCTTCTGCAAGTCCAAGAAGACGCAATCTGCCCAGCCATCTCTTTCTTGCATTATCTCAATTAATCTCGAGTAAAAGCATATTAAGTTTGTGGTACACAATCTTTCACTTCTAAAACCACATTGTTTGGGGTTTAATATTTTATTCTCTTCCAAGTGTTTGATCCATTTGTTTCTGATAACTTTTTCACATATTTTTGCTATTGTGCTTGTAAGGGATACAGGTCTGATGTTTGTAGGATCTTCTTTGTTTCTCCCTTTATATACTGGTACTATGTTTGCATCTTTCCAATCTTGCAGTACCTTTCATTCTTTGAGTGAAAAGTCTATTATCTTGCATAATTTGTCTGTCCGTTTGTTATACTCTTTCAGTACCTAATTTGCAATTCCATGCAATTTCCTAACATCTAGGTTTTTTTATTTGGTCTCTTATTTCTTTCTGTGTTACTTTTATTTCTTTCATTTTAGGGGGTCTTTCTTGTTGTCCATCTTCCCAAATTTGTGAGCTCTCAATTGTAAAAACAGACCTGAAATGTCTGATCATAACTTCTGCCATTTCTGTGTCATCCATATATTCTTTATCTCCTTCATGCAGTTTTACAATTTCATGTTTATCCTTTAATTTGTCATTTACATATCTGTAAAAGAGTTTAGGTTGATCCTTACATTTGTCTATAATATCTTTTTCATAATTTATTTTTTCTTTCCTGCATATATTCGCATATTCGTTCCTAAGTTTTATACATGATTGCCATTTGGATGTTTTTTGTCTTTTTTCCATCTTTTCCAGGCTTTGCCTCTTCTGTCTTTAGCCTCACTGCACCTTTTGTTATACCAACACTTTATATAAATCTCTTTTTGTTTCTTCTTTGGTACATATTTATAGACAGAGACATAGAAGGGTCCCGGAAGAGGCTATTGAGCCTGTGACTCCGGCTCTAAATGACTAAAACTTAGGTCATCTGGGGTCTAGTGGTCACTGTGGTCTAGGTGTTTGTTATTTATTTGAGCTGTGTAATCAAATACTTGATCTTGATGTTTCCATACACTATCCAATCTTTTTTCAAAACTCACAACTAAATTTGCATTCACAACATGATCAGGAAGACTATTCCAGTTGTTCACAACACGACTGCAGAAAGTGAATTTCCTGATGTCCAATCTTGGGCGCTGCTTGTAGATCCTCTAGGTGTGTCCTCGAGTCACTGAACCGGCAAGTTCAATAAATAATCCCCTGCTCACTTCACTATCATATAAATTGTTCACAATTTTAAAGGTTTCCATCATGTCCCCTCTTGATCTACGGTATGATAGTGTAGGAAGGCCTAATTTCCTCAATTGTTCAGGGTAACGCAAATCCTTCAGGCTAGGGACCAACTTTGTTGCTCTTCTTTGGACTCCTTCCACAGCCTCAATGTCCTTTTTCTTGTATGGTCACCATACCTGATTAGCGTATTCCAAATGTGGTCGGACTAGTGCAGTGTATAATACTTTATCAATTTATCAATTCCTTCCTTTTACTTTTCTTTGAATATGTTCCATTTGTCTTCCATCTTTGTTTCCTCTTTGGAAAATTTATCCCAGTTTGTATTTCAGAATTTTTTTTCTTTGTTTTACAAAATCCGTTTTGTTGTACATTAATCTTCCTTCTCTATGTTTATCATTCCTTCCTACATTGTTTTGTTCTTTTAATTCAAACTCTATTACTATATGGTCACTCTTTCCAATTGGTGTTTTATACTCCATTTTGTTCATGATATCTGGTTCAGAAGTTAATATTAGGTCTAGTTTCAACAGTTCCTCATTATTTCTATATCTAGTATTTTCCTTAACACATTGGGTTGATGTGTAATCGATGGTCATATCCAGTAGAATGCTGTTCCAAAATTCTTCTCCCCCTTTTACTATTATTTCTTCTCAGATTATATCCTTTACATTAAAATCACCCATAATTACTATTTCAGTAACTCATTTAGCACATTCATTGTGTCTTCCAGTAATTTAGAATGGTCATTATCAGACCAAGCCTGTGTTTTTGGTGGCACATACACTACTACAAATTTTCTGCTTTTCATTTTTTTTTTTTTTTTTTTTACAATTTTACTCATAATTAATTCCACATTATCTTTGCCTTCATTTATCTTTGTCACATTTAAATCCTTTATGGTTAATATCATGACACCTCCCTGCTTGTCTGTTCTATTTTTTGCCCAGTGGTTATATGGACCTTGTACCACTATACTTGTTGATATAGGTCCTTTCAGTTTTGTCTCCACAATTCCCATAATGTCAGGTTTCTATATTTCTAGATAGTCATTTAGTTAATTAATTCCAGAGATCATACCATTGATATTTGTGTATGCCACTTTTATAAAGTTTCATATTTTCTTCTCTTTTTGGCTTGTTTCCATTTTTTTAATGTACCATTTTTTTTCAGTCTCAAGTCCAGTACTCTCCAAAAAAACTTGTTTTTTTCCGTCTCTGTTCTTTTCTAATTTCTATCATTGGCTTCAATTCTGAGAGCCTTGTCTTTCTCTTTTTCCTCATCACTCATTTCCTTTTTTATCCATGCTTGAATTTCTCACCGTTTGCCAATTTAACAGCTTTCGATAATACCTCCTCGACTAACATTTGAGTTCTTAGTTTTATTTTCTGGAGTCTATGTTTTTTTTTTTTTTTTTTTTTTAATATTTGCCTATCCTGTGGATTTCGTTGATTTCTTTATCAAAATTTTTGTCCTTCGTCCTATATTTCTTTAAAATTTCCTTAGCTATTTCCTTCTCCTTTTCTCTCTGGTATTTATACATATGATGTTTTTCCTGGATACCATGGACCACAATGCATTTACTTTTGTCAACTGTATCTCTCACCCAGTTTTGCTTTTCTTTTATTATTTTTATAACTGTTTTTGTATTTTCCTCCATCTGCTTTTGTACTATTTCTCTAAAAGATATTTTTTTTATTTTCCTGTTCTTGTTTCCATTGATTTCTTATTTCTATGAGGTCTGTTTCTTTAATTGACTCTTCCACCTTTCCAGTCACTACCTGTAATTGCTCTTTGACCTACTTTTTCAGTTTTTCAGTTATATTTTTGTCCTCATTTTCATTCTTTCGTTTTCTCTTTTGAGGATATCAATTCCTCTTCCAGTCATGCTACCAACGTTAAGAGTAGCAATCTTCAGGGTATGGACTATCTTCTTTAGCCGCATCTGTCCACGTTGGTGCAGTAGCCCTCACCTATTATCAACAGAGGTCGGGCTCCTCTGTGCATCGCTTGAACAGGGAACACCCTGGCCATCTTCGATACTCTAATAATCAGTGCATTCTTCAATATGCTCATAAACATTATGACTAACACAGTTCACAAGAGTTCTTAGCTTGTCAGGTGCATTCTCCACACTCTTGTATGATGTTGGGGAAAATCTTGTATCAGTGTTTCCACTCCCGCACTAGTTGGGCCAACCTTAGTAGTTTTGCTATCATTGAGTTGATTAAATTGAAATAACAGTAATAGACTTGGCTGCTGCTCCCAAGTTTTAATCAACTCAAACACAAATAAACCTGAAAATACATTATAGAATGTAACTTATATAACATAATATAAGTGAATTCAGAAAATGCTACAGTTTATACAATGTTTCTTACATATAAATTACTGAACATACAGAACTCATCATAAGTGTAGACACAACATAATATATAAGACATAGTATATGATATCTACACAATGAATAATTAGGGGAAAGGAATAACTTACATAGTCATGACTGTTACTCCGACCGGTCCCAAACAGACTATGACAATGTAGCCAGACAATTTCGTCAATTGTTTACAGAGTATGACATGCAGCCAAACAAATGACTCAAGAGTATGAAAAATTCCAATGACAAAATAAAACATTACTCACATGCACCAATACAATGCAAGGGACCACTTGTGGTTATTTTATATGATGGTCAGCAGAACTTCCCCTTTCAAAACCTGGCAACCTCCTCTCCTCTATTAGGGGGTGCAACCCTGAGTGACTGAAACTCAATCTCCATATTAAACCTAAGATCTATAAAAAACTTCAATTAAATTTCTAACACCTTTTCACAAATGTAGAGTCGACAACTGGTGATTGTTCCCTTCCTTCTACTACTTTCAGCTAGATTCACAGAAAGTCAACAAAGTACAACAGACAACAGTGCAAAGTTTCTTCCCAGAGAGATCTGCGTGAGGGTCCAAGAACCATTACCAGCTGCTGTGGGGGCTGTAGGTTTTCTAATAAATAAAACTTGAGGCAACAGTTATCATTATCATAAACTTACCATTGTAATTTGAATGGTCCTTTTCTTCTAATTGGTGATTTGCAAGTAGCAAAAATATTCCTTTGGCATTTGGTGTTAAAGAACTGTAAAGAAAAGAAGCTTTTTTTTTTCAAATGTATACTGAAAATTATAAGCACATAAAACTGGCACTGTATTATCTATCAATATAACAAGGGCTTTTTCCCCCCTCTAAGGGAGGTAGCCAAATAAAATGCATGTACTCACTACCACCCATTCCACTTCCATTAACTACCCTTTCCTCCATCTCATCTTAGATGGGAAGAAATCCCTTTGGATTGTGTCAAAATATCATTCACCAACATTCTCCAAATTGACATACAAACAAAAATTGGACAAACTTGAACTACCAACCCTAGAACAAAGAAGAGAAGGAGGAGACCTCCTAACCATCTACAGAATTATGAAAGGGATGTAAGTCCTTGATAGAGATGACTTACTAAAGTGGGACAGGAGAAAAACAAGAGGACAGGAAGAGGAACTTAAAAAGGATAGTTACAGAAGAGATCTGAAAAAGAATAGCTTCCTACACAGTGATAGATATCTGGAACAAACTGAATGAGGAAATAGTAAGTGCAAAAACTATACAAAAATTTAAGATCAAACTGGATGCTGAAAGATACAAAAGTGGGTCACTACGAGCATAGTTCTCTTCCTGTAAAATACAACTAGGTAAATATCATTCCCTACTCCCCAACCCTCCCCTGCCCCTTCCCATCCTTGCATCACAGTATCATCTATACACAACCTTTCTCTAATCATCCCTATCTCCTACCTTCTCCCTTCCTTGCTCAAAGCCCCTTTCACCCCATCCATCCATCTCATCCTTCATCATCCCCTCAAGTTCACTCCCTCCACCTATGCCTTCAACACCTCTTTTACTAATCTTTCTTGACTCATTTTTTCCATGTGTCCAAACCATCCCACAACTGCTTCATCAGCTCTAGCTGCCATCTCTCTTTCCACCAGTGCTTTTCTCCTCACCTCCTTGTTTTTCACATACATACATATACCAAGGCTTTTTCCCCCTTACAAGGGAGGTAGCCAAAAAGGAAAAGGCATAAAATCATTCCCACCCATTCCATCCCTGAATACACTCCACACCCTTCCACCCTCCCTCTCATCTTAGCACCTCCTGGATGATGGGTCATCCCTGCACCTTGTCCACTGCCCTGGGTCAGAAGCAGTGTCACAAGACACAGCACATCCACAGCAAGGCCGCTTCATTAAATCGGCGACCCCCCCCTCTCCGTCCCCCCATGCATAAAGGAGAAGACGGGGAGAAATCCCTTCAGGCTGCGTCAAATTTTGTTCACACATACTACCTCACCCCCCATCCCCCTGCCCATTCCACCTCATGCATCACAACATCATAAATATACAACCATTCTCCATTCACCCCTGTCTTCTGTCCTCTCCTGTCCTTCCTCAACAGACATTCCCCTCTTCCCCAAAGCCCCCTTCACCCCATCCATCCACCTCATCCTAGGACGTCCCCTCATGTTCACTCCCTCCACATCTGCCTTCCATACCTCTTTTACTAGTCTTTCTTCACTCATTCTTTCCATGTGTCCAAACCATCCTAATACTCTTTCATCAACCCTATCTCCCAACCCCCTTTCCACCCCTATTCTCCTCCTCACCTCCTCATTTCTCACTCTATCTAGCCTAGTAACCCCCATCATACTTCTCAGACACCTCATCTCAAACACACTATCTAAATTTGTAATAACTACCATACTTCACAGACATTTCATCCCAAATATATTTAAGCTTCTTTCCACCCCCTCTTCAATTCCAAGTCTCCACCTCATACAGTGTCATTAGCACAACCACTCCTTCATATTACTAATCTATATACAGTACTACCTCTCATTAACGGACTAAAAGGGGGGTAACGGTGCCCATTGATGTGAATAATCTGTTGATTTGGAGTGGTTTTTGGGTGGCATAGTGACTGCACGCCCTAAACAACAGCACCAAAAACACCGCAAATACAGCTAATTAACGTCCGTTAATGAGAGGTAGTACTGTATATACAAAGAAAGGGTAGAGTGAGACATGTGGATGAAAGGCAGAGAATTGGGGTAGGAATGGAAAGTATTGGATAAGGTAGAACAGAGAACAGTAAGGTGGTTTGGACGTATGAAAACAATGATTGAGGAAAGCAAGCAAATGGATGGAGTGGATTTGAAAAAGAAGACCAAGAATACAGCGGACAGATGAATGGGGTGAAAGGATCTTTGAATATACATGATATGTCTCTGATACAGAGAAGTATGATAATTGGACAGTAAGAGACAGGACTTTTGAGAGTTGCTCCTTTCCTATATGCTACAAGTAGGTATAATTAGGTAAATAAATGTATAGCAATATATACTTACTTGAAGACATGGATGAGTGATGACAATGCCAGAGATCCTGATTGTTGGAGGAGTAAAGAGTTTTCATATGAAGTTTCCTCTGAATATGGAGCAAAGGTTGTTGCATCCCACCATAACACATTGTAACAACTCAATTTAGTGCTGTCAAATACTGGAATGGAAATGGTGTCAAAGACAACTTAAAAAGATGACAAAATTAAATCAACATATACAAGCATATATATCTAAATATATATTGTATCTATATAAACCAAGGGCCTTTTTCCAATTCATAAGGGAGGTAGCTAAGTAAAGCATGTACCGACTTACACCCATTCTACTCTCATCCACCACCCTTTCCTCCCTCTCATCTTAGCTTCTTGTGTATGCATATAACATATATGCAGTAGAACCTCAGTTGTCGACCACAATCCATTCTAGAAAACTGTTCCAGAACAGATTTGGTCAAGAATACAGCTTTATCAAGGTGATATTTCTCACAAAACTTTGAATTTTGACCCTCAGCTCCATTCAGGTTGGTCAAGAATAGATATTTTGGTCAACTACCAGGAGGAAAAAAAAAAAAAAAAAAAAAAAAAAAAAATTTTGAAATGTTTACCTAACTGCAGTATACAGGAAAGTAGCGCAGCTCATTAGGCCCATTTTCCTATTTAATTTTTCATCATACCTAGCCTCAAATTCATGTACAATTCCAACTTAATCTATAGCCTTGATTTCCAATTTATCATATTGAGATTTGAACTCATTTTTGAGCCTGGGCTATATCACCCTCTAAGGTATTCCATGTATTTATGGAAAGTTGTATTTCCTATCCTTTAGACATGTGACTTTTCTTAATTTGTTCCCATGATATCTTAGAGCCCTCCCATCTTTAATTAGATCTCTTCTGTCAATGCAATCAATCCCTTTTTGTGCCCTGAATATTGTAATTACATCATCTCTTTCTCTATGATCTTTCAAAGCTGGTAGACCCAGTGCTTTTAAATCTTTCCTTACATGGTTTATTTACCAGGATGGGGAGCAGTTTGGTTACTGCCCTTTGTATTCTCTCAATCTTGCTTATATACTTCACTGTGCGGGGACCATACTACTGACTTATATTCCAGTCTTGGATGGATTATGGTCTCCATGAGTTTTTTCATCATCTCTTCATCAATATAGTTAAATACCACTTTAACCTTCTGCAGTAGTCTGTATGTCTCTTCCACAATCCTGCTAATACATCTGTCAGGTGACAAGTTGTCTTTTATCAACACTCCAAAGTTTTTCTCCTCTTCTGCTTTTGTAATGGATTCACTTCCCAAATAATAGTTTAAGGATGGTCTTGTGTCACTATTGCCCACTTCCAGTATTTTGCATTATTATTTTCTTTTATTGATCTTCACTTAATATTCTTGGTTCCATGCAAAAATAGTGTCAAGATCTTTTTGCACTAGTCTACCATCCTCCTCATGTTTTACTCTTATTATTTTTGTGTCATCTGCAAACATGTTGGCATCGCTTGTTTTTCCTTCCATCATCTCACTGACACAGACAAAAAACATTTTGGTGCAAGCACTGAACCTTGTGATACTCTGCTCATTATTGCCCTCCATCTTGACATCTCAGCCTTTACTACTGTCCTCGTTTATCTTTCCTATAATTTTTTTTTCATCTATTCTAGTAGTTTGCATTTCAGTCCTCAAATTTCAACATTTGTCCACTGTGAGGTACTTTATCAAATGCATTCTCCAGTTCACAGTACACATAGTCCACCCACCACATTCTTACAGTGTATCAATCACTCTCCAGTACAAGCTTGAAAGGTTCAACACACACGACCTTCCGGATCTGAAGCCAAACTGACTGTCTAAATATTCTCTTCAAGATATTTGGTCCATCAATCTTTCACAATCCTTTCAAATAACTTCACTATTGTGTTTGTCATTGATACAGGCCTATAATTTTGTGGTGTCTCCTTATTTCCACCTTCGTAATTTTGGCTAAATTGGTAAGTGAAGAGATAGGTAAACGTATAGTGGAATGGAAGGAGGATTCTTCAAGGTTAATGTGGATGAAGGTGAAACTGGGAAAGGAAATGTGGGTTTTAATAAGTGCATATGGGCCTGGTAGTGAGAAGAGTGTAGAAGAAAGGGAGGCTTTTTGGATAGATTTAAATGAGTGTATAGTGGGATTAGGGAGAAACATCAATGTAGTAGTTTTGGGAGACCTTAATGCTAGGATAGGAAATGAACCAATAAATGGAGTGGTTGGGAAATGTGGAGTTCCAGGAAAGAATCGTAGTGGAGAGTTGATACTGGAGATTTGTCTAGAAAGAGAGTTGATGATAGAAAATAGTGTTTAGGAGGAAAGTCAAGCATAAGTACACATGGGAAAGGGTGATGGATGGAAGGGTGGTAGATAGAGTGTTATGGACTATGTAGTGGTAACCAGGAGTATAATAGGAAGCATTAGGGATGTACATGTTCTAAGGGGAGAGAGTGGGGGAACATCAGATCATTTTCTGGTGGAAGGTAAGCTGAGAGTGGAGGATAGATGGAGAAAGAGGAAAAGGACAAAAGGTAGGGAGGTGCTTAGAGTGAACTGCTTAAATGAGAAAGAAAAGGAGGAGTACAAGAAAAAGCTGAGAGAGGAGTGGGAGAAAGTGAAGGATAGAGTAGAACTAGGAGTGGAGGAGGAATGGGGATAGTTCAAGGAGGGAGTCATAAGGTGTGCAAAGATGGTGTGTGGAACAAGGAGGATGGGAGGAAATAGAAGGAAGGGTAGTGAGTGGTGGGATGAGGAAGAAAAGAAAATTGTCATAGGGAAGAAGCAAGCTTTCACAATTTGGTTACAAAACAGGACAAGGGAAACATACGAGAGGTACAAAGAAAAGAGAAGTAAAGCATAAGATAAAGTAGGCAGAGGAGAGTAGATGTGAAGTGGGGTAAGATTATGACAGATAATATTGAAAGTAATAAAAAGATGTTTTGGAAAGAAATTAAGAGAGGAAGAGGAGGCAAATCAAGTAGAGAAGAAAAGGTAAAAGGTGTAGATGGAGAGTTGATAATGGAAGAGAAGGCAGTAAGAGGAAGATGGGCAGAGTATTTTAGAGAGTTGTTAAATGTGAAGGAGGATAGGGAGGGAAAGGTAATTGCAGTGGGAAGTGCTAAGAAAATGACAGTGATGAGTGAGGAAAATGTAGGAGAAATAGGGAAGGATGAAGTGAAGGCAGTTGTTAAGATGATGAGAGCAGGGAAGGCACCTGGGTTGGATGGATGTCATGCAGAACATCTGAAAAAAGGAGGTACAGTGATGGTGGATTAGCTGGTGAGGTTATTCAATGTTTGTTTAGTATTTCTGTCATTATATTCTTCTCCTCTTTTTCTCTTTGGAACCTTATTAGACCATGTTTTTTATTGATACCATAGATTACAATACATATTTTTTTTGTCTATAGTGTCTCTTACCCAATCTCTTCTTTCTTTTATTACTTCTATCACTGTCACGCAAAGGACACAGTGATAGAAGTAATAAAAGAAAGAAGAGATTGGGTAAGAGACACTATAGAAAAAAAAAAAAAAATGTATTGTAATCTATGGTATCAATAAAAAACATGGTCTAATAAGGTTCCAAGGTGTCCTTTGCAAAGTTGGTGACAGAGTTTGGGAGAGTGTGTGATAGAAGAAAGCTGAAGATAAATGTGGGTAAAAGTAAGGTGATGAGATGTACAAGGGGTGAAAGTGGCAGTAATCTGGAAGTGAGCATTAAGGGAGAGCAACTGGAGGAAGTGGATAGTTTTAGATACTTGGGTGCAAATGTGGCAGGAAAAGGTGGAGTAAAGGTGGAGGTAGAATGTAGATTGAGAGAAGCGAGTAAATGCCTTGGTGGTTTAAAAAGTGTAATGAGGAATAGACATTTGGGAATGGATGCTAAGAGGAGACTGTATGAAGGAGTGATTGTGCCAACAGCACTGTATGGAGCAGAAACATGGAACATAAGAAAGGAAGAGAGGAGTTTGAATGTGTTTGAGATGAAGTGTCTGAGAAGTATGATGGGGGTTACTAGGCTAGATAGAGTGAGAAATGAGGAGGTGAGGAGGAGAACAGGGATGGAAAGGGAGTTGGGCGATAGGGTTGATGAAAGAGTATTAGGATGGTTTGGACACATGGAAAGAATGAGTGAAGAAAGACTAGAAAGGAGGTATGGAAGGCAGATGTGGAGGGAGTGAACATGAGGGGACGTCCTAGGATGAGATGGATGGATGGGGTGAAAGGGGCTTTGGGGAAGAGGGGAATGTCTGTTGAGGAAGGACGGGAGAGGACAGAAGATGGGTGAATGGAGAATGGTTGTATATGGAAGATGTTGTGATGCATGAAGTGGAATGGACGGGGGATGGGGGGTGAGGTAGTGTGTGTTAGCAAAATTTTGACGCAGCCCGAAGGGATTTCTCCCTGTCCTCTCCTTTATATGGGGGGACGGAGAGGGGGGGGTCACCGATTTAATGAAGCGGCCTTGCTGTGGATGTGCTGTGTCTTGCGACACTGCTTCTGACCCAGGGCAGTGGACAGGGTGCAGGGATGACCCGTCATCTAGGAGGTGCTAAGATGAGAGGGAGGGTGGAGGGGTGTGGAGTGTTTTCAGGGATGGAATGGGTGGGAATGATTTTATGCCTTTTCCTTTTTGGCTACCTCCCTACTAAGGGGGAAAAAGCCTTGGTATATGTATGTATGTATGTATCACTGTGTCCTTTGCACTTTCGTTCATTCGTTCTTTGACTATTTCTTTAAATAGTATTTTTTGGTTTTCTTTGTCTTCATTCATTTTATTTTTGATTTCCATCATGTTTGATTTCTTTTCTGTTTTCACCAACTTTGCCTGCCTCTATTAATATTTTTTCATTGACTTCCCTCAACAAAGTTTCATTTTTAATTGTCTTCATTTTTCATCTTTTCATTATAATTTTTTACTTTAGCCAGTTCCTTTTTCATTTCTTCCAATTCCCTAACTAATAGTGCATTTTCCTTCCTCAATTCACTCACTTCTTTGTATAATTGATTATGTTCCCTTTTCCATTCAACAATATCCCTTTCAATTTCAAATATTTCTTGGCTTATTAGTACAACCACTCCTTGTTTAACGACGACAATTGGGACCAGCGCGCCGTCGTTAACAGAATTGGTCGTTAAGCGAAAGTGTATACATATACGTACATGTACTGTATGTACAATGTCCAGCAATACATGTATCTTTATTTTCGTGTATTTCCCTCTTTTATACAGTACATTAAAGCTTTATTTACTGTGTATTTACAGTGGTTATGTTCCCGAAATTACCGTATATGACCAAATCCGCGTATACTGACATTCCATATTGAATACCGGGGTATTTTTTTAGTTTCGACCATGGGCGCAATATAGCAATAGAAAATTAATTATTAATTTTGTAAATTAAAATGTATCAACGTAATATGCAATTTTGTGGGCGGAAATGAAAGTAAAAAATACCATGCTACGAGAAAATATGCTAACGAATGAAGTCGGTAGCATAGGATCAGGACGCCATCTTGTCGTCTGCCAACGTCTCTCACGACGACGACAACGAGGACGAGCCGGATGACATTTAATTTGCAGGTAATGATTTATCAAACACAGGTTAGGTTAATTTAGTTTAGGTTAGGCGAATTTATCATCCTTTCATTTCCTCGACATCGGCATCTATCATAACAAACATGGTGTACCATTCGTCCGACATGACTTCGTTACTTACGAAATTTGTTTTAGCATCTTTTTTTTATTTCCGCTCACAAAATTGCATATTACGTTGATACATTATAATTTACAAAATTAATAATTAATTTTCTATTGCTATATTGCGCCCTTGGTCGAAACTAAAAATTTACCACTACCTGTATATATTGTACCCCAGGTAGTTTTTTCAGCTTGCAGGATGGTAATGTAGACCTAAGCTTCAGAACACTTTACCTCACAGGTAATATCCACCGTACAAGTTCATTTATAACATCATACAAATTTGCCTCAGCCAACTTAATTATCGTACACGACGTCGTAACTTCGGGAGATTTACGTTAAACGAATGTCATAAAGCCCGTCGTTACTCCGAGTTGTCGTTAACCGAGTAGGTCGTTAAACGAGGAGTACCTGTATGTTTTTGGGGGTCGAAACCTCTTTCTGTTCTAAATCCATGGAATGATTCGTCTTCACATCTGGGGCTATCTATGTTGCATATTTTCTTTCTAACCACTCCCAAAGGCATTTCATACTTACTCATATCTAATCATCTTTTGGTTGTCTCTGCGTATGTCGGTTTATCATCCATTTCCCTTATTTTTTCTATTCTTGTTAAACTCTCACGTACCACTTGTCATAGCCCACCTCCGATCTGTTTACAACTAGGTAAATCTCCAATTTTCGGTTGAAAAATAGCTAAATTTAGCGCTAGCTGGTGGAGCATTCTCAGGCACATCCGATCTGTTCGACTGTGTGTGTGTGTGTGTGTGTGTATTTGAGATGAAATGCCTGAGAGGTATGGTAGGGTTTATTAAAATGGATAGTGTGAGAAATGTGGCAAGAACAGGGGGTGGAAAGGGAGTTGGGAGATAGGGTGGATGAAAGAGTATTGGGATGGTTTGGACACATGGAAAAAATGGGTGAAGAAAGACTAGCAAAAGGTGTGTGAAAGGCAGAGGTGGAGGAAGTGAATATGAGGGGGTGATCAAGGATGAGATGGGTGGATGGGGTGAAGGGGGCATTGGGAAAGAGGGGACTGTCAGTTGAGGAAGGACAGGAGAAAAGAGAAAATAGGGGTGAGTGGAGAATAGTTGTGCATGGATGATGCTACAATACATGGGAGTGGGTGGGGGATGGGGGGTGAGTGTGTGAATGATATTTCGAAACAGCCCAAATGGATTTCTACCCATCTTTTTTTTCTGCATCAGGGGATGGGGGGAGGGGGTCATTGATTATATGAAGTGGCTTTGCTGTGGATGTGATGTGTCTTCCTACATTGTTTCTGACCCAGGGCAGTGGGTGAGAACCAGGGATGACTTGTCATTCAGGAGAAGCCAAGATAAGAGGGAGGGAGCGTGGGGGTGGTGAATGGGAGTGGAGTATGTGGGGATGAAATGGGTAGGAGTGGATTTATGCCTTTGACTTTAGTTCCCTCCTTTGTAAGGGGGAAATAGCCATTGGTACATGTATGTATTTATTACAGGACAGTAATAAGAGGGGGCAGTATAACACAGGGACAGTCAAAGTACAATAAAATAGCATAATTTTTCTATAAGTAGAGATTTCCTCTAACACAGATAAAATGATGTGTGGCTCTG
The DNA here is from genome assembly GCF_046742065.1 of Oratosquilla oratoria. Classification (NCBI taxonomy): domain Eukaryota; kingdom Metazoa; phylum Arthropoda; class Malacostraca; order Stomatopoda; family Squillidae; genus Oratosquilla; species Oratosquilla oratoria. The sequence goes on along the minus strand of NC_134803.1, from coordinate 4,730,948 downwards.
GTTCATAGGGGTGTCCTAAATAGTCTCTCAAGTATCATCTGCACGCTACTGCACACATTGTTCTGCAAATAACATGCAGCCAATACCATCTTTCTGTCCCATACAGTGCTGTTGGCACAATCACTCCTTCATACAGTCTCCTCTTTGCATCCATTACCATATGCCTATTTCTCATAACACTTTAATCCCCCAAGGCATTTACTCACTTCTCTCAATCTAAATTCTACCTCCACCTCCACTCCTCCCTTTCCTGCCACATGCAACCCCAGCCTCTTTCCTTTATGACTTCCTTCCAACTTGCTGCCATCCTTTCCCCTTGTACACCTCGTCACCTTATGTTTACACATTTACCTTCAACTTTCTCCTATCACATACCTTCCCAAACTCACTAACTCCCTTAATCTCTTCTCTGACCCTGCCACAAGTGCAGTCTTGTCAGCAAACAAAAACTGGCTTACCTCCCATTTTTCTCCATCTTCTTTAACCATCTCCAGTCCCCTGCCCCTTACCCTCGCCTTTACCTCTCATATACTTACATAGAGGAGCATTAATGTGGTCCACTGATGCAATTATGTGAATGTGATGAGAAGAGGCAAGCTGGGAAAGAGCTGCTTGAGCTTTACCTCCCCGTAACATTGGACCATCAACATTGTTGATAACAAGGAAAAGTGGATCACAGGTATTTCCATTATAGTGGTGATAGATAAAACTTGTATGATCCTGAACACTATGGAAACTCCCTGAATACCCAATCATGTCCTCCGTAATGCCATTTAAAATCTGAAAAAGAAGGGAAGAAAGAATATATAAAAATTATTTGACATTAGAAAGAAATCTGTAGCAAATGTCATCAAATGAAGGATTACAATGTTATGGTTTTAGCCCCTACATTATGATAATGTTCTCTATCAATTACCCCCAGTTATTTTTACAGGAGGACCATGGTCTCTAGGTAAGTGGCCACAACCACTGCCCATACATGTCTCCCCTTCACTCTCTCACCACAAATAAAGAAAACAACAAACACTATCACAAACATATACATTCCACCAAGTACATCAACCCCAAGGCTTCATCCCTACACTCCAATCACTTATCTCATTAACTAACCACACAGTGGCAGGTGATCTAAACGCACATTATCCAATGCAACTTAACATGAAAAATAGACCAAAGAAGCCACTAAACACTTGAACTACTCCTTAATCTAAACACAATTAACTCTAGCAACAACCCCACAAGACAACCTCTACAATACAATTAACAACCAAAATCCCCTGACTTAATAGTGTGCATTGACCCTCCCTACAAATTTTTGTTATATAGGAAACCATACAAGATCTTCCATCTAATTACTTCCCAATAAAAATTACCATAAAAAATGCACCTATTCTCTCTTGCAGAAGACATGTAGCCTTCAGGTAACCAGGAACACCCTCTGAGTGGCACTATAAGTTACTCAGGGGCGATATATTGTGCTGTTGTCTAGGGATTGTTGATAAGTGGCATTGTAGTATGAGGTGTTCTGTGTCCTCTGTGTGGTGGTTGTATCTGAAGGAGTTTGAATCTGTGGCCAGTCCTATTCTGTGTTAGTACTGTTTTAAAGATGTATGGTGTCCTGAACATAGTAAAAAATACAATCCATATATAAGAGAAGATATAAACTACCAAAGAACAAACTAGCAATAGTATTTAGAAGATATAAAGTTAATATACTATGAAGTAGACCAGTACCCATCACTAGGTAAAGCATTGAACAAAACAATAACTACCATCTAGAATGAAGAAAAAGAAAAAAGAAAAAATTCTAGGGGCTAAAGGAAAATTTTCAACCATAACAATTATCTCCACTTGAGGTGGTCACCTTAGAAAAGGGAAAGAAAGAAAAAAATAAATAATAATAATACATACATACATACATATACCAAAGGCTTTTTCCCCCTTACAAGGAAGGTAGCCAAAAAACAAGGGCAAAAATTCCATTCCCACCCATTCCATCCCCATATGATCCACTCCAATTCACCTTCCTCCCTCCCTCTTATCTTGGCTACTCTTGGATAATGGGTCATCCCTGCATCTCACCCACTGCCCACAGCAAGGCTGCTTCTTTAAATTGGCAACCCCTCCTCTCCGTCCCCTCATGCAGAAATGGAGATGGGGAGAAGTCCCTTTGGGCTGTGTCAATTTATTTTTCACACATATTCCCTCATTCCCATCCCCCCCCCCCCTTTCATGCATCACAGCATCATCCATACAGTCGTAAGCAGTTGAGGAGAACGGAAGTGTAAACAGGTGCTCCGGGTTCGCTCTGAGTTTTGCTACAATTAGCGCTTTAACAGATCACCAGGAAAAATGCCTTGTTGATATTGCGGAGAGTATCAATATGTATTCGTGGGACCGCCGGGGTTTGTATCCAATCATCCAGTTCTTAAATGAGTGAATAGTTAATACAAAAATGGAAAATAATAAAGAGGGAAGAATCATTGAGCCGACGAAAAGAGGACTAGACGAATCCAGAATTGAGTCCCCATGGGGGGTAATGCAAAGAGAGAGAGAAAAAAAAAAAAAAAAAAAGTTTGAACGACACCCCCAAAGCAACCAGCAGGTACATAAGTGATGAATATTTCTCGGGATTTAGGGGGCAAGGGGAAACATTGGAGAAAACCTTGGACACTGTGAGAGATTTCAGAATTAGCAGAGCAATACGAAAGAGAAATTTACAACTTAGCAGACAAAGTGATCGATTTAAGATTATACTATAAAGATCTTATATTACTTTCAAAGAAAGAAATTAAGAGAGGAAGAGGAGGCGAATCAAGTAGAGAAGAAAAGGTAAAAGGTGCAGATGGAGAGATGATAATGGAAGAGAAGGCAGTGAGGGGAAGATGGGCAGAATATTTTAGGGAGTTGCTAAATGTGAAGGAGGATAGGGAGGGAAAGATAGCTGCAGTGGGAAATGCGAAGAAAATGAGTGATGAGTGAGGAGAATGGAGGAGAAATAAGGAAGGATGAGGTGAAGGCAGTTGTTAAGATGATGAAAGCAGGTAAGGCACCTGGTCTGGATGGATGCCATGCAGAATGTCTGAAAAAGGGAGGTACAGTGATGGTGGACTGGCTGGTGAGGTTATTTAATATTTGCTGGAGAGAGGGTAGAGTGCCGGAGGACTGGAGGAGTGCCTGTATAGTTCCTCTTTACAAGGGAAAAGGGGACAAGTGTGAATGTAGTAGTTTCAGAGGGATTAGCTTGTTAACCCATTCAACTCCGATGACAAGATGTCTTGTCATTTGGTCAAATAAAACAAAAATTCATAAAACACCAAAATGTTTGATCAAACACCAGAAAAATATGACGTCAGTCCTCACTTCGCTGCGAGCGAAGCGAGGACTGACGTCATATTTTTCTGGTGTTTGATCAAACATTTTGGTGTTTTATGAATTTTTGTTTTATTTGACCAAATGACAAGACATCTTGTCATCGGAGTTGAATGGGTTAAGTGTAGTTGGGAAGGCTTATGGGAGGATCTTGATTGAGAGGATTAGGAGAGGAACAGAAGGAGTAATTGGTGAGGAACAGTGTGGATTTAGGACAGGTAGAGGTTGTGTAGATCAGATCTTTGTGGTAAGATAGATATGTGAGAAAGCTATAGGAAAGGGGAAGGATGTTTTTTGGGCTTTTATGGATCTGGAAAAAGCTTATGATAGGGTAGACAGAAAGGCATTGTGGGAGGTTATGCAGATATACGGGATAGGAGGAAAGCTTCTGGGAGCTGTCAAGAGTTTTTATGAGAGTAGTAGAGCTTGTGTCAGGATTGGAAATGGAGAGAGTGAGTGGTTCGAGGTAAAGGTGGGACTTCGTCAAGGATGCGTTATGTCGCCCTAGCTGTTCAACTTATACATGGATGGGGTGGTGCGAGAGGTAAATGCAAGGGTAGTGGGTCAGGGATTGGAGATGGTTAAAGAAAATGGAGAAAAGTGGGAGGTGAGCCAGCTGTTGTTTGCAGGCGACACTGCTCTTGTGGCAGGATCGGAGGAGGGATTGAGGAAGTTGGTGGCAGAGTTTGGGAGAGTATGTGATAGAAGAAAGCTAAAGATAAATGTGGGTAAAAGTAAGGTGATGAGATGTACAAGGAGTGAAAGTGGCAGTAGACTAGAAGTGAGCATTAACCCCTTCCATACGGTGCCGCACACGTAGGCGTCATGAGGAGCAAGTAGATTCGCGACGCTGCCATATCGGCGTTTTGATTATATTTATTGTAGTCGCCCCTGTGTTTTTACATTCTCTCAAATGTGCCCTGAATCCCATTCTCTGTGGTTTTCAAAATGCACGGGTGAAAGAGAGAACGATCGATATAAGCGGTGACTATATTTTATGATGCGAGTATTATTACGACACATCGTACGGCTGGCATTGGCTGCTGCCTGCAAGATTTAAGTTCCGTACCGAAGTGGTTAAGGGAGAGCGACTGGAGGAAGTGGATAGTTTTAGATACTTGGGTGCAAATGTGGCAGGAAAAGGTGGAGTGAAGGTGGAGGTAGAATGTAGATTGAGAGAAGCGAGTAAATGCCTTGGTGGATTAAAGAGTGTAATGAGGAATAGACATTTGGGAATGGATGATAAGAGGAGACTGTATGAAGGAGTGATTGTGCCAACAGCACTGTATAGGGCAGAAACATGGAACATAAGGGAAGAAGAGAGGAGTTTGAATGTGTTTGAGATGAGGTGTATGAGAAGTATGATGGGGGTTACTAGGCTGGATAGAATGAGAAATGAGGAGGTGAGGAGGAGAACAGGGGTGGAAAGGGAGCTGGGAGATAGGGTTGATGAAAGAATATTAGGATGGTTTGGACACATGGAAAGAATGAGTGAAGAAAGACTAGTAAAAGAGGTATGGAAGGCAGATGTGGAGGGGTGAACATGAGGGGACGTCCTAGGATGAGGTGGATGGATGGGGTGAAGGGGGCTTTGGGGAAGAGGGGAATGTCTGTTGAGGAAGGACAGGAGAGGACAGAAGACAGGGGTGAATGGAGAATGGTTGTATATGGATGATGTTGTGATTGCATGAGGTGGAATGGGTGGGGGGATGGGGGGTGAGGTAGTATGTGTGAGCAAAATTTGACGCAGCCCGAAGGGATTTCTCCCCGTCTTCTCCTTTTATGCAATGGGGGGACGGAGAGGGGGGTCGCCGATTTAATGAAGCGGCCTTGCTGTGGATGTGCTGTGTCTTGCGACACTGCCTCTGACCCAGGGCAGTGGACAAGGTGCAGGGATGACCCGTCATCCAGGAGGTGCTAAGATGAGAGGGAGGGTGGAGGGGTGTGGAGTGTATTCAGGGATGGAATGGGTGGAAATGATTTTATGCCTTTTCCTTTTTGGCTACCTCCCTTGTAAGGGGGAAAAAACCTTGGTATATGTATGTATAAAGATCTGCAACTTGAAGTAACCAACCTATGAACAACGAACAAGGTAATAATAAGGGAATTAAACAAACTAAAAAGTGAACTAAGTGCAATAAAAAAGAGAAAATGAAAGAAAGGAAAATGAGGTTAAGACTGCAAATGATGATCTGAAAAAAGAGGTAAAAGAACAATTGAAAGCAGTAATGGAAAAAATGGAAGAATCAATCAAAGAGACTGACCTAAACAAAATAAAAAAAAACAGTGGAAAAAGGAAAGCGAAAATCAAAAACTATCATTCACGGAAATAGTACATCAGCAGGTAAAGGAAAATGAAAATGAAACAGTTATCAAGGTAATTAAAGAGAAGGAAATTTTGGTGAGAGGCACAGTAGACAAAAAGAAATGTATTGTGGTTTATGGTATAAATGAAAAACACAATGTACATAAATACCAAAGGGAAAAGGACGTGAAAGAAATTGGGAAGGAGATTCTAAAAGCGGTCCAAGAAGGTCAAAGTATATATACAGAAATTGACGATGAACACAGAATAGGTACATATTCAAAAGAAAAGAATCACAGACCAATGTAAATCAAACTAAGAACACAAATGATAGCAGTACTATCAAAAGCGGCAAAACTACCAAACAGTGAAAAATACAAAAATGTTTGGATAAAAAAGGAAATGAATCCTGAGGAATTAGAGAAAGATAGGGAATTGAGAAGTGAGGCTAAAAAAAAAAAAAAAAAACACGAGACTGAGACTGAGAAAATGGTACATCAGAAAAATGGAAACTTAAACCAAAAAAAAGAGAAGAGAAGAAAAAATTAAAAGTGGCATATACAAATATGGACGGTATGATATCAGGATTAAACGAATTGAATGACTACCTATCAATATAGAAACCTGACATAATGGGAATTGCAGAGACAAAACTGAAAGGTCCAATACTATCAAGTACGGTGGGACAAGTATTATATAACATTTGGTCGAAAAATAGGACAGACAAACAGGGGGGTCATGATATTAACAAGAAAGAACCTAAATGTAATAAAGGCAACAGAAGGAAAAGATACATACATACATACATATACCAAGGCTTTTTCCCCCTTACAAGGGAGGTAGCCATAAAGGGTAAGGCATAAAATCATTTCCACCCATTCCATCCCTGAATACACTCCACACCCCTCCACCCTCCCTCTTATCTGAGCACCTCCTGGATGACGGGTCATCCCTGCACCTTGTCCACTGCCCTGGGTCAGAACCAGTATCGCAAAACACAGCACATCCACAGCAAGGCCGCTTCATTAAATCGGCGACCCCACCTCTCCATCCCCTCATGAAGAAAAGGAGAGGACGGGGAGAAATCCCTTCGGGCTGCGTCAAATTTTGCTCACACATACTACCTCACCCCCCATCCCCCCGCCCATTCCACCTCATGCAAACACAACATCATCCATATACAACCATTCTCCATTCACCCCTGTCTTCTGAAGTGGTTAATCCACCAAGGCATTTACTCGCTTCTCTCAATCAACATTCTACCTCCACCTTCACTCTACCTTTTCCTGCCACATTTGCACCCAAGTATCTAAAACTATCCACTTCCTCCAGTCGCTCTCCCTTAATGCTCACTTCCAGTCTACTGCCACTTTCACCCCTTGTACATCTCATCACCTTACTTTTATCCACATTTATCTTTAGCTTTCTTCTATCACATACTCTCCCAAACTCTGCCACCAACATCCTCAATCCCTCCTCCAATCCTGCCACAAGAGCAGTGTCGTCAGCAAACAACAGCTGGCTCACCTCCCACTTTTCTCCATTTTCTTTAACCATCTCCAATCCCTGACCCACTACCCTTGCATTTACCTCTCGCACCACCCCATCCATGTACAAGTTGAACAGCTAGGGGGACATAACGCATCCTTGATGAAGTCCCACCTTTACCTCGAACCACTCACTCCCTCCATTTCCAATCCTGTCACAAGCTCTACTACTCTCATAAAAACTCTTGACAGCTCCCAGAAGCTTTCCTCCTATCCCGTATATCTGCATAACCTCCCACAATGCCTTTCTGTCAACTCTATCATAAGCCTTTTCCAGATCCATAAAAGCCCAAAAAACATCCTTCCCCTTTCCTACAGCTTTCTCACATATCTGTCTTACCACAAAGATCTGATCTACACAACCTCTACCTGTCCTAAATCCACACTGTTCCTCACCAATTACTCCTTCTGTTCCTCTCCTAATCCTCTCAATCAAGATCCTCCCATAAGCCTTCCCAACTACACTTAACAAGCTAATCCCTCTGAAACTACTACATTCACACTTGTCCCCTTTTCCCTTGTAAAGAGGAACTATACAGGCACTCCTCCAGTCCTCCGGCACTCTACCCTCTCTCCAGCAAATATTAAATAACCTCACCAGCCAGTCCACCATCACTGTACCTCCCTTTTTCAGACATTCTGCATGGCATCCATCCAGACCAGGTGCCTTACCTGCTTTCATCATCTTAACAACTGCCTTCACCTCATCCTTCCTTATTTCTCCTCCATTCTCCTCACTCTCATTTTCTTCGCATTTCCCACTGCAGCTATCTTTCCCTCCCTATCCTCCTGCATATTTAGCACCTCTTTAAAATATTCTGCCCATCTTCCCCTTACTGCCTTCTCTTCCATTATCATCTCTCCATCTGCACCTTTTACCTTTTCTTCTCTACTTGATTTGCCTCCTCTTCCTCTCTTAATTTCTTTCCAAAACATCTTTTTATTACTTTCAAAATTTTCTGTCATACTCTTACCCCATTTCACATCTGCTCTCCTCTTTGCCTCCTTTACCTTTTGCTTTACTTCTCTTTTCTTTTCTTTGTACCTCTCATATGACTCCCTCGTCCTATTTTGTAACCAATCTGTGAAAGCTCGTTCTTCTCTTCTACAACCTTCTTCGTTTCCTCATCCCACCATTCACTACCCTTTCTTCTATTTCTCCCTGTCCTTCTTGTTCCACACACCATCCTTGCACACTTTATGACTCCCTCCTTGAACCATCCCCATTCCTCCTCCACACCTAGCTCCACTCTATCCTTTACTCCCTTCCACTCCTCTTTCAGCTTCTTTTCGTACTCCTTCTCCTTTCCCTTTTCATTCAAAGAGTTCACTCTAAGCACCTCCCTACCTTTTGTCCCTTTCCTCTTTCTCCATCTATCCTCCACTCTCAACTTACCTTCCACCAAAAAATTATCTGATATTCCCTCACCCTCTCCCCTTAACACATGTACATCCTTAACTCTTCCTATCATAATCCTATTTACCACTATATAATCCATTAGTGCTCTATCTACCACCCTTCCATCCACCACCCTTTCCCATGTGTACTTATGCTTGACTTTCTTCTGAAACACTGTATCTGCTATCATCAACTCTCTTTCTAGACACATTTCCACCATCAACTCTCCACTACGATTCTTTCCTGGGACTCCACATTTCCCAACCACTCCATCGATTGGACCATTTCCTACTCTAGCATTAAGGTCTCCCAGTGGAATTAATCACAGTTAAGATTGAAAACAGGAACATGAAAAGTAGGTTTATAGTTGTTTATGTGCCACCAAAAACTAAGACCTGGACTGACAGCGAACACTCAAAATTACTAGAAGATACAAAGAATGAATTAATTGAGACACTGAAATATGGAGAAAATATTGTAATTATGGTTGACTTTAATGTAAAGGAAATAAATTGGGAAGAATTGAGTATGGGAGGTGGAGACGAACTCTGGGGAAATGTCCTACCGGATATGACCATAGATTACACATTAAAACAATGGGTTAATGAAAATACTAGATTTAGACAAAACAAAGAACCATCGAGACTAGATTTGTTATTCACCTCTGAACCAGAAATAGTAGAGGAAATAAATTATAAAACACCAATTGGGAAGAGTGACCACATACTAATAGAGATCAAACTTAAGGAACAAATTGTGGTAAGAAGAAACAAGAAACATAGAGAAGGAAGACTGATGTACAACAAAACTGATTTTGTAAAACTTAAGAAATTTTTCCAAAATGCCTGTTGGGAAAAGTTTGTATAAGATGAAAATATGATGAAACAAAGACGGAAGAGAAATGGAACATTTTCAAAGAAATCTATAAGGAGGGAACAGATAAATGTGCCTAAGCAGAAACAGAAAAGGGAGTTCATAAAGTGCTGGTATGATAAAAAGTGTAGCAATGCTAAAGACAAAAGAGACAAAGCTTGGAAAAGATGGAAAAGGGACAAAAAAGAGACTAAATGGCAAATATACATTAAACTGAGAAATGTCTGTGGAGGAAGGACGGGAGAGGAAAGAAGATAGGGGTGAATGAAGAGGGGTTGTGTATGGATGATGCTGTGATGCATGAGGGGGAGTGGATGGGGGGTGAGGAAGTATGTATGAGAAAAAAATTGACGCAGCCCAAAGGGATTTCTCCCCGTCTTCTCCTTTCCTGCATGAGGGGACGGAGATGGGGGGTCGCGGAATTTATGAAGTGGCCTTGCTGTGGATGTGCTGTGTCTTGCAACACTGCTTCTAACCCAGGGCAGTGGACAGGATGCAGGAATGAACCATCTTCCAGGAGGTGCCAAGATAGGAGGGAGGGAGGAGGGTGGAGGGGAGTGGAATATATGGGAAAAGAAAGGAGTGGGAGTGATTTCTATGCCTTTTTCTTTTTGGCTACCCCCCATGTAAGGGGGAAAAAGCCTTTGGTGTATGTATGTATGTACAAGAGGGCATGGAAAGAAACTCAAAAAGGACAGTTATAGAAAAGATCTAAAGGAAGGAAGGAAGGGAAAAAAAAAAAAAAAAAAACTATCCTCACAGAATAGTGGATGTATGGAACATACTGGTTAAAGTAACAGTGTGCAAAAACAATACAAGAATTTAAGAGCAAATTAGATATGGCGAGATACAGAAACAGGACATCACAAGCATAGTTCCCCTTCCCATAAGATAAAACCAGGTAAATACAAGCCCTACAATCACCAAATTCAATACTTCACTTAAAAAGAAAGATATATGTCAGAGAGAAAAAGCTCTTTCATGTCTAGTAAGACCAACAATGTCATTATTGCACGACACAATCAAGCACTGAAACAGTACCATCACAGAATAGGCCTTGCTTTTGGATTCAAACAGACCCAGATGCAACCACCACACAGAGGACATAGAACACCTCATACTACAATGCTCTATACTAACAATTCAAAGACAACAACACAATATATTTTCCCTGAGTAACTTGTGGATCCATCTGGAGGCTGTTGCCAGACGCCTGAAGGCCACAGGTTTTTTGCATGAAAGACCAGGGGCAAAGAATTGATCATCTCTCCCCTAAGTTGAATACAACTTTCTGGAATTATACACACAAAATCTGGACAAGGACACCACTGTAGGGATGAGGCTAATGTGTACAAATGTGCACAAGATGAAAATAAAGTATTAAATCTCATCTTACACTTTTAATGGTGAGGGATGGAAAGAATCCATTTATAACCATATGATCCAAATCCTGCAACATCTGCTGCTGGAATTCATTCAGTAGTTGCTTTTTGCTTCCAAGACCATGGAGGAATATGCTGTAACCTTCACTGCAACATAAAATATTGATCATCATTAAGGGAGTCTATCCATAACAACCAAAATAATTTTTTTCTTATAAACCATAATAATGTTTACTAGCACAATTTAAGTACTTATATTTGCACCCCAATAAAATGGGCATCAAAAGGAAAAGTACCTATGAGTCTAACAGTGAGCCATCCCATTCTCCATCTGGATAATCTTAATACACCTGATACTATGACATCTTATCAATTTTCTTACATTTACAAAGACTGGCTGAACTGGAATTGCTGACCCTGGAACAAAGAAGAGAACGAGAGGACCTATTAACCATCTATAGGATTATGAAAGGAAAGGAACACCTTGATAGAGAGGACTTATTAAAGTGGGACAGAGGAAAAACAAGAGCACATGCAATGAAACTCAAAAAGGACAGCTACAGATGAGACCTGAAAGAGCACAGCTTCCCACACAGTGATAGATATTTGGAACAAATTGGACAAAAAAATAGTGTGTGCAAACACCATACAAGAATTTAAGAATACATACATACATATACCAAAGGCTCCCTCCCCTCTACATGGGGGGTAGCCAAAAAGAAAAAGGCATAGAAACCACTCCCACCCATTCCATTTCCTATATATTCCACTCCCCTCCACCCTCCTTCCTCCCTCTTATCTTGGCACCTCCTGGATGACGGGTCATCCCTGCATCCTGTCCACTTCCCTGGGTCAGAAGCAGTGTTGCAAGACACAGCACATCCACAGCAAGGCAGCTTCATAAATTCGGCGACCCCCCCTCTCCGTCCCCTCATGCAGAAAAGGAGAAGATGGGGAGAAATCCCTTCGGGCTGCGTCAATTTTTTTTTCTCATACATACTTCCTCCCCCCCCATACCCCACCCACTCCCCCTCATGCATCACAGCACCATCCATACACAACCCCTCTCCATTCACCCCTATCCTCTGTCCTCCCCTGTCCTTCCTCCACAGACACTCCCCTCCCTTGCAACGCCCCCCTCACCCCATCCACCCACTCCATCCTAGGACGTCCCCTCACATTCACTCCCTCCACCTCTGCCCTCCACACCTCCCTCACCAATCCCTCCCCACTCATTCCCTCCATGTGTCCAAACCATCCCAACACCCCCCTATCAACCCCATTTCCCAGTTCCCCCTCCACCCCCACTCTCCTCCTCACCCCCTCACTTCTCACTCTATCTAGCCCAGCAACCCTCATCACACCTCTCAGACACTTCATCTCAAACACATTCAATCTCCTTCTCTCCCCCCCTCCCACATTCCATGCCTCCGCCCCACACAGCGCTGTCGGCACAATCACTCCTTCATACAACCTCCTCCCAGCATCCATTTGTAGATGTCCACCTCTCATTACACTTTTCAATCCACCAAGACACCCACTCGCCCCTCCCAATCCACACTCCACCTCAACTCCTCCCCCTCCTGCCACATTCGCACCCAAGTATCCAAAACTATCCACCTCCTCCAGTCTCCCACCCCCAATGATCACCTCCAGCCCGCTGCCACCCTCTCCCCCTGCACATCTTATCACCCCACTTCCACCCACACTTATCTTCGGCTTCCTTCCCTCACACACCCTCTCAAACTCCGTCACTAACTTCCTCAATCCCTCCTCTGATCCTGCTACAAGCGCAGTTTCATCCGCAAACAACAACTAGCCCACCTCCCACTCTTCTCCACCCCCCTAAACATCTCCAACCCCTGACCCACCACTCCTGCATTTCACCTCTCGCACCACCCCATCCATGTAAAGATTGAACAGCCAGGGCGACATAACACATCCCTGACGAAGTCCCACCTTTACCTCAAACCATTCACCATTTAAGAATATATATATATATATATATATATACATATATATAAATATATATGTGTGTGTGTGTGTGTGTGTAAAATAGTTATACATTACCTGAGCAATACCATCCACTTTTGAAACTGTAATAAATGCTCTTCAAGCATTGCTTCTCTTTCATTCTTATGAGATAATTCTAAGCCTGACAGAATACTTTGCAATGCTTCTTGAGACAAACGTGGTGTTTTCAAGCGATTTAAAGTATGATCTGATGTCACAATCTTCCCAGAATCTGTGTGATGCATAAAATATTCCTCAGAGTCAGCAGTCTGAAAGTCAAAATATATTCTTATAACTTTAGAAATATTGATATAACTCATAATATAAAAGTCATATTTCTAAAATAAATAACATATTAATTCATCAAATAAATAAACAAGTGAATAGTTTTGGGAAGAAAGTAAATGTAGTGGCACTTGAGGATCTCGGCTGGGTAAAAGTATGGTTACATGAGGGTAGAGGGAAGAGGGTGGGAGTAAGTTGCAAGTAAGTCTTAAGCGGCCCATACACAATCAATTATATTGTGCAATTTCATTGTCAATACTCTGAATTGACGATTAAATTAACGGTGTATGGGTGATATATCGCCCATACACGGTCAATTTAATTGTGTATGGGCAATATATCGCCCATACATGGTCAATTTAATGGTCAATTCAGAGTATTGACAATGAAACTGCGCAATATAATTGATCGTGTATGGGCTGATTTAGAGGAGAAAGGCTGGAAGAAGTGGATAGTTTTAACCCCTTCGATACGATGACGCCTACGTAGACGTCATGAGGAGCAAGTGGGTACACGAGGATGCCAATGTCGGCGTCTTGATTATATTTATTGTAGTTGTACCTGCGTGACCCCCATATTCTGTAAACTGGCTTCATCATATTTTCTATGGTTATCAAAATTCACGGGATTAAAGAGAACAAGCAATGCAGCAGTGACTTTATTTTTTATAATGCGAATATTATGACGCAACATCGCACGTCTGGCAGCTAATGCTGCCTGCGAGATTTTGGCCCGGAGTGAAGGGGTTAAGGTTAGGGTCACATGTAACAGGAAATGGAGAACTGGGGGACTGAGGTAAACTGTTGAGTGAGGGAAGAAAGTAAATAATTTGGGGGACTGAAAAGTATCATGAGAAACAGATATCTAGGAATGGATGTTAAGATTAATGAACTAATGATTGTGTCTATACTTTGCTCACAAATATCACACAAGGATTAGAATTAAATATAAAAGCCCCACCAAAAAGAACAATTATAGTTGCTATAGATACAAAGCTTTTGACATGGTCCCTAGATACATACTATCCAAAAAATATAACTGAGAAAAACATCCATAACAATGACAAGAAGAAGTTAACCAACTTTATGGCAGGAAGATAAAGCAGTGACCCAAAACAATTATATCTAAGGTATACAATGGAGTCACCCAGGGTGCAATACTTTCAACATTACAGTTCCTCCTCTTCAAAGAGCACCAACAAAGACAGCACCAACACTTTCAAAATTGAAATACTAACAAAGATTGTCCAAACTGGAACAATGAAGAGAAAGAGAAGATCTACTGGCCATTTACAGAACCATGAAAGGTATGGAAGTCCTTGACAGAGAAGATTTATTAAAGTGGGACAGAAGAAAAACAAGAGGACACAAAAAAACTCAAAAAGGATATTTATAGAACATACACACATAAGTATACCAAGGCTTTTTCCCCCTTACAAGGGAGGTAGCCAAAAAGAAAAAGGCATAAAATCATTCCCACTCATTCCATCCCTAAATACACTCCACTCCCCTCCACCCTTCCTCCCATCTTAGCACCTCCTGGTTGACGGGTCATCCCTGCACCTTGTCCACTGCCCTGGGTCAGAGGCAGTGTCGCAAGGCACAGCACATCCACAGCAAGGCATTTACTCACTTCTCTCAATCTACATTCTACCTCCACCTCCACTCCACCTTTTCCTGCCACATTTGCACCCAAGTATCTAAAACTAACCACTTCCTCCAGTCGCTCTCCCATAACCTCTTCACTCCAGGCCAAAATCTCGCGGGCAGCATTAGCTGCCAGACGTACGATGTTGTGTCATAATACTCGCATCATAAAAAATAGTCACCGCTTATATCGATCGTTCTCTCTTTCACCCGTGAATTTTGATAACCATAGAAAATGTGATGAAGCCAGTTTAGAGAGTATGTCAGTTACGCAGGGACAACTACAATAAATATAATCAAGACACCGATATGGCAGCCTCGTGTATCCACTTGCTCCTCATGCTGCCTACGTAAGCGGCACCGTATGGAAGAGGTTAATGCTCACTTTCAGTCTGCTGCCACTTTCACCCCTTGTACATCTCATCACCTTACTTTTACCCACATTTATCTTCAGCTTTCTTCTTTCACACGCTCTCCCAAAGTGTCACCGAGTTCCTCAATCCCTCCTCCGATCCTGCCACAAGAGCAGTGTCGTCCACAAACAACAGCTGGCTCACCTCCCACTTTTCTCCATTTTCTTTAACCATCTCCAATCCCTGACCCACCACCCTTGCATTTACCTCTCGCACCACCCCATCCATGTACAAGTTGAACAGCCAGGGCGACATAATGCATCCCTGACGAAGTCCCACCTTTACCTTGAACCACTCACTCTCTCCATTTCTAATCCTGACACATGCTCTACTACTCTCATAAAAACTCTTGACAGCTCCTAGAAGCTTTCCTCCTATCCCGTATATCCGCAAAACCTCCCTCAGTGCCTTCCTGTCTACCCTGTCGTAAACCTTTTCCAGATCCATAAAAGCCCAAAAAACATCCTTCCCCTTTCCAGACACTCCTCCAGTCCTCCGACACTCTACCCTGTCTCCAGCAAACATTAAATAACCTCACCAGCCAGTCCACCATCACTGTACCTCCTTTTCTTAGACATTCTGCATGGCATCCATCCAACCCAGGTGCCTTTCCTGCTCTCATCATCTTAACCACTTCGGTACGGGACTTAAATCTCGCGGGCAGCAGCCAATGCCAGCCGTATGACGTGTCGTAATAATACTCGCATCATAAAATATAGTCACCGCTTATATCGATCGTTCTCTCTTTCACCCGTGAATTTTGAAAACCACAGAGAATGGGATTCAGGGCGCATTTGGGAGAATGTAAAAACACAGGGGCGACTACAATAAATATAATCAAGACGCCGATATGGCAGCGTCGCGAATCCACTTGCTCCTCATGACGCCTACGTGTGCGGCACCGTATGGAAGGGGTTAACAACTGCCTTCACTTCATCCTTCCTTATTTCTCCTCCATTTCCTCACTCATCATGGTCATTTTCTTAGCATTTCCCACCCAAACTATCTTTCCCTCCCTATCCTCCTTCACATTTAGCAACTCTCTAAAATATTCTGCCCATCTTCCCCTTACTGCCTTCTCTTCCATTATAATCTCTCCATCTGCACCTTTTACCTTTTCTTCTCTACTTGATTCTCCTCCTCTTCCTCTCTTAATTTCTTTCCAAAACATCTTTTTCTTGCTTTCAATATTTTCTGTCATACTCTTACCCCATTTCACATCTGCTCTCCTCTTTGCCTCCTTTACCTTTTGCTTTACTTCTCTTTTCTTTTCTTTGTACCTCTCATATGACTCCCTCGTCCTATTTTGTAACCAATCTGTGAAAGCTCGCTTCTTCTCTTCTACAACCTTCTTTGTTTCCTCATCCCACCATTCACTACCCTTCCTTCTATTTCCTCCTGTCCTTCTTGTTCCACACACCATTTTTGCACACTTTGTGACTCCCTCCTTGAACCATCCCCATTCCTCCTCCACTCCTAGCTCTACTCTATCCTTCACTCCCTCTCACTCCTCTCTCAGCTTCTTCTTGTACTCCTCCTTTTCTTTTTCATTTAACCTCTTCCATACGGTGCCGCACACGTAGGCGTCATGAGGAGCAAGTGGATTCGCGATGCTGCCATATCGGCGTCTTGATTATATTTATTGTAGTCGCCCCTGTGTTTTTACATTCTCCCAAATGCGCCCTGAATCCCATTCTCTGTGGTTTTCAAAATTCGCGGGTGAAAGAGAGAATGATCGATATAAGCGGTGACTATATTTTATGATGCGAGTATTATTACGACACGTCATACGGCTGGCATTGGCTGCTGCCCGCGAGATTTAAGTCCCGTACTGAAGTGGTTAAAGAGTTCACTCTAAGCACCTCCCTACCTTTTGTCCTTTTCCTCTTTCTCCATCTATCCTCCACTCTCAGCTTACCTTCCACCAAAACATAACCTGATATTCCCCCACCCTCTCCCCTTAGCACATGGACATCCTTAACTCTTCCTATTATACTCTCATCTACCACTACATAATCCATTAACACTCTATCTACCACCCTTCCCTCCACCACCCTCTCCCATGTGTACTTATGCTTGACTTTCTTCCGAAACACTGTATTTGCTATCATCAACTCTCTTTCAAGACACATCTCTCCACCATCAACTCTCTTTGATTCTTTCCTGGAACTCCGCATTTACCAACCACTCCTTCAATTGATTCATTTCCTACCCTAGCATTAAGGTGTCCCAGTACTATTACATTGACATTTCTCCCTAATACCTCTATGCACTCATTTAAATCTATCCAAAAAGCCTCCCTTCCTTCTACACTCTTCTCACTACCAGGCCCATATACACTTACAAAAACCCACATCTCCATTCCCAGTTTCACCTTCATCCACATTATCCTTGAGGAAACCTCCTTCCACTCCACTACTAGTATAGCCACCCCTTCTCTCCCTCGCCCTCTCTTCACTCCTGATAACCTCCCACTTACACTCGCCCTTCCCTCTCAACTTAAGTTTCACTCAAAGCCAACACATTCATCTTTCTTCTCACAAACATACTACCTATCTCTTCCCTTTTACTCTCATCTGTACCACATCCATGCACATTAAAAGACCCAAACCTTAGGGTGCTGGTTGGAAAACTCCTAGACCCTCTTATGCCTTTACTTTTTTTAGGAATGTCCCCTGTGGGGCTACAGGGAGAAGGATGCCTGGTCCCAATCCCTGTCCCTTTTTTCTTGCCTCTTACAATCCAAGTGAAAATACTTGGTGGCAGTATTCTTTTGCCCCCACCACAGGGTAGGTAGGCGAAAAAGGAAATGAATATTCAGAGAAATTGTACAGGACAGTAACAAGGGGTTGGGGGACAGCATAACGGAGGGACAGTCATAGTATAAAAGTGTCATCATTTCTCTATGAACAGAAGTTTTCCTCTATCACAGACAAAATGATGTGTGACTGTGGTCCGTAGGGGTGCCCCATATAGACCCTAAAGCATCAATTTCCTTTCTACCAAAAAATTATTTGACACTCCTTCACTCTCTCCCCTGAAAACATGAACATCCAGATCTTCCAATCCTATCTTTGGCTACTACTACATCATTCATTATTGCCCTATCAACAATTCTTCTGTGCACCACCTTTTCCTACGTATACTTATGTTTGGCTCTTTTTAAACACTGTGTTTGCTTTCACCAACTCCCTTTCTAAGAAAATCTCTAACATCATTCTTACCTGGCACTCCTAACATCCCTACTACTTCATCTATTGGCTCATCTCCTACTTTAGCATCGAGATCCTCCAGTACCACTATAATCACATTCCTCCCAAATCTCCCTAAACATCCCTGCATAAATATCGATGATGCCATATACCCTGGTTGAGCAAATCCATAACACCATGTGCAATACCAATCCTTCGAAGTACTTTCTGACATGATCCACCACTGTTATGCACTACACTACCAGGTTATGTAAAGCTTTCCAAGACCTCAATGTCCTTGCCATATGCATGGACAGACTGAACTGTGTCATCCAGTAAGACCTTAAACTCCTGAACCTTGGTCTTGGTCCAGGAGACCTCAAGTTCATGCAGTCTCGCCTCCCTGTGCTGCAACTCAGGCCCTCCAATGACTGCAAGATGGACAGCAAAAACACGGCAAGTGACACTGGTTTAGTCAACAGATGCTACACAATGACACTGATCAACAGCTCTGTCCAATACCCAGTCCATGAAGGTGTTGAAAATGTTGGGGCAAAGAAGCACCCTTGCCTCACTGTTGAATTAACAGGAAAGAAGCAAGACACACCTCCTCCATACTTTATATCACTCTCTGTTCCAGAGTATAAGCCAGATATCTGGTTAGTAATCCTTGCAGGAATCCCACGGATCCACAAAAGATCCTAGAGCACTCAATGATGCACCAAGTCAAATGCTTTCTTGAGATCAATGTAAGCAGCAAGAAACCTGTTGAAACTCACATCAGCACTCCAGAAGAATATGAATCCCAAGGATCCAATCTGTTGTTGTTGTTGTTGTTGTCGTTCCCTAGACTGTCTGTCCGAGCAGTCCCGTCTCCCCAAGGAAGGCCACAGCCGAAACTGGGTTTTCCCACAAATCCTTTATAGAGTGTATGTTGTGTTGTTTGTTTTGCGTTGTTGACTTACTTGGCATGAACCTTGACTGTTCAGGCCTCTGAAACTTTAGCAGGTGTAAACGAACCCGGATCAGCAATAGATGGGCAAGCACTTTACCTGGCACATTGAGCAGTGTAATTACATGGTAGTCATTACAGTCTTGCTGATCCCATTTCCCCTTCCAGATAGGGACAACCAGACCCTTTTCCCTGTCACAGGCAATGGTACCGAAGTGCCACACAGACAGTACCATATGCACCCCACAGATCATGGCCTCACCTCCAGCTTTCAGCAATTCTGCACTGATGTTGCAGATACCAGCAGTTTTTCCACCCTCTAACTTATTCACAGCCTCATTGATTTCTGTCAGAGTAGGCAGAGATTTGTTTATTGGTGGATCAGCAACTGCCACCTGAACAACATCAAGGGAAAACTGTCTACTTGGAGGGTCACCCATGAGCAACTGATCAAAGTTTTCAGCAAAGGGGATACACTCCTCCACACCCGCCACTAGCTTGTCACCATCACCTGTTTGGACTGTGCTCCTCTGGGTAGCAGGTCTGGAGCAGAGTTTCTTCAGGGCTTGGTGAGCAGGCCTGTGGTCATTTGCAATAATATGGCCCTCAACATCCTCAACAATTCCTCTGACTTACCTCTTTTTATCCATCCTCATGACAGCACTAGTCTGCCATTTCCAAGTCCATTATATGACAACCCTACTTCTTATCTATTAAAGAATTTTGAGCAAAGAACATCCCTTCAGGCCACATCATCCTTTCATTCACTTAGTCTTCCTCCATTCACTCTTATCTTTTTCACACACAGGACATTCAAATTCAACTACAAAAATATTCTATCTTCTTTTGAAGCAAAAGAATAAAGGAAAAATAAACCTTTATAACTGGTATATAAACTCTCAAATATAATATTGAACTTTTCATTCCTTCATACAATTCAGATTAACCAATTTTTATTTACACAGCATTCAAAATAAATTAAACTAACATACCATGTCAACATTAGTGACTGCTTTCCGTCTTTTACCCTTGGCTGGGGTCTTCACAGGAGTTTTACCTGGAGCCTTAGAAGGTGTTATGCTTAAGATCGTCTTTACAAGACTTTTCTGAGGTGTCTCATATGTTTCATTAACTCTTTCCTCATCTGAGGAAGAATCTCCACTGAGATTAAAGTCACTGTCTTCCTCAGATTCAGAAGAATCATCTTCATCATATACAATTTTTTGAATCCCTGTAAAAAAAATACAAATTGTAACTTTACACATCTGAAAAGAATTTCTCTGGTAATCGGAACAATATACAGATCATAAACATACTTCCAGCACAAAAATGCTTACGCTGAGATACCCTTTTCCTAAAGCTATAAGGTGTAGCTGATTCTTGTAAGGAAGTAGACAAGCTTCTCCTGCTTTTTGGAGTATTTCTGCCACCTGAAAGGAAAAATTAATATATATTAATGAGACCAAGTTCAATAATCAATCTTAAATTACTAAACCAATTGATAGTACCTCATAACACTAAGAAAGAGAAAAGGGCTGTTTCAATACTGAACATAAATACTTATCTGAAAGAACCAAGGCAAAGCATCCATTGATCAGATAACTGGGGCAAAGATTCAATTGATTGGATAATTCAAACTAATTCACCCAAATGGATGACGAATACATTGAAAAATGAGATTGGAATAAAAAGAAGGCTTTATATTTGAATGAAAAGTGGAGAAACACATCTCAGGACAAGATATAATGAAATAGCTAGACTGGTTCAAAAGAACACATGCAGAATGAAATGTAACTACAAGATAGAGGTTGCCAGGATTCAACCCTAAAGGTTTCTTTCATCTATACAGATCTAAAAATAAGGAAAAGATGGCCCAATTAAATTGGACAAGAATGTCTTCACTGGTTCAGAGGAAAAAATGAGTGATGGGTTTAATAAATGCTTTCTCTCAGCATCTAAAAAAACAAAAAAGGGAGGATATAGCATCTCACAAGGGAAGAAATACTGACTAGTATCAGCATTAGCAAGGATGATATAGTCAAACAGAATTAAAACTAAAAAATATCTGGATCCTGACCAAAAAATTCCAAGCATACTAAAAAAGTGTAAATTAAAAATCTGTGAGCAATTAACAGAAGTATTTTGTAAGTAGGTAAAAGTAAGGTGATATGTACAAGGGGAGAGGATGGCAGTAAATTGGGAGTGAGTATAAGGGAGAGAGACCAGAGGAAATGGATAGTTGTTGTTGTTGTTGTCGTTCCCTAGACTGTCTGTCCGAGCAGTCCCGTCTCCCCAAGGAAGGCCACAGCCGAAACTGGGTTTTCCCACAAATCCTTTATAGAGTGTATGTTGTGTTGTTTGCGTGCATGATTGTGTATAATGCAGTCTTCCATTATGTGTTGTATGGTATGGGGTGAAGTGTTACATCCTGGGCAGCTGTTCACAACACGGTCGTCCAGCCTCTTCTGGTAGCTTAGAAGTGCTGGGTGGTGACCGCATCGCAGTCTGGCCAAGTGGACTCTGTCCTTTCGTGGGAGAGAGGATTCAGAAGGGTGGATATCAGGGGGTCTGGCATGCAGCAGTGTGTTGTCTTTCAGTGTGTTAATGGAGCGGTGAGTGATATGATTATGAATATGTTTCCGGAGGCTGGTATTTGGTGGTTGTGGAGGAAGAGAAGAGAGTATCTGTGCGTAATAAAGGTCTTTGGGTGTTGTTTTAATGTTTCTTGGTGTGTGTGGGTGTTCTGCTATGTAGTGTAGCGGGTGTGATGTGTTTGTGGTGGCTGCAGCAAGTGTTTGTGTGCCTCTCATGTCGAGGTGGTCCTTGACTTTGAGGACTTTTGTTTCATGGTGTAAATGGTCTGTAGGTGTTGTATTTGTGCAGCCTGTAATTGTTTTTAGGGCTTTGTTTTGTATGATTTGAAGGGTGTTGTGGTGTGTCTCACTGAGATTAGGAGCCCATGCAGGACTCACATAATTCATCACTGAGCGTATGCATTGTTTGTATATTGTTATATTAGTTTCTTTGTTTTGTCCAAATGTTGTTCCAGTGATTGACTTAAGTGCGTTAAGTCTAGGTGTGCATTTGTTTTTTATGTTTGTGTTGTTTGAAAGACATGGATGTATCGTATGTTACACCAAGAATTTTCGGTGTGTTTGTGTGTGGTATTAGAGTGTTGTTGATGTAGAGATGAGGTATGTATTTGTGTTCTTTTGTCCAGTTGGTGAGAAGTGTTGCTGTAGATTTGGTTGGAGCTATTTTGAGTCTGTTTGTGATGAACCATGTGTTGAGTGTGTCAAGGTAAGGCTGGATTATTTCTGCAGCTTTGTCTGTGTTACGATGTGTGCATGTGATTGTTATGTCATCTGCGTAGGAAGAGATTTGTATTTCTGAGGTGTCTGGTGTGGGTAAGTCATGCATGTATAGATTAAATAATGTGGGGGATAGAACTGAGCCCTGTGGTACTCCGTTCTTAATGTTTCTGATGTGCGATGATTGGCCATTATATGACACATGAGCATTCCTGCCTGCCAGATAATTGGCCAGCCATCTTTTGGTGTTATTGTGCATGTCTGTGTTATATATTTTATTTGTTAGGTTGTGGCGGGGGATAGCATCAAAAGCTTTACTAATGTCCAATGTTATAAGAAGTGTTCTGTGGTGGGGCCTATCTGAATTGATGCCATCTAAAATTCTTTGTGTGAGGTTTGTCAGAAGAGTGTTTGTGGAGTGTAGTGGCCTAAAACCGTGTTGTGAGTCAGCAAGGGGAATATATGGTGTGACAAGTTTAAGTATTAGGCGTTCAATGACTTTAGAGGGGGTGCAGAGAAGTGTGATTGGGCGGTGCGATGTTGGGATTGTTGGGTCTTTGTTCGGTTTTGGAATGGTGATTATTTTACCATGCTTCCAGATGTCGGGTATAGTGTTGTGTGAATAGCTGTAGTTTGCAATGTTTGTGAGTGCGTGTATACCTTGTGGTCCAATGTGTTTTAGGTGGATGTTGCTTATGTTATCAGGGCCACAGGCAGATGAGTGCTTGAGATTATGCATTATGAGTTTTGTCTGACTGTCTATGAAGGGTGTATAGTCTGAGTCTGTGGGGAAGTCTTTCTTACGTCGAATGGTGCGTCGGTCGTCAGGGTGAGATGTAAGATGGCTCGTCTGTGCAAAATGACGTATGAGTGCGTTTGCTTGTTGTCTGTTTGAGGGTAGATTATCTGTTGTTGTGATTATTGCTGCGTGAGAGCGTGTAGTGTTAGTGTTGGATAGTGTGATGCTGTTGAGTGTTTTGTACAATTTGCTGGTGTTTGTTTTGTGATCAAGTGTATTGATAAAGTTTTGCCAATTTTGTGTTTTTTGTTCATGTATTTTATTGGCAATCACAGTGTTTAGTGTTTGTATTTGGTCTGCTATGTTTTGAGGGATAGGTGTGGGGGTATCGTGTTTAAGTGTGTCACGTTGTCTGATGAGGCCTTGGATTTCTGGTGTGAAGTTGGGGTTGTGTGATTTTCTGTTGCCTCTAGGGATGTATCTCTTGTCTGTGTTTTGTATGATTGTATTAAAAGCGTGCACAGCATTGTTTATGTTTGTGATTGGTGTACTGTTAAGTGTTTCAAAATGTTGTTCTGTCTCTTCAATAAAAGCTTCCCAGTTAGCTCTCTTGTAATTGGTGTAAGTGTGTCTGTGGCCAGCTGGGGTGCATCTTGTTTTGGTGGTGATGATGATTGGAAGGTGGTCAGAGCCAAGGGCTCCGACCACTCTCCATGATGTTGTTGGGGTTAGGCAGGGGGAGCAAAAGGTGATATCAGGAGAGGAGGGAGTGTAGAGGGCTTGGTATGGGATATGTGTATGATTATGCGTGTTGTTCATGATAGTCAATGAGTCGAATTGAGTCTGTATATCAAGCCCTCTGTCTGTGTCAGGGTTGTCGACATACCAGGCAGACGACTTGGCGTTGAAGTCACCACCCATGATCAGGTTGGGGATTGAGGTTAGTTGGCTAAGTTGAGGTCTGAAGGTGTTTGGAATTGTGGGGGATGATTGGGGGGGAATGTACATGTTAACTATTGTCAGTGTTGAATTGTTGCCTGTGCGGATTCGAATGGATTGGGTTTCTGTTGTGTTATCTGTGGTAGGGAGGAGAATTTTGGTTGTGGCACTTGTGTCCACAAAACAGATGGAGTGGTGGATCAGGGTGATGAGTCCACCGCCATTGCCGTCAGTCCGGTCTTGTCTGATGGTGGTGTAATTATGAAATGATGGTGTTTTGTGTGAGTGTCTTAGTTTTGTTTCTTGTAAAATCGCAATGTGTATGTTGTGTTGTTTAAGAAAGTGTTCAAGTTCATGTTTTTTAGTGTTAATACCGTCAATGTTGTGTTGTAATATGTTGATGTTGTGTGTTTTGTATGTGTTGTATGTTGCCGTTTGGGGTTGAGGTTGGGGTGGTAGTGGGGAAGGTGTAGGATCTGGGTCAGAGGGGGGGAAAGGAGAGATCGGGGACAAAGGAAGGGGAGTACTAATCGGGGGTAAGGGCAAAGGGAAATTGGGAGTGGGTAAGGGTGTTGGCTGTGGTTGGGGAGGTGGGAGTGGGGTTACTGGAGGGCAGGTAGAACATGTCCAAGTGTTTGTGTATTGGTTTGTGTCAGCAAATGTTGTACAAGTGAGGTGGGCCCAGTTTTTGCACATATTGCACTGAACTGAGCCCTTTGTCTGTCTGCTCGAAGTAATGGGTTTAGAGCATGTTGGGCATGTGTATTTTGTGGTGGGCCCAGGATTGCTCTCTACATCTCCGGCTAAAAGTAGAAGAAGAGGGGTGATCGCCGGAAAATCACCCCTCAGTGCAGAAAAAACGTAACATTGTATGTTGGAAAAAAGGATTGTGGTACTCCCCCAGGTAGGCGTAGCTCCTCCTTGGGGATCGGTGCCATCTGCGTAGAGCTGATGGCCAGGGGTGGTTGCTGCTGATTGGCCCCCAACTCTTGGGGTTGGGGGGTGGTCCCACGACGTAGACGTTGCAGCTCCAGTGGATAGTTTTAGATACATGTGGCATGAAAGGGAGGAGTGGAGGTGGAGGTAGAATGTAGATAGAAGCAAGAGTAAATGCCTTGGATTAAAAGGTGTAATGACAAATAGATATTTGGGAATGGATGCAATGAGGAGATTGTATGAAGGAGTGATTGTGCTGATAGCACTGTTTGGAGCAGAAAAATGGAACATAAGAGAGGAAGAAAGGAATAGTTTAAATGAGTTTGAGATGAAATGCCTGAGAAGTATGGTAGGGGCTACTAGGCTGGATAGAGTGAGAAATGAGGAAGTGAGTAGGAGAGCAGGTGTGAAAAGGGAGCTGGGAGATAGGGTTGATGAAAGAGTATTGGGATGGTTTGGACACATGGAAAGTATGAGTGAAGAAAGACTAGTAAAAAAGATGTGGAGGGCAGAGATGGAGGGAGTGAACATGAGGGGGCGACCAAGGATGAAATGGATGAATAGCATAAAAGGGGCATTGGGAAAGAGGGGGATGTCTGTTGAGGAAGGAAGGGAGAGAGAAGATAGGGGTGAGTGGAGAATGGTTGTGTATGGATAATGATGTGATGCATGGAAGGGTGTGGGGTGTGTGAGGGAGTATGTGTGAATAATATTCTGTCGCAGCCCGAAGAGGTTTCTTCCTGTCTTATCTTTTTCTGCATGAGGGGATGGAGAAGGGGGGGGGGGGGTCGCTGATTAAATGATGCAGCCTTGCTGTAAATGTGTTGTGTCTTGCTACATTGCTTCTGACCCAGGGCAGTGGGCAAGATGCAGGGATGACCTGTCATCCAGGAGCCAAGAAAAGAGGAAGGGAGGGGTGGTGAATGGGAGTGGAGTACGTGGGGATGAAATGGGTAAATGGGTGAAAGTGAATTCATGCCTTTGACTTAGGCTACCTCCCTTGTAAGGGAGAAAGAGCCTTTGGTATATGATGTGTGTATTTAGTAAGTCAACTGATAATGAAATCAAGCCTATTTCTTGGGGGCAGGCAAACGTTCCTGTACTGGATGCACTGTTTTAGATCAATTAGTCTGACGCTGATTATGGGTAAAATGTTGGAATCATTACTACATACATATACCAAAGGCTTTTTCCCCTTCTAAGGGAGGTAGCCACCCATTCCATCCTCTACATACTCCACTCTCCTCTACCCTCTTACCTTGGCACATCCTGGATGATGGGTCATTCCTGCATCTTGTCCAAAATTATACAAGGGCTTAAAAATTTTCCATATGAAGACAGGCTTTGGAACTTTTATTTACATTCTCTGGAATTATCAAAAGTGTGGGGCAATCTAATAGAGACATTCCAGTAGGTCAAGGACTACAATAATTGTGATGCAGGCATGGTCATCCTATTAGGACAAGGCAAGACTCATAATGGATTTAAACTGGACATGTTAAGGTTTAAGAAAGAAATAGGCAAGAACTTGTTTAACAACAGGGTGGTTAATGAATGGAATAGACTTGGTAACCATGTAGGGAGTGCTGAAACAATTAGCTGTTTTAACCCTTTGAGTACCGGATGTGTGTTCTGTGACACCTGCGTGTCACGGCTGAGTACACCCGCCAGGAACCGAGCGTGCTCCCCGTGACACACACATGTCACAGTTATAAGCTGTGTGTATTGAGGGCTCTCAAGGCCTCGGTTTCTGGGTTATTTCTACCCACGTGGTGGCAAGTGTCTGTGTTTACAAACATAAGGCTTCAGCCATTCGTGGGACAGTTTGAAACATTTGTTTACGTAAGGTTGACGGGTCGGTAATGAAGGGGTTAAGAGAAGACTAGATAACTTTATGAATGGGGATGATGGTGGTACAGTAATGAACGTAAACTGCCTAGTGTTGGCCTTATGATTTCTTGCAGTCTCTTTTATTCTTATGTTTTTAATCATCAGACCATTTTTTTTTTTTAGCTATTCTTTCCATGATTAAATATAAAAATAATCACTCATGGAAAGAAGAAAACATTAAAATAAATTAACCTTTTATGGTATATGCTGCAAAAGTCAATGCATTTATTTTGGGTTTTTTCATGCATATCATTTTATGTAGTTAGAGGTCAGAATGCATAACAGGAGATAGTTTTTCAAAACTCTATGCAGAGTAATAAAAAGCATTGGTAACCATTCCCATGAAATATTTTTGCTATTAAACTTGAATTTAGGTAACAAAAATGCTATTTTTCAACTGAATAAATTGTCTGCACTTTGATAACATCTTTGACTATCATTGGGAATCTTCAAAAGTGTGACATTCGAGTAGACAAACATCACTATTCACATCCCAATGTTTGCCACTGTTAAATAATGAATCTATTGAATAACTGTGAGAAAATTTAATCAATTATGGTCTAAATTTTCTCACATCTATTCAATAGATTCAATGTTTAACAATGTCATGTAAATAGTGATGTCTGGCTCATACTTCACATTTCTGAAGATTCCTGACAATGGCCAAAGCTTGTTTTGAAATAGAGATGAGTTATTCAAGTTTAATAGCAGGGGTGAAAAAGGAGCTGGGAGATAGGGTTGATGAAAGAATATTAGGATGGTTTGGACACATGGAAAGAATGAGTGAAGAAAGACTAGTAAAAGAGGTATGGAAGGCAGATGTGGAGGGAGTGAACATGAGGGGACATCCTAGGATGAGGTGGATGGATGGGGTGAAGGGGGCTTTGGGGAAGAGGGAATGTCTGTTGAGGAAGGAAGGGAGAGGACGGAAGACAGAGGTGAGTGGAGAGTGGTTGTATATGGATGATGTTGTGATTGCATGAGGAGGAATGGGCAGGGGGGTGGGAGGTGAGGTAGTATGTGTGAGCAAATTTTGACGCAGCCCGAAGGGATATCTCCCCGTCCTCTCCTTATATGCAAGGGGGGACGGAGAGGGGGGGGGTCGCCGATTAAATGAAGCGGCCTTGCTGTGGATGTGCTGTGTCTTGCGACACTGCTTCTGACCCAGGGCGGTGGGCAAGGTGCAGGGATGACCCGTCATCCAGGAAGTGCTCAGATGAGAGGGAAGGTGGGAGGGGTGTGGAGTGTATTTAGGGATGAAATGGGTGGGAGTGTTTTTATGCCTTTCCCTTTTTGGATACCTCCCTTGAAAGGGGGAAAAAGCCTTGGTATATGTATGTATGTAATAGCAAAAATATTCCATGGGGATGGTCGGTAATGCTTTTTTATTTACTCTGCGTAGAGTTTTGAAATACTATCTCCTGTTATGCATTCAGACCTTTAAGAACAACCCAATGCAAAAAGGGATAATCAACTATTACAATAAAATCTATGCCATTGTGAATAAACCAAGATGGCATACACAATCATGTCATGCAAATAAATCACCCATCAATACAATGAACATTGTTTACACCAAGCACTTACACTTGCAGAAATGGTGATCCAAGCCATACCTTGCATTTCAGAAAAATCATAATACATTAATGTTATGTATCACCATTAAAGAATATATGGGTATATCATCAGAATCATTCACTACTTTGCTCAACTTCATATATGCCTTTTCTCATTATAATATTATAGCACTAGAGCAAAGATGGGTTCAGAGCCAAAATGTATCATATATAATTGGATAATAAAATTCAAAATGTGTAAACATAAGCATATAATGTAAGCAATATTTACCCTTTTTACCAGACTTAGGTGTTCTCAAACCTAGGTTCTGCAATGATTTTGGAGTTTTCGGTGTTTTAGGAGTTACAGGAGTTCTGGGTGTTTTTGGAGTGAAGCCAGTTGCCTCCAAAACCTTTTCATGCATTCCCATCCTTTTCTTGGGAGTTCGAAAACCAAAGACATCACTGCCTACAACTGTATTATCACTTTCCTCAATCAGTGCTGTAACAAGAAATAAATAATTGATCACAGTAACCATGAATATGAAAAAATGTAAGTTTTATACATACATGCCAAAAGGCATTTTTTCCCTTTAAAATGAGGGTGATTTAGTCAAAGAATACACACACCCCAAGGCTATCTGAAACTCATTCATCGTCCTTCTTATCATGAAAGGTCATCTCTTTCCCACCACAATGGATTAAACGTTTGGAAGAGAATATACTAAATCCAAAACAATTTGGATTTAGACGTGGAAGATCATGTGCCACAAACTTGATTTGCTTTTACTCAAGACTAATACAAATAATGCATAAAAGGGACAGATGGGCAGATTGAGCCTTCTTAGATTTACAAGAAGCATTTGATAAAGTACCACACAAAAAGCTACTAAGAAAAACTGAAACAATAGGAGGAGTACAAGGAAAGTTGTTGTTGTTGTCGTTCCCTAGACTGTCTGTCCGAGCAGTCCCGTCTTCCCAAGGAATGCCACAGCCAAAACTTTTCCCACAAATCCTTTATAGAGTGTATGTTGTTGTTGTTTGCGTGCATGATTGTGTATAATGCCGATCACCAAGGAAAGTTGTTGGAATGGATGGTGCTTAGAGACAAGAACTCAATCTGGGAAAAAATGATAAGTAGAGTCCTGCAGGGTGTATTGACTCCAATAATCTTTGCCATATATATAAATGACATGGATGAAGGTGTAGAATGTTATATAAACTTCTCTGTAGATGAATCATGCAAAACTAATAAAGTAAGTACAGAGGAAGATTGTGAATCACTACAAAATGACCTGGACAAAGTCTGGGAATGGGAGTCACACATGTGAAGTAAACTTCAACATCAAGAAACATAGTATAATGGAATCTAGAAACAGTAAAAATAGAATATCGGTACAATATAAAATTGGTACAAAGAATGTGAAAAAAGTTAACTCGGAAAGGGACCTACGAGTAGTTATCAGCAAAGACATGGCACCAGACAAACATATCAACAAAATAGTTGGAGAAACCTTCAATTTATTAAGATCAATGAAAGTGTCCTTTGACTACTTTGATGAAGAAATGGTAAAGAAAATATTATTTATTTTTATAAGACCAAGACTGGAGTACACTGCGACACTATGGTCACCCAGTACTAAAAAGAATATAAAGAAATTAGAAAGAATTCAAAGAGCAATGACAAGTATGGCACCAACACTCTCCAAATTGACATACAAACAATGATTGGCCAAACATGAACTACCAACCTTGGAACAAAGAAGAGAAAGAGGAGATCTACTAACCATCTACAGAATTATGAAAGGGATGGAAGTCCTTGATAGAGATGATTTATTAAAGTGGGATAAAAGAAAAACAAGAGGACATGAAAAGAAACTTAAAAAGGATAGTTATAGAAGAGATCTGAAAAAGAATAGCTTCCCACACAGAGTGGTGGATATCTGGAACAAATTGAATGAGGAAACAGTGAGTGCAAAAACTATACAAGAATTTAAGATCAAACTGGATGCTGAAAGATACAAAAGCGGGTCACTACGAGCATAGCTCTCTTCCCATAAAATGTAACTAGGTAAATACAAAGGTTAGGTCAAAGGCAGTGCAGCAAGACACAGCTGGTATTGGTTTACCTTTGAAACTTCATTATATGACAATCCTTTAACCCCCTATCCCCTTCAAAAATCTATGGAGCACACAAGAATATCCCCTTGGCTCACATTTCTTCATCCACTTACAACCACTCTAGATCATAAAGAAAAAGGTAATATAATTACAGTATTCAGGTCACTCAAGGGGATGGACTACAGAGATCTCTTAATTAGGGTGACGCTACAGTACGGTGTAAACAAAACACGAGCAGATACCGTATCTGTTAATTTTTTTTACAGTAAATAGAACTGAGGGTAGTAATTACCAAATACCATAACTGTGAATTTACCAGATAAAGAATTATTGTATAAGGAGGACTCACTGTGTATGTGTATGTGTATGTATATATATATATATATATATATATATATATATATATATATATATACACACACACACACACACACCCAGTACAATAAAGAATATAAGAAAATTAGAAAGAATACAATGAGTAATGACAAAGATGGCCCCAACACTTTCAAACCTGACATATGAACAAATACCAGCCAAACTGGAATTGCCAACCCTGGAACAAAGAAGAGAACAAGGGGACCTACTAACCATCTGTAGAATTACGAAAGGAAAAGAACACCTTGATAGAGAGGACTTATTAAAGTGGGACAGAGGAAAAACAAGAGGATATGCAATGAAACTAAAAAAAGGATAACTAGAGAAGAGACCTGAAAAAGAACAGCTTCCCACAGAGTGATAGATATATGGAGCAAATTGGATGAAAAAATAGTGTGTGCAAACACAATACAAGAATTTAAGAACAAACTTGATCTTGCAAGATACAAAAATGGGTCACCATGAGCATAGCTTCCCTTCCCATATAATACAAATAAGTAAATACACACACACACACAACAGTCAAAGTGATAGCGAAGTTTGGATCTCCAGGATAAACTTCAAATTTTGTGGATCTCAACGACGAGGGAGTACCTTTGTTGTATTAGTAGGGAAGGGGAAAGCTCATGTAATGGGATGGTGAAGAAAAAGGAGAAAGGAAGGGATTACTGAGGAAAATGGAAGGAAATGAGGAAGGGGATGAACGGGCCCCGGAAGTCAGAAGGAATGTCAACAAGAGATGAGCAGATGATAGAGGTGAAGTTGAGGACATAAGTAAAAATGTAAAAAATAGAAATATAGATAAGAGCAGTGCAATGGAAAGTGAAGATTATTATTTCCATGGATTTAATGAGGGACGAGATGACAACCTCCCCCGATTAGCAAGTCTAGAGGAAAAACTAGAGAAAATGAACAAACAGTGGGAGGTTAGGTTCAGTCAACTTACACAGATTACACAAAGAGTTGATAAATTGGAAGAACTAAAGGAGAACCAAAACCTAAATAAAGAAATAGAAGAATTAAAAAGACAGTTAAAAGAAGTAAAGGATGAGAATGAGGAATTAAAGAGTAATAATAAAGAGAATAAAGAGTCCATAGCAAAAGAGGCACAGGGTTGGAGAAAAGTCCAAGAGAACAAAAAAATTGAATTTAGAGATATAGTAAAACAACAGATGAAAGAACAATCTAAGGACCCAGTTATTAAAGTGATGAGGGAGAAGGAGAATATAGTAAGAGACTTAGCAGATAAAAAGAAATGTATAATTATATTAGAGATGGAAGGGAAGCATAATCCAAATAGGACTACAAGAGTAAAGGAGAAGGAAAAAGTAAACAAGATATTAGAAGTAGTTCAAGAAGATGAACAAGAAACAGGGAAAGAAACTGAATATATATATAGAATAGGGAAATACAATACAGATTAAGACCAGACCAATTAAGGTTAAATTCTGGTCACAAACGACAGCAGAGAATATCTTAGCAAAAACAGGGAAACTAGCAAAAAGTGATCTATATAAACAGGTATGGATAAAAAGAGAGATGAATAAAGAGGAAAGAGAGGATGAGAAAACAAAAAGACTAGAAGCTAAGGAAAAAAAAACGAGAACAGAGCAGAGTCAGACAAAGAGAAATTCTATTGGAGAGTAGTGGATATGAAAGTGAGGAAATGGTTCATATTAGAGAAAAATGGAAGGGAAACAGAAAACACGATGGAAGTAGCAGAAAATTAAAAGTGTCTACACAAATATAGATGGATTAATAGCAGGCTTGAATGAGCTGAATGATTACCTGAAGGAAAAAGAGCCAGACATAATGGGAATTGTAGAGACAAAATTGAAGGGTCCACTACCACCCAACAGTGTAGGACATGGTGCATATAATTATTGGATTAGAAACAGGAGTGGAGCTATGTTCCTGACTATGAAGGATATAAATGTGAGGAATGTCACATATGGAAAGAATAGAGTACAGATGATTATGATGGAAGTGGAGGACAGGGATGGGAAGAGCAGGAAGTTTGTGGTAAATTATATGCCTCCTAAAACGGCTTCATGGGAAGAGAGAGAACACAAAAATATGTTAGAAGACACAAAGATAACACTAAATAAGATAATGGAAGATGGAGGAAGAATAGTTATAATGGGTGACTTTAATTGTAAAGAAATCTGTTGGGAAGAGATGACAGTGAAGGGTGGAGATGACCTATGGGGAAATGTACTACTTGATATGATTATAGAACATACAATGGTGCAATGGATACAAGAGAATACTAGGTATAGAAACGAGGAAGAAGCATCAAGACTGGACCTAATAATCACACCAGAACCTGAAATATTGGACAAGATTGAATATAAGACACCAATTTGTAAAAAGGACTGCATACTGGTTGAACTGGAACTAAATGAGGAAAAATACAAAAAAAAAAAAAAAAAAAACCACGAATATACAAAGGGAAAATGGATGTATGGAAAAGCAAATTTTGATAAAATAAGAGAATTCTTTCAAAAAGCAGACTGGGAAAGGATACACAAGGAGGAAACAACAGTAGAAAAGAAATGGAATATTTTGACAAAAATTCATAAAGGAGTGGAAAAGTATGTTCCAAGACAAAAACAAGAAAAAGGATATGTAAAGTGTTGGTACAACAAAAGATGTAGGGAGTTAAGAGACAAAAGGGATAAAGCTTGGATAAAATGGAAGACAAAAGACCTGAAAAATGGAAAATATATACTAGTTATAGAAATCATTATTTACAAGTTGTGCAGAGAAGAAAAGAGAAAATACAAAAAAGATGTCATAGAAAAATGTAAAGATCAACCAAAACTATTTTACAGATTTATAAACAACAAACTGAAAAACAAACAAGAATTAGTGAAACTACGACAAGGAGTTCAATACACAGAGGAAATAGAAATGGCAGAAATTATGAACAAGCATTTTAAATCAGTGTTTACGAAGGAGAACATACAACTTGAGATGTCAAGTGGGAGGAGAAAGTTCCCCTATGAAAGAGACAGAAGTAACAAGGAAAGAAATAATGAATCACTTGAGTAATCTTGATGTCAGAATATCACATGGACCAGATGAAATGGCAAACTGGATTGTGAGAGAATGCAGGAACGAACTAACAGACAAAATACAGTCTAACAAGCAGATCATTAAAAGAAGGAAAAGTTCCAGAAGTTTGGAAAAGAGCAAATATAGTACCAATATATAAAGGGGGAAACAAGGAAGACTCTACTAACTATAGACCAGTCTCTCTTACAAGTACAATGGCTAAAATTTGTGAAAGAATGATCAAAATTAGATGGGTAACGCCTTTGGAAAAAACAATGTACTAAATCCAAGGTAATTTGGATTTAGACAAGGCCAATCATGCATCACAAACTCAATGTGTTTCTATTCAAGGCTAATTGATGTAACACAAGAAAGAGATGGATGGGACGATTGTGCATTTCTAGACCTGAAAAAAACTTTTGATAAGGTGCCACATAAGAAATTGCTAAATTATAAACTGCAGGAGGAATACAGGGCAAACTGCTGAAGTGGATGGAAGACTTCTTGCATGAAAGAAAAATGAGAGTGGTGATAAGAGACAAACACTCTAATTGGGATGAAGTGATTAGTGGAGTTCCACAAGGAACAGTTCTGGCCCCAATAATGTTTGCTATTTATATTAATAATATGGATAAAGGAATTGAAAGTTATATGAGCTTCTTTGTGGATGATGCAAAATTGTTGAAAAAAGTGAACACTGCAGAACAATGACTCTCAACCTGGGGTACATTAGAGGAAATTCGGGGTATGTGACCGGTTTCTGAAAATAATCAGGCTGTAATTGCAAACCTGTTTTTAGAAGTGGCCTACATGTGCTAGGCTAGATGTGACCTCCTCTAGAAGCAGACGTTAAGTTACAATGTCAACAAGGAAAATCTTGGAGTTATGTCACATGAGAGAAAGCTGTCTTGGACTACAGTTGTCACACAACCTTGCAAACTCATAATACAGTAGTCATCCTATGCTCATTTTCTAATGATCACATCTCTCAGCACATGTACCGAACAGGTACCACTGCGAGACGTTTTCGCTTCTCACTTCACAAACTTACCACTCTTCCCCCACTACTCTCACCCTCAGGTATGCACATTGAGATCTGCTTCATGGTTCCAGTGTATTTGTAATCTGATTTTGTAGTCCAATTTAAATTTTCTTCTTTGTACTGCTGTTTCTCCTACTTCTACTGTCTCTCCACCCTCTGCTGTCTCCTTCCTGTCGTGCCTCTCCCCCCTGTCTGCCGTGCCTCTCCTCCATGTCCTGCCTCTTCTGTCTGTCCTTTCTCCCCTCCCCCTGGAAAATTTTCTGCTGGAGCTCATGGTGTACAGTATCATAGTGTGGTCTGGTGACTTGTCTGTGTGGTGTGCAGTGTTACTGTGATGTACAGTATGACTGTTATGTATGCAGTATGAGTGCATAGTGTGGTGAATGACTGTGTGGTTGCATTACTACGTTGTGGTATGTAGTATGATTGTGTAAACTGCATTTTTCAAATTCCAGAAAACGATGGCTTCCTCGGGCAAGAAAAGAATGTACAGCGAGTCTTACATCAAATTTGGCTTTACATCTACTAACAAGCAAGGCAAGGATTTGCCACAGTGTGTGATCTGCCAAAAAGTTCTTTCAGAAGGATCCATGAAACCTAGTCTTCTCAAGCGACACCTGTCCAGTTGTCATCCTGAACTTTCTGATAAAGACCAGTCCTATTTTGAGAGAAAGGCACTTGTTCTCAAGCGTATCAGATTTGATCATACCGGTCAGGTACATAAACAAAATGAAGCTAGCCTCCGTGCTTCATATATGGTTGCCTTGAGAGTTGCACAAAATAAAAATCCCCACACAATAGTTGAAACATTTGTCTTGCCATGCTGCAAAGACATTATTGGCTGCTTCTTCGGGGAGAATGCGGCACAGAAGCTAAACACCTTGCCATCGTCAAATGATACTGTGCATCGAAGAATATGTGACTTATCAGAGGACATCAAGCAACAAGTTATTGAGGAAATCAAGGAAGCTCCTCTAGGTATGTTTGCAATTCAACTTGATAAATCAACTGATATATCATCTTGTGTCCAGCTTCTTGCCTACATGAGGTATATAAAAGACTCAGACTCTAAAGAAGAGTTTTTCTTCTGTCACCCTTTGGAATCTACACCAAGAAACATTAAAACAACACCCAAAGACCTTTATCACGCACAGATACTCTCTTCTCTTCCTCCACAACCACCAAATACCAGCCTCCGGAAACATATTCATAATCATATCACTCACCGCTCCATTAACACACTGAAAGACAACACACTGCTGCATGCCAGACCCCCTGATATCCACCCTTCTGAATCCTCTCTCCAACGAAAGGACAGAGTCCACTTGGCCAGACTGCGGTGCGGTCACCACCCAGCACTTCTAAGCTACCAGAAGAGGCTGGATGACCGCATTGTGAACAGCTGCCCAGGATGTAACACTTCACCCCATACCATACAACACATAATGGAAGACTGCATTATACACAATCATGCACGCAAACAACACAACATACGCTCTATAAAGGATTTGTGGGAAAACCCAGTTTCGGCTATGGCCTTCCTTGGGGAGACGGGACTGCTCGGACAGACAGTCTAGGGAACGACAACAACAACAACAACAACAACAATGGGAGAGGAGATCTTTGAGGCTGTGTCCAGCTTTTTTGAAAAAGAAGGGCTTTCTTGGGCAAACATGGTGGGATGTACAACAGATGATTCCCCTGCAATGCTAGGCTGTCAGTCTGGCTTCCAAGCAAGGGTGAAAGAAGCCAACCCCAGGGAAAGCAAGATGCACTGCATGATTCACCACTTTGCATTAGCTGTGAAGACCCTACCTCCAGACCTCAAAACCGTACTTGACGATGTTGTAGCCATGGTCAACTTTATCAAAAACAGTCGGCTGAACACAAGGATGCTGCGTCTTTTGTGTCAAGAACTTAACCTCTTCACTCCGGGGCACATCGCACATCTGGCAGCATTAGCTGCCCGACATGCGATGTTGCGTCATAATAATCGCATTATAAAAAATAAAGTCAGTGCTCAATCATTCGTTCTCTTTCACCCGTGTACTTTGATAACCAAGAAAATTGATGAAGCCAGTTTAGAGAGAATGGAGATTACGTAGGTACGACTACAATAAATATAATCAAGGTGGCGATGTCGGCGTCATCGAGTACCCACTTGCTCCTCATGCCGCCTACGTAGGCGTCACCGTATGGAAGTAGTTAATGCTGAGGAAGAGTCATTCCTTTTTCGTACAGAAGTAAGATGGCTATCAAGGGGTAACGTAGTGGCTCAAGTTGTGACATTAAAGGGGGAGCTGAAGGAGTTCTCCAAGAGAAATCAAAAGGAAAAAACAAGGAAGTGTGTGAACAAGTTTTCATACAAGTGGATCCCGAAACTGATATATTTTCTCACATCAATGCGGTCAACAGATCACTTCAAGGTTACTCGGCAACTGTGATTGATTTTGTGGACAATCTGCGAGCTTTTCAAATGAAACTCAAACTTTGGCAAGAAAAAGTCACAGCGGGTCGATATGATGCTTTTGAGAATATGAGCGATAGCTTGTCAGTTCTGTGTAAAGATGATGTGAATGAGGTCAGTGGTCTCATCCATAAGCACTTGGTTTCTCTCAGTCAAGAGTTAGAAAATTATTTTCCTGATATCACAGACTTAGATTGCCAGCTCATTCGAAATCCATTAAAGGTGGACCCTACATCCCTTCCAGATGAATTGCAAAAAGAATTCATAGACTTTGTCAATGACTCAACTGCAAAAGATTCTTTTGATAGTTTATCATTGACCAGATTCTGGTCAACAATGGCATGTTCTTATCCTACTTTAGCATAGAATTGTGTATGGAACCTCCTGATGTTTCCATCCACATACCGCTATGAGCAGGGATTCTCAGCATTGTGCTTGATTAAAAACAAGTTACGTCCACATCTTGCAGTCAAAGATGACAT
Source organism: Oratosquilla oratoria (assembly GCF_046742065.1). Classification (NCBI taxonomy): domain Eukaryota; kingdom Metazoa; phylum Arthropoda; class Malacostraca; order Stomatopoda; family Squillidae; genus Oratosquilla; species Oratosquilla oratoria. The sequence goes on along the minus strand of NC_134803.1, from coordinate 4,692,655 downwards.
AAGAGTGGCTCTTTCAAAGACTCTGGCAAGGATTGATTTGTTGGTAGCAAATAAACAGGCCCATCCTTTTCACTGAATTGTCTATACTTGCATTTTAATGTAGTAACATGTATCTGTGTCACAATTTAAGCATAATAAACTAAGCCAATTAACCATGCATTTATTTTCATCCTTATTGATGCTGCATTGTGGGTAAGGGGTACGTGACTAATACTGAAAGACTTCAAGGGGTACATATGATTAACCCCTTCCATACAGTGACGCCTACGTAGGCGTCATGAGGAGCAAGTGGGTACGCGAGGCTGCCGATGTCGGCATCTTGATTATATTTATTGTAGTTGTACCTGCGTGACCCCCATACTCTGTAAACTGGCTTCATCATACTTTCTATGGTTATCAAAATCCACGGGTGAAAGAGAGAACAATCGATACAGCGGTGACTTTATTTTTCATAATGCAAGTATGTTGACGCAACATCGTATGTCTGGCAGCTAATGCTGCCCGCGAGATTTTGGTAGAAGATTGTGAGTCACTGCAGAGTGATCTCGATAAAGTATGGGAATGGAGTAGGAAGTGGGAGATGGAATTCAATATTAAGAAGTGTAGTATAATGGAATTTGGAAGAAGCAAAAAAAGAATAGTGGGATCATATAAATTGGGAGAGGAAGAAATGAAAAAAAATAGAAAATGAGAAGGACCTGGGAGTCATTATTATGAATAATATGTCCCCTGAGAAACATATAAACAAAATTTTTGGAGAAACTTATAATTCAATAAGAACAATCAAAGTGGCATTTACATACCTGGATGAAGAAATGGTGAAGAAAATACTAGTCACTTTGATAAGACCAAGATTGGAGTATGCAGCGATGATGTGGTCACCAAGTACAAAAAAATGATAACAAAACTTGAAGTAATACAAAGAGTAATTATGAAATTGGCACCAACACACTCAGAACTATCAAACGAGGAGAGACTAGCAAAACTTAAGCTACAGACATTAGAGCAAAGAAGAGAGGAGACTTGATAACTATCTATAGAATCATGAAAGGCATAGAAACTAATGATAGAGTGGATCTAATAAAATGGGATAGTAGAGATACAAGAGGACCGGGAAACAAAATCAAGAAAGACAGTTATAGAAGAGACCTGAAAAAGAACAGCTTTCCCCACAGGGTAATAGATGTTTGGAACAAGTTAGATGAAAATGTGGTGTGTGCAAAAACGATACACGAATTTAAAAACAGTCTAGATAAAACGAGATATCAAGATGGGACACCATGAGCATAGCTCCCCTTCCCGTAAAATACAACTAGGTAAATACACACACACACATATATATATATATATATATATATATATATATATATATCATTTTTTTCAACAGTTTCCATACAATGGTGGTTTATAATAGATATGCAATAGGTGAGGATTTTGAAACATAAAATCTATGGTTTATATAGGGATTCTGTTTAAAAAAAAAAGGAGAAAAAGAAAAGAAAAAATAAAGAAAAGAAAAAAAGTCTGCATAGGAAACATGATATTCCAGAGACATTTTTTTTTTCCAGTGGTACAATTAACTGGTAAATAATAATAGATTAGTACATACATATTGGTTTATAAATGGTAGATACTTCCTCGTCATCCATTTCTTCAAGTGGCCTAAGCTGAAGTACACCACTGGCAAAGGAATCAGGATTCCTTTGCTTGCTACCTCTGTTATGCAATCCAGGCTCTGCAAAATACAAAAGGAGTCATATTACTTCTAAAATTTAAAAAATATCAATGAATGCAATTATGAGAATATGGAAGTACTAAACACGTGGCTGACATAAAAAGAAAGAAAAAAAAAATATATATATATATATATATATATATATATGTAGAAAAACCACCAAGGAAAAAGATAAACTGATGACCCAGTGCTTTCGTCTATTCAGACATCCTCAGGGTACATGAGGATGTCTGAATAGACAAAAGCGCTTGGTCATCAGTTTATCTTTTTCTTTGGTGGTTTTTCCGCATATTTAGAATCACAAGTTTATGTGATTTCTCATGCATATATATATATATATACATATATATACTATATATATGTATATATATATATACATGCATACATATATATATGTATATATGTGTATGTTTCTTAAGACAGATTGAACATACACAACTTGTCGGAAGGCTCGCCTAATACGGGATTAGATGAAATTGAGATTAGATCTTCCAATGTTACGTGAAGCGTGGTCGGGGACTAGTACAGTCCTTTTGAACCATCACCATGTAGCATGGTCGCTAACGTCTTGGCCTCGTGATCATCGACGCACGGGTCAGGGTTCGTATCCCATGGCGGAGCTTCTAAAAATGTTCTATATATATATATATATATATATATATATACAGGTAAACGTCGACTTTCGATGGCATTAGGTTTCGATAGAGCCATCGTAAGACGATTTCATCGTAAGTCGATCCCCAATTTGTGTATCACTGTTCCGTGGTCACTGTACCTAGCCTACCTGTATATTAACCACCAGAGATACTGAATATAGCCTATTAAACATGTACAGTAGTTTATTTAATTATTTTTATCCTTTTTACCATATTCAAACACTATAATATGTATTTTCAGTACGGAACTTAAATCTCGCGGGCAGCAGCCAATGCCAGCCGTACGACGTGACGTAATAATACTCGCATCATAAAATATAGTCACCGCTTATATCGATCGTTCTCTCTTTCACCCGCGAATTTTGAAAACCACAGAGAATGTAAAAACACAGGGGCGACTACAATAAATATAATCAAGACGCCGATATGGCAGCGTCGCGAATCCACTTGCTCCTCATGACGCCTACGTGTGCGGCACCGTATGGAAGGGGTTAAATTATCATATCGTCGTCGTCGTCGTCGTCATCGTAAAGTCGAACAATCGTAAGTCGCGGCCATCGTAAGTCGACGTTTACCTGTATATACCAAATGCATGGTAGCCAACTAAACCCACCTGTGGGACCAACAATGGGCACCTGCATGTGGTGGTCATGTGCAACAGATGTTAAAAAGAAACACAACCCTATTCATCATCTCCAAATCTTATTAACACCCTTACCTCAATCTGTAACACTGTGGAGCTTGCACTGTCTTCAAACTGAGCCTAAGGTCTCTAAACTGTCTTTCCTCCACTTTTTCACATAAGGATAGATGATAACTAGTAATATACTCAGAGACCCAAACTTATACAACACATACAACAGTCCAACATTCCTTCCTGAAAGATCTACAGAAGGGCCCAAGGATCAGTGCTGACTATTAAGGTTGCCAGTTTCCAGTCAGTGAAACATGATGTAAGAATTATCATTGTTGACCCTGACTGCACTGAAGAATATGTTTTATTCTGGCAAACATTAGAGAACTATAAGTTGTACCTGGTTCTCCTTCAGTACCAAGAGTTCAACCAGAAGTATCTTAATTAATGAGACCAACGATGGGTACTTGTTGGAAGTGGGTGAATATCTACATAAAAATCATCTTCTTGATTCCCATCTTCCAAATCTATAAACACACTCACTTCCACCAGCAAGTGCAGTCAAAAGGGATTGTCACTTGGTCTTTGAACTGGTACCAAAATCTGTCATCTTCCTTTTTTTATACCCTTTTTTTTTTTTTTTTATTAGATTAGTGACATTTTTATTTAATTGTTGTATTTGCTCTTTTTTTGTTCTGCTAAGTTGTTTTTCTTTTTCAATTTACTGTTTTTTCTTTAAGGTGGTGATCTCATGTGCATAGATGGGGGTTGAACATTTTCCAGTTGCCTTGGAATGTTCTTTGCTTGCCTGCTGGAGGGTAAATATCATTTTATTCACTGCTTTATCCAGGAAAATGTACAAATCTATTTCAAAGGAGTCTAGATTGTTTCAAGCAACAACACCAGAAAATGTGAAAATAATTAAAGAAGTACATAAAATCAAACCAGACAATAATGCTATCTCCCCCTTTCATCAATGAAGAGGTAGAAAAGGCCTTTAGGAAATTTAAAAACTTACAAGCTGAAGGCCCAGATAGAATATCAAACATCCAATTCAAACACCCATAAGTCTTGAAAGAAATTTTCAACTACTCTTAGTGACACAACAAAATCCTAAACATTTGGGAAAGAGCTCACATAATCCCTATTTTGAAACCAAAATATCAATAAAAAATCAACAAGAAAATAAACTTACTTAAATCCACTGCAAGCACTGACTTTGGACAACAGAAAAAACTCTAATAACTAACTTCAGACACTTAATTAATAAGAACCACCCTTGACTAGCTCCTCAGCATGATTCCCATCAATCAGCAAAATGAACACAAACAACTTACAAATATTATAGAATATAGCACTGATATTAATAACATGATGTACCAAAACCACTCCAATTGGATGCCTATAAACAGAAACCAAGATACTCCCCACAGAACGCCACAAGGGAGGTAGCCAAAAAAACAAAGGCATAAAAAACCACTCCCACCCAATTTATCCCTATCACACTCCACCCCACTCCACTCTCATCCCTCCCTCTTATCTTGGCACCTCCTGGATGACGGGTCATCCCTGCATCATGTCCACTGCCCTGGGTCAGAAGCTGTGTCGCAAGACACAGCACATCCACAGCAAAGGCCACTTCATTAAGTCGTTGATCCCCCCTTTCCATCCCCTCATGCAGAAAAGGAGAAGACAGGGAGAAATCCCTTCGGGCTGTGTCAAATTTTTCTCACACATACTCCTTCTTCCCCCAACCCCCACCCATTCCACCTCATGGATCACATCATCATCCATATACAACCATTCTCCATTCACCCCTGTCTTCCATCCTCTCCCGTCCTTCCTCAACAGACATTCACCTCTTCCCCAAAGCCCCTTTTACCCCATCCATCCATCTCATCCTAGGTCGACCCCTCATGTTCACTCCCTCCACATCTGCCTTCCACACCTCTTTTACTAGTCTTTCTTCATTCATTCTTTCCATGTGACCACACCATCCAAATACTCTTTCATCTACCCTATCTCCCAGCTCCTTTTCCACACCCACTCTCTTCCTCACCTCATTTCTCACTCTATCCAGCCTAGTAACCCCTATCATACTTCTCAGACACCTCATCTCAAACACATTCAAACTCCTTCTCTCTTATGTTCCATGTTTCTGCCCCATACAGTGCTGTCAGCACAATCACTCCTTCATATAATCTCCTCTTAGCATTTATTCCCAAATGTCTATTTCTCATTACACTTTTTAATCCACCAAGGCACTTACTCACTTCTCTCAATCTACATTCTACCTCCACTTCCACTCCTCCCTTCCCTGCCACGTTTGCCCCCATGTATCTAAAACTATCTACTTCCTCCAGTTGCTCTCCCTTAATACTCTCATCCAGTCTGCTGCCACTTTCTCCCCTTGTACATCTCAACACCTTACTTTTAACCACATTTATCTTCAATTTCCTTCTTTCACACACTTTCCAAAACTCTGTCACTAACTTCCTCAATCCCTCCTCTGATCCTGCCACAAGCACAGTGTCATCCACAAACAACAGCTGGCTTATCTTCCACTTTTCTCCATTTTCTTTAACCATCTTCAATCCCTGACCCACTACCCTTGCATTTACCTCTCGCACCACTCCATCCATGTATAAACTGAACAGCCAGGGTGACATAACACATCCCTGATGAAGTCCCACCTTTACCTCAAACCACTCACTCTCTCCATTTCTAATTACAAAGGATTACAAACACGGAGCATGCCAACAGGAAACCTTTTGGTCCATATCTAATAATAATAAATAATAATAAATATCATAATAATAATAAATGAATAAATAAACACTATAATAATGTAAATAACAAATAAAATACATAAATAAATGCATAGGTATAGTTGAATAATAAACAAACAGGTAAATAGAAAATAATAATAAATTGACATATAACTAATAATAAATGAGAATCAAACAGACAAATGATAACAAAACAAAAACAAATAATATAAAATAAATGATAATCATTACAGCATCTTGCTTAGGTGTTTATCTAAATGATTCTTAAAGCTTCAAACTGAACTACATTGCACTGCCTCTGCAGGAAGTTTATTCCATTCATTAACTACACAGTTGGAGAAGTTGTTTCTACCCACTTCCAAATTGAATCTATTTCTGGACAGTTTGAGACCATCCTGACACATGCTCTACTACTCTCATAAAAACTCTTGACAGCTCCTAAAAGCTTTCCTCCTATCCCGTATATCTGCATAACCTCCCACAGTGCCTTTCTGTCTACCCTATCATAAGCTTTTTCCAAATCCATAAAAGCCCAAAAACATCCTTACCTTTTCCTATAGCTTTCTCACACATCTGTCTTACCACAAAAAATCTGATCTACGCAACCTCTACCTGTCCTAAAACCACACTGTTCTTCACCAATTACTTCTTCCCTTTCTCTCCTAATCCTCTCAATCAAGACTTTCCCATAAGCTTTTCCAACTACACTTAACAAGCTAATCCCTCTGAAACTACTACACTCATGCTTGTCCCCTTTTCCCTTGTAAAGTGGAACTATACAGGCACTCCTCCAGTCTTCCGGTACTCTACCCTCTCTTAAACAGACCAGCCAGTCCACCATCACTGTACCTCCTTTTTTCAGACATTCTGCATGACATCCATCCAGACCAGGTTCCTTACCTGCTCTCATCATCTTAACAACTGCCTTCACTTCATGCTTATTTCTCCTCCTTTTTCCTCACTCATCACTCTCATTTTCTTAGCACTTCCCACTGCAACTACCTTTCCCTCCCTATCCTCCTTCACATTTAACAACTCCCTAAAATACTCTGCCCATCTTCCTCTTACTGCCTTCTCTTCCATTATCATCTCTCCATCTGCACCTTTTCCCTTTTCTTCTCTACTTGATTCACCTGCTCTTCCTCTCTTAATTTCTTTCCAAAACAAATGTCCATTGAGGGAGTGCCAAAACATATCCTGGACCTTTGTCAAGTAGTGGATGGCAGAGAAGATGATGAAGAGTTGTGACGCAGCAGTAGACAGGGAAGCAAGGATTCAGTGACTGCAGTGTAAGATACATCACCCAGGATGGTTACAGGACTATGAAGTAGGAGACAGGGAATACGAAGAATAGGTTGATTTGAGATCAATGGGTGTGGTGTGAATGTGGTAAGTATGGATGCACAGTTGGCACCTCTAGCACGGGGGCAAAGGTCACCCATAGAATGTGTGGATGTGACATCTGCCAAGGGGACATGACAGTGTGGTACCAGTGAGGGGAAAGACAAGGTGTGTGAAAGTGAAGTGGAGGAAATATAATTGATAGATAGGTCTAAGTAATAGGATTACACAGGCATCATTAGTGAATGAGAGAGTAGTTAAAAGTGACATTGTTGGTATGTCCTGCAACAACGAGGGGAAAGAGGAACAGCCCTAAGGTAAGCCAAGTTGCACACTTTCTCTACAAGCCCACACACTCCATCTGGACAGCTATGCAAAATCTCCTCACCTAGTGATGAACTGAACTGACTGACATGACTGATTTCCTAGGAGCTATAGGACTTGTACAATAAACAACTAGAGCAACAGATTGAGTAATATGTACAAACCCATACACAGTCAACTCCCCGTTTAAACGAGTTCTGTTAACACGATTTCGATCTTACACTACTTAAAATTTATTAATATATATTCTGATAACACGAAATGTCCGATGTTATGCGAGTTGAATTTCCCACCTACTGTAGTTGAATATCTCGCCGCCAGAGTGCGGGAGAGACGCTCTGACTCTGGCGCTCCCGCTCTCTGCCTCTTGTCCTCAGTGTGAAGCCAGCCCTCACAGCATGTGGAACTCACAAACAATCTTATCAAAGTTTTGTGTTAAATAAATTCGTGTACTATGGTACCCCAAAGGAGAGTGCAGCAAAGAGGTCAAGAAAACTTGTGAACATAGAAAAGTAGTTAGAAGTGTTGGATCGTTATGATTGGGGTGAAAGAACTTATGTTATTGTTCATGTTACCGGACTGAATGAGAGCACTTTGCGGACCATCAAGGCGAATGCTGACAAGATCAGAGCCAGTTCTATTGCTGGTACATCAGCCTCCTCTTCACAATGTTCCCGAGCAAGATCCATGGAGATAGAGAGGATGGAGAAGTTATTGGCACAATGGATCCAAAACCAAAACAAGCATAATGTCCCTATCAACATGGCCATCATACAAGCTAAAGCTTTAAATATCTACCAGGAAGTGCAAGACGAGAATGAGGAAGACAAAGCCAAGACCTTCAATGCCAGTTCTGGGTGATTCTCCAGGTTCAAGAAACGATATGGCTTCCACAATCTCAAAATGGCTGGGGAGGCTGCATCTGCCGATGTGGAAGCAGCCAAAAGGTATCCAGCTACCCTCAAGACCATCATCAAGGAAGGTGGCTACACTTCCAAGCAGATTTTTAATATAAATGAGACAGGTCTATACAGGGGGGTCACCGCAATTCGAATTATCGCAAATTCGACAGTAGCTAATTTATACCCAACCCTCAAGGTTTGACAGCCAGACTCGACAATTTGACATTCAAATCTCGCGCGCCACGCACCCGGTCGAATTTGCCACCACTCCTGATGTGCCACTCTGTCTCACTCTCGCCCCACCCATCGTCGAGGCAAGCCACGCTCCGCTGTTCCACCACCATGCCGCGCAAATCCACCTCCGGCCCCATCCCTAAGAAACACACTTTCCTGCCTTTCAAAGATAAGCTTGAGCTTATAAGAAAGTGTGAGGCAGGTATGGCTCATTCTGCCGTTGCAACGGAAATGAGTGTCCCGAGATCAACAGTATCAACGATTTTGAAGAACAGGGACAAGTACCGCCAGGCCGCTGCATCAGCATCTTCCAGGACTTCCCTTATTCTCCATGGCTCAAGGGACTCCTGTCTCGACACGATGGAGGACATGTTGATCAAGTGGATAGAGGACAGGACACAACGCAAGATGCCGATCAGCATGGGGCTCGTGCAGGAGTGTGCCTCGTCACTGTGGGAGGACTTGCAGGCCACAACATCCACCACCAAAAATGTACTGTACAGCAGCTTACTGTGTTTATTAAACAAAATTAGATATAAATGAAGCCTTTAATATTACTGATTTAGTCTAAGTTAGTGTTTTTTAGGTCATAGTGATATTTTAGGGGGGTCTGGGCTGGAGACCGGTCCCTATCCCCCCTAATTACAATGTATTCCTATGGGAAAAACTGCATCATGATTCGACAAAACCCAGGTTCGACCGATGATAGACCACCCCATCCCTGTCGAACTGCGGTGACCCCCTGTATTGGAAAAAACTGCCTAACCGGACCTATATCTTGGTTGAGGAGACAACTGCACCTGGATTAAAGGCCTCTAAGGATCGTCTTACGCTCTTGTTCAGTGCCAATGCAGAGGGAGACAAACTGAAACCTGCCCTTGTCTACCACTTGGAAAATCCACAAGCATTGAAGGTGTGTATGTATGGATGCTGATTAGACATGAAAGCTTTGAATTTTTTTTACCGAAATTGTAAACGCTCATTTTTTTTTTTTTTTTTGTGCACCAAAACAAAAAAGAAAATTGTGTCACCAACTCACAATTTACGGCACACTAAACTAATTTTGTTTGTTCTTGTGTCTTCACAAGGCTATGTCAAGACCTTCCTACCCTGCTACTGGTATTCCAACAAAAATGCATGGATGACGGGGAGCATATTTAAGGACTACTTTGGGAAATTGGAGAATGAGTTAGAACTTTACTGCGAGAAGGAAGAGATTCCATTCAAGATTCTCCTGATCTTGGATAATACTCCCAGCCATCCCCCGTCAATAGAAAATCTCTCCAACAACATCCAGCTCGCTTTCTTGCCGCTAAACACCACTTCCATTCTGCAGCCATGTGACCAAGGAACTATTAAAACCTTCTAGTCGTATTATCTACGTTCGACCCTGACTGACATGGTTGAGAGGACACAAAAAGACAAGATGACCATGAAGGAATATTGGAAGCAGTTTACCATCAAAGATGCTCTCTGCTTCATTAAAGAATCTTGGGAGAAAGTGCCAAGGAAATGCCTAAACGGGGTTTGGAAACATCTGTGTCCTCAGTTGGTGTACAATTTCGTCGGCTTTGACATCCAAGAAAATGTCTCTAAAAAGTCTTGACAAGGCCAGGGAAGCCAGGTTTGACCAACTTGAGCAGAAGGACATTGATGAACTGCTGGAATCACACACAGTGGAGCTGACTAACGAAGAACTGTTAGAGATGGAGACGATACAGAATGCAGAGTTGGAGGCAGCTGCATCTCGGCCTATATCAGAAACCCCAGAGCCTGAGAGAGTCTTGACCAAAAGTGATCTCGAAACAACACTCTCATTTATACGAGAAGGACTGGATATCTTGGAAGCCAAAGATCCGAATATTAACAGAAGTGCAACAGTGGCCAGAAAAGTTATGTCGGAGCTGAACTGCTACAAAGTGATGTTAGATCAAAAGAACAAAAAGACGACGCAGACGAAACTCCACCATTTCTTTCAAAAAAAGACAGTCAAGGAAGAGGAGGCAGGGTGAGGCGAGGAGGGAGAGGGAGGTGAGGAGGCAGGGAGAGCAGAGTGAGGAGGCAGAGCGGAGTGAGAAAGAAGAGGGGAGTGAGGTTGGGGACGGGAGCACAGCAAGTGACAGTGATGGTAGTGATGCGTCATAATGTTTACATGCATAAAAAAAATTATTTTACCACACAATAAATACCAATATAGTAAGAATGTGTGTTTTTATTGTTTCTGTAACCTTCAAATTTATTAATAGTGTGTTTGTTTAGGATTTTTAGTAGTAAAATCCCAAAATAGACAGACTTTCCCGTTGTCCAGGAACGTAACCCCCACTATTACCATTATTTCTTAAGGAGAAATTATGTTCTGTTAACATGATTTCCATTAACATGACATCTCCAGGAATGTAACCCTCGCATTAAAGGGGAGTTGACTGCATTTAAATAAGAGCTATTTTTCATCCTGGGATGCATGAAAAGATTTCCATTTTTCTCTTTTGCTTTGGAAGTATCTATTTTCTCTATGAAATTCATTCTGAACACGAAATTGCTGGAAACAACTAATAGGAGTCCCAATTTTTATGGCAAATTATGAATGATAATAACCAGAAGTTCATGATTTATTGAACAAGACTGTTAATGGTTTACATTTTTTTTTTTTTTAATCCCTGGGAAAATCTTGACTGATCATGGAGTCTTTAGTTATTTTCACTTTATCAATCTGATGTGCAATTTCAACTTCAGTAACAGAAAAGTTAGCTATTATTTTATCATTACTACTGATATTATTCTGAAAGCAGCTGTCTTTATTTGTATAGTCAGATGAGAAATAATCATTTAAGAAACAGGTAGTTCTTAATTTACGTGATGTATAGGGACCAAAAGTTATATTGTAAAAAAAATAAATAAATGCATAAATTAAATTGGGGGAGGAGGCTTCTTAAGATCTATTTGTGGATATAAAAACAAATCTTGATCTGATTGGTGTTAATTCAAATAAACTGCATAACTCAAATACACCAGATTTGCACAAAATAAACTTGTGTACATTAAAAACTATCTGAACAGGCCATTTCTATATTATTCACTCTATTTATCCTTCCTCAACAGACATTCCTCTCTTTTGATTCTTGATATAATATACTTGGATTTCTGAAGAGAATTTGATATGGTCCCACATAATTGGCTGCTCAGTAAATTACACCCATAGAGTTGAGAGAAAGAGGTGATATAATTACAGTACAGTATTCAGGTCATTAATGGAGGATAGACTGTTAGCGGCAGATGATTCTTTCACGCGAGGCCCCATCGAAGAACGGCCCATTCATCGCGTGGACTTACCTCCTCTTCCAAGAAGAGAGGCCTTTCATTACGAGAGGCCCATCGAAGAACGGCCCATTCACCGCATGGACCTCAGCTGCGCTATCAGAGGTCATGAAGTGACCTCCCCTACATTCATCTGTCAAATCACCCAAAACAACAAGACTTTGCGCTCAATCCAGGGTCAGAGTTCACACCTACGGCTCTGGCCCCCTCTTGCACCTCAAGACATTCTATTGGCTACCCTTCTCGGGGGGAACGCCCATTTTTTCATATAATTGGCTGCCTTCTTGTGGGCACGCCCATTTTTGTAATTAGATTAAGTTAGCTAGGAAAATCTGGTATTTACGAAGTTTCTTCGAAGCTACCAGCCATGTTTGTAGAGAGAACTAGGCAGACCAAAATAAAGAGAAGAACCAAAACGCGTTTCCCACCAAAACCCCCTCCAACAGTGGTGGCAGCGGAAACAGCTCCCTTATGATCTTCTCCTTTCAGATCTATCTCCAATCTATAATTTCAATGACCTTGTGAAAGTTAAAGTAGCAAATTTTAATCACCTTTTCAAAAGAATACATAATTCTCTCCATCTAACGAAGGACGAAATGGTCCGTTTGCACAACAAATCAGCCAGAACTGACACCTTTGATATTGGAGACATTGTTTACACTCTTAACCACACACCTACCTCTAAGCTTTCAGCAAAATTCTTGGGTCCCTATCGTATCCTTGACCACGAAGCCAACAATAAAGTAAAGGCACTCAGTTTGCAAACTAGGACAGAGACTCTGTTGCATAAAGATCACATAAAAAAGGTTCCTCGTGGCTTAGACATAGAAGATGTTAATTCCCCAACTACCTCAATTCAGGATAGAGACGACAGCTCACGAACCGTCTCGCAAACCCCGCCAGTACCATTTTTCCATTATAATCTACGTAACAGAGCCACACCTTCATAAATGTATATTCTTTGTATAGGTGAACTGAAACAATATCTACTTTCCAATATTCTTAATTTTAAGCTCTCTTGTTTTTCATATATTTTATTCTTGTATATAATCCTAATGCCAAGGCCGTGTTAAGGACCTTGCCTTGTGTTTTGTTCTTGTTTCTCTGTGTGTACAGTCACCGGGACGGTGACAATAGCGTGGCCGAGCATTGTTAGCGGCAGATGCGGCAGATGATTCTTTCACGCGAGGCCCCATCGAAGAACGGCCCATTCATCGCGTGGACTTACCTCCTCTTCCAAGAAGAGAGGCCTTTCATTACGAGAGGCCCATCGAAGAACGGCCCATTCACCGCATGGACCTCAGCTGCGCTATCAGAGGTCATGAAGTGACCTCCCCTACATTCATCTGTCAAATCACCCAAAACAACAAGACTTTGCGCTCAATCCAGGGTCAGAGTTCACACCTACGGCTCTGGCCCCCTCTTGCACCTCAAGACATTCTATTGGCTACCCTTCTCGGGGGGAACGCCCATTTTTTCATATAATTGGCTGCCTTCTTGTGGGCACGCCCATTTTTGTAATTAGATTAAGTTAGCTAGGAAAATCTGGTATTTACGAAGTTTCTTCGAAGCTACCAGCCATGTTTGTAGAGAGAACTAGGCAGACCAAAATAAAGAGAAGAACCAAAACGCGTTTTCCACCAAAACCCCCTCCAACAAGACTGCATTTACAGAAGAGATCTTATTGAGGATAGGAGGGGTTTAAGATGTCATAGGAATAAATTAAGATAGATCACATGTCTAACGGATGTGAAGAAATACATTTTTCCATACAGATGCATAAATACTTGGAATCACTTAGAAGGTAATACAGTAAGTCCTCATTATACGGTACACATGCATTCCTGAAAACCTTACCGCAAATTGAAATTACCGTATACTGAACCCATTATGACATGTAATAATAGGATATGGCAGATGTACCTTCTCCCTAATCTTTCCTTTTCAAAACACGAGCGGACACCGTATCTGTGAACTTTTCTTACCATAGATAGAATCGAGGGTAGTAATTACCAAATACCGTAACTGTGAATTTACCAGGTAAAGAATTACCGTATAAGGAGGACTCACTGTAATACAGTACCAGTAATTCTAAAGGTCATCAGAGTCATTGTCGTTGTCGTCTCTGACCTCCAAATCTACCATAGCAAAGATGGCATCTAAAGGAGTAAAAGCAACTTCATTCATTTCTGTAAACGTTTTAGCAACATTTTCCGATATTGATTTCCGCCAAGAAAACTATCGATTACATTGATATATTATAATTTATAAAATTAACATTTAATTTTCTAATGCTGTATGTGTTGGTGTGCACTTCTAAAATAATACCATAATTTACAAAATTAAAATTTAATTTTCTATTGCTACATTATGTAGGTATGTACTTCTAAAAATTTACCAAAATCAATTCCAATAGCAGGTGGCAAAATGAATCTAAGGCAATGTATGAAAGTTTTCTAATAAAACTAATGACAATATTACTCCAAAATTATAGTGTTCTCCCTGGACACATTACATTGTATGTGTGTATTTACCTAGTTGTATTTTATGGGACGAGAGCTATGCTCGTAGTGATCCGTTTTCGTATCTCTCCACATCCAGTTTATTCTTAAAATCTTGTATAGTTTTGGCACTCACTGTTTCACCATTTAGTTTGTTCCAGACATCGATCATTGTATGTGGGAAGCTATTCTTTTTCAAATCTCTTCTCTAACTGTCCTTCTTTAGCTTCTTTTCGTGTCCTCTTGTTTCTCTTCTGTCCCATTTTATTAAGTTGTATCTATCAAGAATTTCCATCCCTTTCATAATTCTGTAAATGGTCAACAAATCACATCTTTCTCTTCTCTGTTCCAGTATTGATAGATGTAATTTCTCCAATCTTTGTTCGTATGTAAAATTTGATAGTGTAGGCGCAATCTGCTCAGCCATCTCTTTCCTGTATTATCTCAATTAATCTCGAGTAAAAGCATATTAAGTTTGTGGTACATGATCTTCCACTTCTAAAGTCAAATTGTTTAGGGTTTAATATTATATTTTCTACCAAGTCTTTGATCCATTTGTTTCTAATAACTTTTTCGCATATATTTGCTACTGTGCTTGTAAGGGACACCAGTCTGAAGTTTGTAGGATTTTCTTTGTTTCCTCTTTTATATATTGGTACTATGTTGGCATCTTTCCAATCTTGCGGTACCTTTCCTTCTTTGAGTAAAAAGTCTATTATCTTGTATAATTTGACGGCAGTTTGTCTATACACTCTTTCGGTATCCAATTTGCAATTCCATCCAGTCCATGCAATTTTCTAACAGCTAGGTTTTTTATTTGGTCTCTTATTTCTTTCTGTGTTACCTATATTTCCTTCATTTTAGGGGGTCTTTCTTGTTGTCCATCTTCCCAAATTTGTGAGCTCTTAATTGTAAAAACAGACCTGAAATGTCTGATCATGACTTCTGCCATTTTTGTGTCGTCTATATATTCTTTATCTCTTTCATGCAGTTTTACAATTTCGTGTTTATCCTTTAATTTATCATTTACATATCTGTAAAAGAGTTTAGGTTGATCCTTACATTTGTCTATATCTTTTTCATAATTTCTTTTTTTTTTCCTGCATATATTCACATTTTCGTTCCTACATACATACATACACCAAGGCTTTTCCCCCTTACAAGGGAGGTAGCCAAAAAGGAAAAGGCATAAAATCATTCCCACCCATTCCATCCCTGAATACACTCCACTCCCCTCCACCCTCCCTCTTATCTTAGCACCTCCTGGATGATGGGTCATCCATGCACCTTGTCCACTGCCCCAGGTCAGAGGCAGTGTCGCAAGACACAGCACATACACAGCAAGGCCACTTCATTAAATTGGCAACCCCCCCTCCCCGTCCCCCCATGCAGAAAAGGAGAAGACGGGGAGAAATCCCTTTGGGCTGCGTCAAATTTTTCTCACACATACTATCTCACCCCAATCCTCCCCACCCATTCCACCTCATGTTTGCCATTTGGGTGTTTTTTGTCTCTTTTCCATCTTTTCCAGGCTTTGTCTCTTCTGTCTTTAGCCTCACTGCACCTTTTGTGTGTGTGTGTGTGTTTATCTAGTTTTATTATACAGGAAGAAAGCTATGCTCGTAGTGACCCATCTTTGTATCTTTCAACATCGTTTGTTCTTAAATTCTTGTATGGTTTTTGCACACACTGTTGCCTCATCCAATTTGTTCCAGATATCCACCACTCTGCGTGGGAAACTATTCTTTTTCAGATCTCTTCTATAACTAGACTTTTTGAGTTTCTTTACATGTCCTGTTGTTTTTCTTTTGTCCCATTTTAATAAATCTTCTCTGTCAAGGACTTCCATGCCTTTCATGATTCTGTAAATGGCCTGTACATCTTTTTCTCTTCTTTGTTCCAGGGCTGGTAGTTCCAGTCTGGACAATCTTTCTTTGTATGTCAATTTAGAAAGTGTTGGTGCCATCTTTGTTGTTGCTCATTGTATTCTAATTTCTTTATATTCTTTTTTTGTGATGGGTGTCCATAGTGTCACAGTATACCCCAATCTTGGTCTTATAAGTGTGACTAATATTTTCTTTACTATTACCTCATCCAAGTAGTTAAAGGCTACCTTTATTGATCTTAGTAAGTTGTTGGTTTCTCCAACTATTTTGTTAATATGCTTGTCTGGTGACATGTTTTTGTTAATAATTACTCCTAGGTCCTTTTCCGAGCTAACATTTTTTTTTTACTTCCTTTGTACCAATTTTATATTGTCCTGGTATTCTATTTTTACTTTTTCCAAACTCCATTATACATTACTTCATGTTGAAGTTCACTTCCCACTTTTGTCTCCATTCCCAGACTTTGTCCAGGTCTCTTTGTAGTGATTCACAGTCTTTTTCTGTACTTTCATTAGTAGTTTTGGGTCATCTGCAAAGAAGTTCATGTAACATTCTATACCTTCATCCATGTCATTTATATATATGACAAACATTATCGGAGCTAGTACAGAGCCTTGTTGGATTCCACTTATCATTTCTTCCTAGGTTGAGTTTTTGTCTCTAAGTACCACCCTCATTTTTCTCCCATTCAAGAAATCTTCCATCCATTTCAACAACTTTCCTTTTACACCTCCTATTATTTTGAGTTTTATTAGTAGCTTTTTGTGGTACTTTATCAAATGCCTTTTATAAATCTATGAGAGCACAATCAGCCCATCCATCCCTTTCTTGCATTATGTCTATTAGCCTTGAGTAAAAACAAATCAAGTTGGTGGCACATGATCTTCCATGTCTAAAGCCAAATTGTTTTGGATTCAGCATATTATTTTCTTCCAGATGTTTAATCCCTCTACTTGTGATAATTTGTGTGTGATTCACCATGGTCTTGGATCATGTGTTGGACTCAAGATCAATAGTTATTTCCCTCCCAGAAGAGAGCTCAGAGCTTATATATGACCAATTTATGGATAATGCTGTGAACTTATACGCAAACACACACACCCAACTCCCTGTCCACATGAGTTGGAGTAACAACCTGCAGTGCAGCGATACTGAAATTATTTCAGCCCTGGGTGGGATACAAACCCGGACTGCTGTAGTGGCAACCAGGAATTCTACCACTGTGCCACGAGTTGTGTATTTACCTAGTTGTATTTTACAGGAAGGGGAGCTATGCTTGTGGTGTCCCGTCTTCATATCTCATTTTATCTAAACTATTTTTAAATTCATGTATTGTTTTTGCACACACCACTTTCTCATCTAACTTGTTCCAATTGTCTATTACTCTGTGAGGAAAGCTGTTCTTTTTCACATCTCTTCTATAGCTGTCTTTCTTGATTTTCTTTCCGTGCCCTCTTGTATTTCTATCATCCCATTTTATCAGATTCTCTCTATCAATAATTTCTATGCCTTTCATGTTTCTGTAAATAGCTATCAAATCTCCTCTCTCTCTTCTTTGCTCTAGTGTCTGTGTGTGTGTGTGTGTGTGTATTTACCTAGTTGTATTTACCTAGTTGTATTTTACGGGAAGGGGAGCTATGCTCGTGGGGTGTAATTTCTATGCTTTCATGATTCTGTAAATAGCTATCAAATCTTCTCTCTCTTCTTTGCTCTAGTGTCTGTAGTTTTTGATAATTCTTTCACACTTTCAAATAATCATTCAGCTCATTCAATCCTGTTATTAATCCATCTATATTTGTGTAAGACACTCTTAGTTTTCTGCCACTTCCATTGTGTTCTCTGTTTCCCTTATGTTTTTCTTTTGTATGTCGAACTTCCTTAGTTTCATGTTCACTACTCTCCAATAGAATCTCTCTTTCTCTGACTCCGTTCTGTCCCCCCCTTTTGCCTTAGCTTCCAGTCTTTTCTGCTTTTCTTCCTCTCTTTCCTCTTTATTCATTTCTCTTTTTATCCATATCTTTTTGTATTGTTCACTTGTTGCTAGTTTCCCTGTTTTGGATAAGATATTCTCTGCCGTTGTTTGTGACTTGAATTTAATCTTAATTGGTCTGGTCTTGTCTGTGCTATACTTTCCGAGTCTAAATTTCTCTTCGATTTGTTTCATAATTTCTGGTTCATCTTCCTGAACTGATTCTAGTAATTGGCTTACTTTTTCATTTTCCTCTTTGATTCTTGTGGTTCTATCTGTGTTGTGTTTCTCTTCCATTCCTAATATAATTATACATTTCTTCTTGTCTGCTAAATCCCTTACTATATTCTCCTTTTGTCTCATCACTTTAATAACTGAGTCTTCAGTATGTTCTTTCAATTGCTGTTTGACTATGTCAGTGAATGAAATCTTATTTCCTTCTTGGGTTTTCTTCCAATTTTTACTTTCTTTAGCTATCGTTTCTCTGATTTCTTTACTATTCTTCTTCAATTCCTCATTCTCCACCTTTACCTCTCTTAACTGTCTTTTTAGGTCTTCTATTTCATCAGTTAAGTTTTTATTCGCCTTTTCCAGTTCTTCCAATCTTTCAACCCTGTTCATATGACCTAACCTACTCTCCAAGTCCTCGATCACCTTATCAACCTTCTTCTCTAGTCTTGTCAGTCGGGGGGGGTTTGTGTCCCCCCCACTCTCTTTAAATCCCTTGAAAATATTCTCATCACTTTCTGCTATATTGCTCCTATCTATACCTCTAATCTTCACATTCCTATTAGACATGTCGTCATCATCCAACTCGTCTTGGGGTCGTTTGTCTACCTTTCGGCGGCCCGTCAGGGCCATTTCCTCCACCTCCTCATTACCTTCCATTTCCCCAGCAATCCCTCCCCCTCTCCTCTTTCCTTACTTTCCCACTACCCCACGAGCAATTTCCCCCCACCCTGCAAATACAAAAAGGCACTTCTCTTTGCGTTGGGATCCACAATCTTCACTTTTCTTCAGAACGTTCTTCAAGCCGTCCGTTCGTTGAAAGTGTGTGTGTGTGTGTATTCTACCTAGTTGGGTAAATGTTCATTTGTGTACATGGAAGCAATATAGCGTTAGAAAATTAATTATCAATTTTGTGAATTATAATGTATCAACGTAATATGCAATTTTCTTGGCGGAAATAAAAAACATAAAAGTTGCTAAAAACAGATTTCGTAAGTAATGAAGTCACGCCGGACAAATGATAAGCCATGTTTGTTATGATAGATACTGACATCGAAGAAATGAAAGGATGATAAATTCGTCTAACCTAACCTAACATGCATTTAGTAAATCGGTACCTATAATTTAAGACCATCCAGATCGTTGTCGTCATCACGGATGTTGGCGGCCTGTTCAATCACTCTTTCTGATTGCGGGGTATATAAGTTTTTCAAAGCTTGAAGGAATGCATGGATTTCAGCTCCATAGCATCCCTCCAAGAACACATACCTCGTGAGGTACTGGTGTTAGTACCGAGAGCATACACCAGGCCTCAACTGGACCGGGCAGACAACACTTGACAAACGACAAGATGGCATCCCAATTCTATGCTAGCGACTTCGTTCGTTAGTATATTTGCTTATAGCAAGGTATTTTTCAATTTCATTTCCAGCAAGAAAATTGCATATTACATTCATGTATTATAATTTACAACATTAATGTTTAATTTTCTAATGCTATATCACGTCCATGTACACAACTGAACAAATACCCCTAGTTGTATAGATGGGAAGGAAGCTATGCTTGTAGTGACCCATTTTTGTATCTTCCAGCATCAAGTTTGTTCTTAAATTCTTGTATACTATTTGCATACACTGTTGCCTCATCCAATTTATTCCAGATATCCACCCCTCTCTGTGTGAAGCTATTCTTTTTCAGATCTCTTCTACAACTATCTTTTTTAAGTTTCTTTTCATGTCCTCTTGTTTTTCTCTTGTCCCACTTTAATAAATCATCTCTATCTAGGACTTCTATTCCTTTCATAATTCTGTAGTCAGTAGATCTGCTCTTTCTCTTCTTTGTTCCAGGGTTGGTAGTTCCAATTTGAATAATCTTTGTTCGTATGTCAATTTGGAGTGTTGGTACCATATTTGTCATTGCTCTTTGTATCATTTCTAATATCTTTATATTCTTTTTAGTAATGGGTGTCCACAGTGTTGCAGCATACTCCAATCTTGGTCTCATCAATGTAACTAGCTAGGTCAACATGAAAATGGAATTCCTGATATTTGAGCTGAAGTAGTTCTCATGGGATGCATGCAAAAAGTCGATATGAATATAATGCAAGTTGAATTATCCATCTAGCTGTCCTAGTTCTCGAGATATTGCATTTTGAATGGAATTAAGTCAGGCCTATTTTGTCCCAGGAAATCGGGCCGAGACGTGCGGTCTGACTAATCGCCGATCAAACGTAAACAATGACGGTTTTTACTGACAGGCACAATTTTATATAAAAATTTAGCATATGGTTGCATTATTTGACCTATTTTCTTTAAGATGTGTGATTTCCATGTAATTTGATCATAGAATTACGTTTTTATCCTCTGCAAAATTACCCACCACAGCTACGAATATCGTCAAATTACATGAAAATCACACATTTTAAAGAAAATAGTTTGAATAATTCAACTATATGCAAGCTATTACACTAATAACACAATAGTAACAAACTTAATAGTAGTTTGATCCATACCACCAGTGATCATAGATAGCAGGCAGGACGAATCGTAGCTGTGGTCCGTAATATTACAGAGGATAAAAATGTAACTTCTCTTTGATCAAATTACATGAAAATCACACATTTTAAAGAAATTAGTTCAAATAATTCATCTATAAGTCTATTACACTAATAACATAATAGTAAGAAACTTAATAGAGTGAAGTTTGATCCATACCACTAGTGATAGATAAGATGGCGGGATGGATATTGATGTTGTTATCCAATAATCCGACCCGATAGAAAAAAAAAAAAATTAAAACCACCGATTTCTCAGCTCTACCATAACACGCTGCCTTTATTTTGGTATTAGAATAATCCGCGAGACTAGTAGTTTTTGTTTATTTTGGTTAGTTGCCAAAACTCTGAATTTATTTAGCTAATTTCTTACGCTGAAACAAACCAATTTTCGATTTACTGCTGAATGCAAGCCGCCATGTTTATCTTTTGTTTTTATGTACCGATATGTAACTGATGATGTAATTGTTTGAAATTTACTACCATCATAGTAAATACACTCGCATAACATTTGTATGAATGAAATTTCCAGCGGTATGTAAATTTGGACGTTTGCATGGCATGCACATAAAATGACGCGCTATGGTGCTCGTCATCGACGGTGGTGCCTCTGGTGGTGTTTGACCTACCTAATCATCTAATGCAATTAATATTTTCTTTACCATGTCCTCATCCAAGTAATCAAAGTTCACTTTCATCAACCTTAGACTAAGGTTTCTCCAACTATTTTGTTGATATGCTTGTCTGGTGACATGTTTTTGCTGATAATTACTCCTAGGTCCCTTTCCGAGCTTACTTTTTTGACTTCCTCTGTACCAATTTTATTTTGCCCCGACATTCTATTTTTACTTTTTCCAAACTCCATTATACATTTCTTGATGTTAAAGTTCACTTTCCACTTTTGACTCCATTCCTAGAGTTTATCAAAGTCTTTCAGTATCTGTAGTGATTCAGTGACAATCTCTATCTTCCTGTCCTTACTTAAGTTTTGCATCATCTGCAAAGAAATGTGTGTGTGTGTATATGTATATGTATATATATATATATATATATATATATATATATATATATATATATATATATATATATATATATACATACAAATTACTTTTCAACAATCTCAAATCTGCATGACAGTAGACTGGAATACACAATTAAATTATTCTTAAGATGTCAGACTTATGAAAAAATAAAGTTCCCATCTTCAATACTTACTTGCATTTTCTTTGTCAAACAGCTGAACTTTATCAACATTACATTCATCAACAAAAGTTACTGCAATTTTCTTTCTCAACTTCCTATCCATGTTGCCCAGTGTTGTTGTGTTAGTTGTTTACGTTATTCGACTGTTGGCGCCAGAGAGGTAGCGAATGAAAATATAAACATTGGATAATCTCGCTTACGATATGGAAAGTCGACAATTATTTTTAACGTTACATACAAAACATGAATTATGTATTTCCTATAAATAACAACTTTAATAATCAATGACGATATGATGAATATGCACAATATTGATAGCCCCCACACACTAAAATCAATTCAATCAGGTATCTGGGGTTCTGGGGAAAGTGGATAGCTTTAAATACTTGGGTGCGAATGTGGGGGAGAGTTGGGGATGGAGGTAGAATGTAGATTGAAAGAAACAAGTAAATGGACTAGGGGATTAAAAAGTGTGATGAGAAATAGACATTTGGGAATGGATGCCAAGAGGAGATTGTATGCAGTGATTGTGCCGACAGCACTGTATGGGGCAGAAACATGTAACATAAGAGAGGAAGAGTTTAAATGTGTTTGAGATGAAATGCCTGAGAAATATAGTAGGGATTACTAGATTGGATAGAGTGAGAAATAAGGAGGAGAGCAGGGGTGGATAGAAAAGAAGTTAGGAGATAGGGTTGAAAGAGTATTGACATGATTTGGACATTGTAGTGTAGCGATGCTAATGTGGTGAAGGAAAAGAGGTTTTGGTGAGTTCGTCTCCTTTATTGTAAGGTACGAGTGAACTAATTTTACATGCGGCGGGAGCCGATATATATACCGCGTGGGTAGTCACCCCTGGTGCGTAATTACATAATTGCACTGGATTAGGTTAGGTCGGGTCAAGCAGGGTCGCACTGTCAGAGAAGCGCCAGGTCGTGAAAGACATCACGCGCGTCCCATGCAACGTGATCATCATGGTGTGTAGAATATTTCCCTCTCAAAATTGCCTTGGCTTCAGAGGGCGCCCTGCACGCGAGAATTTGGTGGGCGGAGTGTCGAGGTGTGCCTGTTTTAGGCGGTCGATAGAGACCCATTCTGGCCTGCCGGAGATGGAGATGCGGAAGGTCTCGTCCTTACGTTCAAGGACAAGATGGGGGCCAGTGTAGAGACGGATGAGTGGTGGGGTGTGAGCGTCCGTCCTCAGGAAAACGTGCGTCGATGTGTGGAGGTGTTTTAGGAGGTATTCCTTCACCTCCCGGTGATGTGTCGGCACACATGGGGCGAATTTGCCGACAGTGCGTCGCAGCTGCTGCAGGCTCTCGGGAGAATCCTGTGGAGGGAAGAATTCTGCGGGCACGACGAGGGTTTGGCCGAGGACCATCTCTGCTAGAGACACGTTGAGGTTGTCCGAAGGCCAAGAAGTATCCATGGTGGTTGGGGTAGCCAGGAGCCGTTGTTGCAGCGTGCCATAAGAGATGCTTTGATTGAGCGGTGGGTTCGCTCGACCATGTCGTTGGCTGCAGGGTTGTAGGAGGTAGTGTGGTGGGCTGTAGTACCCAGGAGTTCAGTGAGAGAGTGCCACAGCCGCGACGTGAAGCAATTTCCTTGGTCGGAGATGACATGTTCAGGGAGGCCAAATCTGGCGATCCATTCAATGAGAAAGGCTGTAGTGCAGGATGAGGCGGTACTATCCTTCATGGGGATGGCCTCCAACCAGCTGGTCGATTTATTAATGGCGGTGAAGAGGTAACGGTGGCCTTCCGACGGTGGGATTGGGCCGACGACGTCGACATGAATATGTGCGAAGCGTCGTCGGGGCTGATGGAATGATCCGATGCCTGATTCAGTGTGGCGATGAATTTTGCTTTGCTGGCAGGCGATGCAGGATCTGGCCCACTGCTTTGCGTCCTTGGAGATGTTGTGCCAAATGAATTTCTGCTTCTGAAGCTTCGCAGTGACGCGTCCTGAAAGGTGAGACAGGCCGTGTATTAAATTGAACACTTGACGTCGGAAGGCGGCTGGGATGTGTGGTTGTCGTGAAAAGGAACGTCTTGCCACTTAAGGGATGTGATGGATCTCCTGTAGGCAAGTGTTTCAGGATCCTCACATTCCTCTCTGGCGATAGCTGCACAGTCAAGGCCGAGATGAACTGCGTCGATGGCTATTCGGGAGAGGGCGTCTGCGACGGGGTTCTTTATATCAGGGAAGGGACGTGCCTGATGGTGCAATTGAACTTGGCGATGGTAGAGAGGTGGCGGCGCTGTCTGGCATACCAAGCGTCCTGTTGTTTCGTGAAGGCGTGTACCAGAGGTTGATGGTCGGTGTTAATGATAAATGAGGAGCCTTCGAGGAAATGGCGAAAGTGGCGTACGGCGTAGTGAATGGCGAGGAGCTCTCTGTCGAAGGTGCTGTAGTTGAGCTCGGCCTTGGAGAGTTTCCTGCTGAAGAAACCGTGGGGGGGGGTGTAGGTCTGCCACGGAGGATTTGTTCGAGCACACCCCCTATGACGACAGTGCTGGCGTTCGTTGACAGTTGTAGCTGGGCACCTGGTGCAGGGAAGGAGAGGGTGGTGGCACGGGCAAGGGCTTTTTTGGCGTTGACGAAGGTAGCTTGCATGGGGGTTCCACAGGAGGTCCTTCGGTTTTCCGTGAAGGGCGTTATAGAGTGGGTGCAGCGTTTGAGCGATGTTAGGGAGGAAACGGTGGTAGAAGTTGACCATCCCAATAAATTCCTGCAGGGCTTTGATGGTAGTAGGTTTGGGAAATTTGTCGACTGCGGCGACTTTATCCTGCAGGGGACGAACGCCGTCAGGAGAGATGAGGTGTCCCAAAAATGGGACAGACTTTTTCCCGAAGCTGCATTTGTCAAAACGGACGACGAGGCCGTTGTCCTGGAGACGCTCGAGGATGGTCCGCAGGTGTTGGAGATGCTGGTCAGGCGAGTTGGAGAAGACCAGAATATCGTCGACGTAGCAGACGCAGAAGTCGAGGTCGCCGAGGATGCCGTCCATTAGGCGCTGGAAGGTCGCACCTGAGTTTCGCAAGCCGAAGCAGGAGTAATTAAAGGTGTACGTCCCGAAGGGGGTGGTGATGGCGGTCTTCGGGATGTCGTCTGTATGTACCGGAACTTGGTAGTAGCCCTTCAGGAGGTCCAGTGTCGAAAAGATCTTGGCGCCGTTGAGGTATGTGGTGACGTCGGCGATGTTTGGGAGTGGGTAGTGGTCAGGTTCCGTCATCATGTTCAGCCGCCGGTAGTCTCCACAGGGGCGCCAGGAACCATCGTTCTTCTTGACGAGGTGGACAGGGGAGGACCAAGGGCTGGAGGTCTTTTGGCAGGTTTTCTTGGAAGGTTTTCTTGACGACGGCGAGTTTCTCGGGCGATAGGCAGCAATATTTGGCAAATACCGGGGCCCCAGACGTCTTGATGTAGTGGTACATGCCATGTTTAACTGGCATCTATGGTGTCTGTCGCAGCTCAGGCTTGAAGACTTCGTGGAATTCCGTGAGCAGGTGGGCGTAGGGCATTCTAGCGTCGATGGCGGCGACCGTGGTTGGCTGTGGCGCGATTTGCAGGGGCGTCGAGGCGGATGCGGTTGCGCAGACTAGGCGGCTGTTGGCGACGTCGACCAGTAACCTGTAATGAGCGAGGAAGTCAGCACCGAGAAGGGGCGTCTTGATGTCTGCCAGGATGAAGTTCCATGAGCAGTGGCGACTCCCGAAGGTGAGGTGCAGGTGTTTCCACCCGTAGGTGGCTATGGTAGTGCTGTTAGCGGCGACGAGCCTAACGCCAACGTCCTTGGGGACCCGGGGTTCTGCAGCGGATGCAGGAAATATGGACCTGCAAGCACCAGTGTTGACAAGGAAACGACGTTTAGAGGCCTTGTCGTTGCGCCTGTAGAGGCCACCGTGATGGACGGTGGCCCTTTTAGACGTTTTTTGTCCAGGTACATCCTGGTTGGCATTTCTTGGCGAAGGCGCCGAATCTTGTGTGGTAGTAGCACAGGTGCAGAGGTGGCGGTGGTCCGGCGTCGCTGCCTTTGCTGGTGTTGTTGGCGCCTGTTGGCTGTCAATGCTGCTGCAGCGGAGATTTCATCCGTGACGTCGTCAGCAGTACAGACATCCTGACTTCTTGCTACGACGGTGTGGGCGTCGGCGAGATGGTCCACCTTCCGTGAAACTTCGTCGGTGGTCATTTCCTCGGCGTTGCCAAGGGCGGATCGGACGGGCGCTGGGAGGCGCATGAGCCACAATTGACGAAGCATATCGACGTTTCTGCTGGTTCCGTTGCATGTGGGTGGGAGGCGGGCGATGAGCATCATCTTGAGGTATGCTGTACTTGGCTTGGTGTCCCCCAGTGGCTGTTAGGAGAGTTGGAGGATTTTTGCGGCCCTGGAGGCTGCTGACGGCGTGAATTCCTGAAGCAGGGACTGTTTCAGAACGTCATACTGGATAACGCCGTCGTGTTGATCGAGCCATTAGGAGATAAGTGGGAACACATCCTCGGGGATCGCCTCGAGAACATAGTCTGCCTTCGTTTGGGACGCGCTGATATTCCGCAGGCGGAACTGGATCTCCGTCCCTCGAAACCAGGAGGGAGCGTCGACCGTGGAAAAAGGTGGCAGCTTCAGGGAGACGGCGTTGATGGTGTTGGTAGTGGGCAGCGTGGCGTCGGCGGTGGCAGCGGTAGATGGGCTCACCAGTGTAGCGATGCTACTATGGTGAAGGGAAGGAGGTTTTGGTGAGTTCGTCTCCTTTATCATAAGGTACGAGTGAACTAATTTTACATGCGGCGGGAGCCGATATATATACCACGTGGATAGTCACCCCTGGTGCGTAATTACATAATTGCACTGGATTAAGCTAGGTCGGGTCAAGCAGGGTCACACTGTCAGAGAAGCGTCAGGTCGTGGGAGATATCACGCGCGTTCCATGCCACGTGATTATCGTGGTGTGTACAGTAGTAACGGAGTGACGTATCACTTACCTTGTCCGCGTTAGTTTCTGTCTCTTCTTCGTTTAATATAACATTTGTCTCTAGTTTCTCTTTCACTCATATCGCCTATCAATCCTACTCTAGCTAAGGTCTGTCTGCATTTTGTTTCTACTGCGTTTCTATCATTCGCACCTTCTCACTATTCACCTCACATACACATTACCCTGCAGGCCCCATTCGTCTTCATTCTAGATGATGACCTCTGACCCCGTGTCGAGGGTGCCAACTGTATACCTATACCTACACCACATTCATATCCCCCCTTGAACTCGAGATCAACCTATTCTTCGTCTCCTCCACTTCCTGCTTTGTAGTCCTCCAGTCAACTCGGAGGATGTCTATCACGCTGCGGTCGTCAAGGTGTCGCTCCCCCATCCACTATCACTTCGTGACCCTTCATCCACAAGAAGCTAAGATGTGAGAGAAACAAAGGTGGTGGATGGGAGTGGATATAGCCCAAGCTCAAACAATACACTAGTTCAAATATAAATATAATGATTGGAAATCAAGGACATAGATTAAGTTGGAACTGTACATGAATTTGAGGCTAGGTATGATGACAAAATTAGAAAATGGGAGACAGGACCCAGTGACTGTTGCTCCTTTCCTGTATACTACAACTAGGTAGATATACCTTTTATATTTTCCTTTCTACCTGAGTCACCCCCCTTACAATACAAGTCAGTGTTGTGTTCTGGTTGTGTATGACGGAAAGTTTCCAAGTTTGCATGGAAAAGGGACAGTCTAGGTTGTGGAGGTGGGAGGGAGTGTTAAGGGGTGTAAGAAATGGTAAGTGGTCATTGGTGGAATAATGAAGTTGTTAGATTGTGGGAAGTTTAATCTGCTTGTCTGTCTATACACCAAGGGCTTCTTTCTTTTCCTAAGGGAGATATCAAGTCAAAGGCATGCACCCACCACCTTTGTTTCTGTCACATCTTAGCTCCTTGTGGATGAAGGGTCATCATGGTCTCTTGTCCACTGCATGGGTCAGAAGCAATGCAGCAAGACACAGCACATCCACAGCAAGACTGATTCACTTACACAGAGACCCCCACTGTCCACCCCCTCATGTAGAAATTAGAGAGGATTGGGTGAAATACCTTCGGGCTGCGACTAAATATCATCCACAGACAGCCACTCCCCATTCCCCCCACACCCACTCCCTTCCTTCCTTTCATGACAGGCATAGAAAAGAAGACAGGGAGAAAGCCTCTTCAGGCTTTTTGTGTCAAAATATCATCCATACACAGCCAATCATCATTCATCCTTATCCTCTGCCTTCTCCCTACCTTGCTCAACAGACATTCCCATCTTGTGGAAAACCCCTTTCACCATTGGTCATTCCCTTAAGTTCACTCCATCCAGCTCTCTTCACTCATTCTTTCCAGGTGTCTAGACCATCCCAATAATCTTTCATTAACCCTATCTGCCTTTCTATCCCCACTCTCCATCTCACTTGTCCCAACCTTGTAACATCTACCATATTTCTTAGATACTTCATCTCAAACACATTTAAACCTTTCCTTTCTGTCTCTCTTAAATTCCAAGTCTCAACCCCATGCAGTGTTGTAAGCACATACTCATTTATACAATATTCTCTTTGCATCCATTCCCAGATGCCTTTCAATCCCCAGATATTTACTTGCTTCTCTCAGTCTACAATTTACCTTAATTTCCTGTCACATGTGACCCCAAATACTATCCACTTCCCCTAGACCCCTCCCCTTTAAAACTTACTTCCAACTTGCTGCCATCCTCTCCCCTTATACATTTTATCACATTACATTCACCCACATTTCCCTTCAACTTGCTCCTATCACACACCTTCCCATACTTCATCACTAACTGCCTTGATCTCTCTGATCCTATCACAAGTGCAGCAGTGTCAGTAAACAATTGGCTAACTTTCCACTTCTCTCAATTATCTTTAACCATCTCCATCCCCTGCCCATTTACCCAGTACTACCCCATCCATGAACACACGACAGCCCTGATGTAGCTCCACCTTTACCTCAAAACACTTGCTCTTTCCATTTCTAGTTCCAACACAGGCCCTACTAGTCATAAAAACTCTTGACTACTCTTAACAGTTTTCCTCCAATCCTATATATTTGCAATACCTCCCAGTGCCTTCCAGTCTAGCTTGTCATATAGGAAATTTGATGTTGACTAAACATATTGTCAGTCTCAGTTACTACCTCACTTGTGGGATCATGTCTAGACAAAAACCACATGGAGGTGGTGGGTCAGCAGTTGGTCCTCCTCTTCCAGATGTCCTGTCCCTTAAGTATCACCTCAATATTAATCTTCATAGTGGCAACAGATAAAGTGAAAGAGAGTTGCTGGAACTCAAAATGAGATTCACGACAGGTACAAGATACCTATGAAACTTAACCATCACACTCCTCCCTACATTCCCTGTATAAAACAGTCAAGTACACGTATCACAAAGAATTATTTGCCCTTAAAACAGTTGACTTATGTTTTAAGCACATACCATCATACTTGCTGTAGAGAACAATGAGTCTATTTATATACCAAAGACTTCTCCCATTAAAGGGAATTAGCCAGCCAAAGCATACACCCACACCCACCCATACATTAAAAACCCAAGAGTAAAATCTATTCTATTAAAGCCAATGTGTCAAAAATATTCAATACTACTTGAAAGGATCTGCTCAAAAGAAACAAAAAAAATTTCAGTGATATCTTTATTAATATTTTACAGTGATTTTCTTTAACTTTTTCATCTTTATAGTTTAGATAATGGGTCATTTGTATACTTCGATACATTTTCGCTTCACCTGAACTCAAAAGAAAATTTATTCTGCCCTGTAATTGTAAATCATATGCATCAAATTGTAAAAAAAAAAAAAAAAAAAAAAAAAAAAATTAATTTCCAAAGGTAAATCAAGATTAATTTGGACCCCCCCCCCCCCAAAAAAAAGGGGGGGTGGGGGTTTGGCTGGCATACACACTCAAATTTTATATAAATGTGCAACTTGTAGAGAACACTTCCACTTGTCATTTACAAAGGTTCAAAGGTACAACAAAAGAAAATGTAATGCAAAAAAGTCTGCTTATGGAACATACCACCATACCTATTCCATTACTCCTGCATCAGAACAACTGAAGTGTAGCCCATGAGATAACTGTTTTTATTCCATTGTAATCATAAGAATTCCATTCCAAATATAATGCACACTAATACATTTTTCCATCCAAATATAATTTTTATGATCACAAACAACACTGTTCGTACATAATTTCTATCAAACTACATTTGTAACAACCCGCCAATATGTTAACCATTCTATGGTGAAACTATTTTGTTCTGTACAATGTTGAATAATCTTATCCTGTTGGGGGACAGACTTTGCAGACACTAAGTTAATATCCCTCAAATAGAGGTGGTTAACATGTTTACTCAATTTCCATATTAGCTCTTCTATCATCATTTTTCTGCAACAGTGGTAAATAATAACCTCATTAGGTATTTTGACATTCTAGTTTAATTTTAAATCCTGGGATCAATGATGGGACCTGCAGACCTGCATGTGGTGTCCAGCATAATAGCAAAGCTATCAATTTTCAAAACCTGTCAACCCCCTCAACTCCATCTGGAGGCGCATGACACTGCACCAAGTCCAAGATCTCTCAACTTCAGTTGTATTTTTTGCACCTTTTCATACATCAAGATCTGACAAAAGGTGGCTCCTCCCCTCCTACAATTGTTATTCAGTGCCACTGAAAGTATCTCACACTAATAAAACAGACAACATTCCAAAGTCTATTTCCAGAGAGAAACAAGGGAAAGCCCAAGGACTGTTGCCAGCCACTGTGGGGCTGCAGGTTTTCCACTTGGTGAAATTTGAGGCAACAACTATCATTATTTCAAATTCTCTGGAAATAAATGGATAAAAACACACTTAACATATCAAAATGCCATGCGTAAACTCACATAAGATATGCCTCATGATAAGAAAAAAAATTAACCCAGTTAACAAATGTGGGCAATTCTCCAATATTGATTCAACAGGGAGATGATCAGAAACTGTAATTCATATTTTGGGTCTTGAAACAATAATCAACCCTGGGATCATTTAATAAAGGCCTCCTTTTTCATATACTGAATTTACTACAACCAAGGGAGGTAACTGGAAAATCCCACTTTTCTGTGGTGGTGATATGTGATCCTTTACTGAATGTGTGGCTTCTGTTCTTACTGTATAATTACAAATGGAAAAACAAAACATTTGAAAACTTTTAATCACTATTACTGCTGTTGTCACTACTGGAATATCGCCTCCTCCTGTCTCTACGTCTCTCATGACTTCTGTCTCTGGACCTGTCTCTCCTGGACTTGCTCCCTGACCTGTCCTTTTTGTCCCTTGAACGATCTCTCCTATCCCTTGATCTTGACCTACCTCCCCTTCTATCTCTTGAGCGATAATGTCCTCTATCTCTTCGTTCCCTCGACCTATCACGCCTACCATCTCTCCTATCTCGAGATCTCTCTCTTCTTTCCCTTGACCGATTTCTTACGTTTCTTCCTCGCCTATCGCGGGACCGAGACCTGTTTCTTCTCTCCTTTTCCCTAGCCCTTTCAGCAGATCGTCTTTGTCTCTCAGTCTGCTTCTCCTTTTCTTCTTTATTCTCAGAGGGCTCCTCCTTACTTGAGGACCTTTTCTTTGTTCCTTTCTCAATAATTTTCTCACCATTCTTGGTGGCTACTTCATCTGTGGCTATTTCTTCGGTTGGGGATGGATTACGGTCCAAGGGCTCCTCCTGGTCAATTCGGCCATTCACTGGTTTCTGTTCTTCCTCCTCTTCCTCCTCCTCATTGTCCATGGCTTCATAATCCAGGGCTGTCTCATCCAACTCACCACCATCCTCCTTCTCTTCCTTTTCATCTTTCTTGTCTGCAGAATGGAAATTTTCTTACATCATAATTTATTTCAGGGGTATTACATGGGTTTTAAAGTGTATGTAATGAGATATAGTTTGACTCAGCCATCCCTCTTACAGATTAGAGCCTTTGGTGTGGCCTGCATGTCATGTCATATACATTGTTTATGGTAGGGTGAAAAAAGAATTCTGTCACCATGATTACTATGCGAGTCACAAAAGGCAACAAAGTGGGAGGGAGTGATGGGACAAGGGCTCTTGCTCTCTATGTATCTATCCTATGAGAACTCAAGGCACAAATGGATATGGGAGAACAACCAGAATCCTAAAATTTGTGTCATTAAATATCCATGGTTGTAGCACATAAAGAGAGTAAAAGGGCAAGGATAGGCAGTATGTTTGTGAGAAGGAAGAAGGATGTGTTAGTGTTAAGTGAAACCAAGTTAAAATCTGAAAGACTGGAAAGCAGAGGTGGATGGAGTAAGAGGGGATGACCAAGAATGAGATGCATGGATGGTGTGGAAGGTTTTTTGAGAAGGAGAGGAATGTATGTTGAGCTGGGAAGGGAGACAGCAAGGGATAGGTGTCAGAGGGGAATGTTTTTGTATGGATATTTTGAGGCAGCCCAAAGAGACGTCTCCCAGTCTTTTCTACTTTTTGCATGAGAGGACAAGGAGGGAGGGTTGCTGTGTAAATGAAGCAGCCCTGCTGTGGATGTGCTATGTCTTGCTGCTTTGCTTATGACTTGGGCAATGGGCAGGTGACAGGGATGATCCTTCATCCATGAGGAGCTAAGATGAGAGGGGGGGGGATGGGTGGGAGTGGGTGCATGCCTTGGCTGACCACCTTCCTTATAAGGGGGAAGAGACCTTTGGTATGTATACAGATATATACAGTAGCATCCAAAATGTTCCAGACGCTTGTAATTTTGTATCAATGTTGCTAATATTGTCCTTGAGAGTTACAACCAGATTTAAAAAATTGGATTGGTTACCTCTAGATAAAATTTGAAGGAATAGGAAAAGATATGCTGGAAATTATTAGTGTATTTGCAATTCAATCTTAAAAATGATGTGTCCAAAATAATCTGAAGCTTGAATTTACTTGTATTAATTAACTTAATTGCCTATTATCTACACAACAGTTTACTTTATTCACAATATTGGAATGTAACTTCAGTACATGCCCAGTCTTTCTACAGTGAACATACCTTGAAATACTACTACTCTCTGTGTAAGAACTAATTGTGAAATTGCATCACAAGACAAATTCAATTTGAGTCATTGGTGAGACTGCCAAACATCCCAAAAGTGTAGAGAATGACATTTTGAAGAAGTATGACAAGACTGGTACATGTAAGGCAGGAAAACCCACTGGTAGGCTGAGAAAAATTATGGTAAACAAGATCAAGTCATTTGCCTCATCGTGAGGAATGACTGGTTTGTGACAGCTGCAGCAGTTTCCCATGATATCAGTGATATTATGGAAATGTGTCTAGGCAAACTGTAACAGTTTAAGATTAGCAATGAAGCATGTTCTATGGTCAAAGAACCAATGTACCTTAGTCCACTTAAGTACATACATATACCAAAGGTTTTTTCCCCTTGCATGGGAGGTGGCCAAAAAACATACATACATACATATACCAAGGCTTTTTCCCCCTTCCAAGGGAGGTAGCCAAAAAGGGAAAGGCATAAAAACACTCCCACCCATTTCATCCCTAGATACACTCCACACCCCCTCCCACCCTCCCTCTCATCTGAGCACCTCCTGGATGATGGGTCATCCCTGCACCCTGCCCACTGCCCTGGGTCAGAAGCAGTGTCGCAAGACACAGCACATCCACAGCAAGGCCGCTTCATTTAATCGGCGACCCCCCCTTGCATATAAGGAGAGGACGGGGAGAAATCCCTTCAGGCTGCGTCAAAATTTACTCACACATACTACCCCCCCCCACCCCCCGCCCATTCCTCCTCATGCAATCACATCATCATCCATATACAACCATTCTCCACTCACCTCTGTCTTCCGTCCTCTCCTTTCCTTCCTCAACAGACATTCCCTTCTTCCCCAAAGCCCCCTTCACCCCATCCATCCACCTCATCCTAGGACGTCCCCTCATGTTCACTCCCTCCACATCTGCCTTCCATACCTCTTTTACTAGTCTTTCTTCACTCATTCTTTCCATGTGTCCAAACCATCCTAATATTCTTTCATCAACCCTATCTCCCAAATCCTTTTTCACCCCTGTCCTCCTTCTCACCTCCTCATTTCTCACTCTATCCAGCCTAGTAACCCCCACCATACTTCTCAGACACCTCATCTCAAACACATTCAAACTCCTTCTCTCTTCTTCTCTTATGTTCCACGTTTCTGCCCCATACAGTGCTGTTGGCACAATCACTCCTTCATAGTCTCCTCTTAGCATCCATTCCCAAATGTCTATTCCTCATTACACTCTTTAATCCACCAAGGCATTTACTCGCTTCTCTCAATCTACATTCTACCTCCACCTTCACTCCACCTTTTCCTGCTACACTTGCACCCAAGTATCTAAAACTATCCACTTCCTCCAGTCGCTCTCCCTTAATGTTCACTTCCAGTCTACTGCCACTTTCACCCCTTGTACATCTCATCACCTTACTTTTACCCACATTTATCTTTAGCTTTCTTCTATCACATACTCTCCCAAACTCTGCCACCAACTTCCTCAATCCCTCCTCTGACCCTGCCACAAGCGCAGTGTCGTCCGCAAACAACAGCTGGCTCACCTCCCACTTTTCTCCATTTTCTTTAACCATCTCCGATCCCTGACCCACTACCCTAGCATTCACCTCTCGCACCACCCCATCCATGTATAAGTTGAACAGCCAGGGCGACATAACGCATCCTTAACGAAGTCCCACCTTTACTTCAAACCACTCACTCTCTCCATTTCTAATCCTGACACAAGCTCTACTACTCTCATAAAAACTCTTGACAGCTCCCAAAAGCTTTCCTCCTATCCCATAAATCTGCATAACCTCCCACAGTGCCTTTCTGTCTACCCTATCATAAGCCTTTTCCAGATCCATAAAAGCCAAAAAAACATCCTTCCCCTTTCCTATAGCTTTCTCACATATCTGTCTTACCACAAAGATCTGATCTACACAACCTCTACCTGTCCTAAATCCACACTGTTCCTCACCAATTACTCCTTCTGTTCCTCTCCTAATCCTCTCAATTAAGATCCTCCCATAAGCCTTCCCTACTACACTTAACAAGCTAATCCCTCTGAAACTACTACATTCACACTTGTCCCCTTTTCCCTTGTAAAGAGGAACTATACAGGCACTTCTCCAGTCCTCCGGTACTCTACCCTCTCTCCAGCAAACATTAAATAACCTCACCAACCAGTCCACCATCACTGAACCTCCCTTTTTCAGACATTCTGCATGACATCCATCCAGACCAGGTGCCTTACCTGCTTTCATCATCTTTACAACTGCCTTCACCTCATCCTTCCTTATTTCTCCTCCATTCTCCTCACTCATCACTCTCATTTTCTTCGCATTTCCCACTGCAGCTATCTTTCCTTCCCTATCCTCCTTCACATTTAGCAACTCCCTAAAATATTCTGCCCATCTTCCCCTTACTGCCATCTCTTCCATTATCATCTCTCCATCTGTACCTTTTACCTTTTCTTCCCTACTTGATTCGCCTCCTCTTCCTCTCTTAATTTCTTTCCAAAACATCTTTTTATTACTTTCAAAATTTTCTGTCATACTCCTACCCCATTTCACATCTGCTCTCCTCTTTGCCTCATTTACCTTTTGCTTTACTTCTCTTTTCTTTTCTTTGTACGTCTCATATGACTCCCCGTCCTCTTTTGTAACCAATCTGTGAATGCTCGCTTCTTCTCTTCTACAACCTTCTTTGTTTCCTCATCCCACCATTCACTACCCTTTCTTCTATTTCCCCCTGTCCTTCTTGTTCCACACACCATCCTTGCACACTTTAAGACTCCCTCCTTGAACCATCCCCATTCCTCCTCCACCCCCATCTCTGCTCCATCCTTTACTCCCTCCCACTCCTCCTTCAGCTTCTTTTCGTACTCCTTCTCCTTTTCCTTTTCATTTAAGGAGTTCACTCTAAGAACCTCCCTACCTTTTGTCCCTTTCCTCTTTCTCCATCTATCCTCCACTCTCAGCTTGCCTTCTACCAAAAAATGATCTGATATTCCCCCACCCTCTCCCCTTAGCACATATACATCCTTAACTCTTCCTATCATAATCCTATTTACCACTACATAATCCATTAGCACTCTATCTACCACCCTTCCCTCCACCACCCTCTCCCATGTGTACTTATGCTTGACTTTCTTCCGAAACACTGTATTTGCTATCATCAACTCTCTTTCTAGACACATTTCCACCATCAACTCTCCACTACGATTCTTTCCTGGAACTCCACACTTCCCAACCACTCCATCGATTGGACCATTTCCCACCCTAGCATTAAGGTCTCCCAGTACTATTACATTGACATTTCTTCCTAAACCCTCTATGCACTCATTTAAATCTATCCAAAAGGCCTCCTTTTTCCACGCTCTTCTCACTGCCAGGCCCATATGCACTTACAAAGACCCACATCTCCTTTCCCAGTTTCACCTTCATCCACATTATCCTTGAGGAAACCTCCTTCCACTCCACTACCTGTTTACCTATCTCCTCACTTACTAGAATAGCCACCCCTTCCCTCTCTTCACTCCTGATAACCTCCCACTTACACTCACCCTTCCCTTTCAACTTAGTTTCACTCAAAGCCAACACATCCATCTTTCTTCTCACAAACATACTACCTATCTCTTCCCTTTTACTCTCATCTGTACCACATCCACGCACATTAAAAGACCCAAACCTTAGGGTGCTGGCCCGAGGCCCTCCAGCACCCCTTATGCCTTCACTTTTCTTTTTAGGTTATATGCCCCGTGGGGCTACAGGGAGAAGGATGCCTAGTCCCTCTCCCCGTCCCTTTCTTCTCGCCTTTTATGATCCAAGTGGGATACTTGGTGGCAGTATTCTTTTCCCCCACCACAGGGAATTCCCCCATCACAGAAAGAGAATACTCAGAGAAATGGTACAGGGCAGCAACAAGGGGTTGGGGGACAGCATAACGGAGGGACAGTCGTAGTATAAAAGTGTCATCATTTCTCTATGAACAGAATTTCTTCTATCATAGACAAAATGATGTGTGGCTCTGGTCCGTAGGGGTGCCCCATATAGACCCTAAAGTATCGACTGCATGCTACTTTGCCACAATAACAAGCAGCCAATACCCCAAAAAACAAAGGCATAAAATCCACTCTCACCCATTCCATCCCTAACATACTCCCCTCCCCTCCACCCACTTATCTTGGCACTTTCTAGATGATGGGTCATCCATGGATCTCATCCACTGCCCTGGGTCAGAAGCAGTGTTGCAAGACACAGCACATCCACATCAAGGCTGCTTCATTAAATAGGCGACCCTCCCCCCCCTCTCTATCCCCTCATGCAGAAAAAGAGATGGGGAGAAATCCCTTTGGGCTGCGTCAATTTATTTCTCACGCATACTCCCTCACCCCCCATCCCCCCACCCACTCCAATTCATGCATCACAGCATCATCCATACACAACCATTCTCCATTCACCCCTATCTTCTGTCCTTCCTCAACAGACATTGCCCTCTTTCCTAATGTTCTTTTTATCCCATCCATTCATCTCATCCTAGGTTGACCCCTCATGTTCACTCCTTCCACACCTCTTTTACTAGTCTTTCTTCATTCATTCTTTCCATGTGTCCCAACCATCCCAATACTCTTTCATCAACCCTATCTCCCACTCCCTTTCCATGTTTCTCCCTAATCCCTCTATGCACTAATCTAAATCTATTCAAAAAGCCTCCCTTTCTTCTATACTCTTCTCACTACCAGGCCCACATGCACTTACAAAAACCCACATCTCCTTTCCCAGCCCCATATATATCTTCATCCACATTAACCTTTAAGAAACCTCCTTCCACTCCACTAGTTTCCCTATCCCTTCACTTACTAGTATAGCCACCCCTTCTCTCCCTCGTCCTCTCTTCACTCATGAAAACCTCCCACTTACACTCCCAAACTCACACTCGCCCCTCCCTCTCAACTTAGTTTCACTCAAAGCCAACACATCCATCTTTCTTCTCACAAACATACTGCCTATCTCTTCCCTTTTACTCTTATCTGTACTACATCCATGCACATTAAAAGACCCATACCATAGCTAGATACTTAAGGGGGGACTAAACACCTTACATACATATACCAAGGCTTTTTTCCCCCTTACAAGGGAGGTAGCCGAAAAGGAAAAGGCATAAAATCATTCCCACTCATTCCATCCCTGAATACACTCCACACTCCTCCACCCTCCCTCTTATCTTAGCACCTCCTGGATGATGGGTCATCCCTGCACCTTGTCCACTGCCCTGGGTCAGAAGCAGTGTTGCGAGACACAGCACATCCACAGCAAGGCTACTTCATTAAATCGGCGACCCCCGCTCCCTGTCCCCCCATACATAAAAGGAGAAAACGGGGAGAAATCCCTTCGGGCTGCGTCAAATTTTGCTCACACATACTACCACACCCCCCATCCCCCCACCCATTCCACCTCATGCATCACATCATCCATATACAACCATTCTCCATTCACCCCTGTCTTCTGTCCTCTCCCGTCCTTCCTCAACAGACATTCCCCTCTTCCCCAAAGCCCCCTTCACCCCATCCATCCACCTCATCCTAGGATGTCCCCTCATGTTCACTCACTCCACATCTGCCTTCCATACCTCTTTTACTAGTCTTTCTTCACTCATCCTAATACTCTTTCATCAACCCTATCTTCCAACTCCCTTTCCACCCCTGTTCTATTCCTCACCTCATTCCTCACTCTATCTAGCCTAGTAACCCCCATCATACTTCTCAGACACCTCATCTCAAACACATTCAAACTCCTCTCTTCTTCTCTTATGTTCCATGTTTCTGCCCCATACAGTGCTGTTGGCACAACCACTCCTTCATACAGTCTCCTCTAAGTATCCATTCCCAAATGTCTATTACTCATTACACTTTTTAATCCACCAAGGCATTTACTCGCTTCTCTCAATCTACATTCTACCTCCACTTCCACTCCACCTTTTCCTGCCACATTTGCACCCAAGTACCTAAAACTATCCACTTCCTTCAGTCGTTCTCCCTTAATGCTAACTTACAGTCTGCTGCCACTTTCACCCCTTGAACATCTCATCACCTTATTTTTACCCACATTTATCTTCAGCTTTCTTCTATTACATACTCTCCCAAACTCTGTCACCAACTTCCTCAATCCCTCCTCCGATCCTGCCACAAGCGCAGTGTCATCCGCAAACAACAGCTGGCTCACCTCCCACTTTTCTCCATTTTCTTTAACCATCTCCAATCCCTGACCCACCACCCTTGCATTTACCTCTCGCACTACCCCATCCATGTACAAGTTGAACAGCCAGGGTGACATAACACATCCCTGACAAAGTCCCACCTTTACCTCGAACCATTCACTCTCTCCATTTCTAATCCTGACACAAGCTCTACTACTCTTGTAAAAACTCTTGACTGCTCCTAAAAGCTTTCCTCCTATCCCGTATATCTGCAAAACCTCCCACAGTGCCTTCCTGTCTACCCTGTCATAAGCTTTTTCCAGATTCATAGAGGCCTAAAAAAAATCCTTACCTTTCTCACATATCTATCTTACCACAAAAATCTAATCCATGCAACCCTCTACCTGTCCTAAATCCACACTGTTCCTCACCTATTATTTCCTCTGTTCCTTTCCTAATCCTCTCAATCAAGACTCCCATAAGCCTTCCCAACTACACTAAACAAACTGATCCCTCTGAAACTAATACTCACACTTGTCCCCTTTTCCCTTGTAAAGTGGAACTATACAGACACTCCTCCAGTACTCTACCCTCTCTTAAACAAATATTAAATAAGCTTACTGGCCAGTCCACCATCACTGTATTTTTTTTACATTTTGCATGAGACCATATCATCATCAGAAAGAAGTTTAAATGTGTTTGAGATGAAGTGTCTGAGAACTATGGTAGGGGTTGGACCGAGTGAAATTTAGGATGCGAGAAGGAGAGTGGGGATTTAGGAGAAGCTGGCAGATGGGGGTGAAAGATTTTTGGGATGGTTTGGACACATGAAAAGAATGAAGTATTGCAAAACAGGTGTGGAATGCAAATTAGATGGAGAGAACTTGAGGGGTTGACTGAGGATGAGATCAACGGATAGGGTGAAAGGGGCTTTGAGCAAGAAGGGATTTTGACACAGCCTAAAGGGATTTCTCAGTCTTCTCTAATTTCTGCATGAGGGGATGTAGAGGGGGTTGTTGTAGGTGAAGCGGCTTTGCTATGGATGCTGTGCCTTGTTGCTTTGCTTCTGACCCAGGCAGCGAACAGGAGACAGGGATGACCTTTCATCCACGAGGAGCTAAGATGTGAGAAAAATAAGGGTGGTGGATGGGAGTGGAATGGGTGCATGCCTCTGACCTGGCTACCTACTTTATAAGGGTAGATAGAAGAGCTTGTGTTGATATGGTTTAACGTCACACACTCGCCCCCTATCGGAAGGCTAGGATGGTGCCCCTCACAGAGGGCTTTGTAGCGTGGAATTTAATGAACCATGCCCTTGGTTCAACTTCACTGGTGGCAGGATTCGAACCGCCCTCACCTTGACCTTCGCTGCAAGTAACAACGCCAGCGAGCTTGTGTTAGGATTGGAAATAAAGAGTGAGTGGTCTCGGGTAATGGTAAGGCTGTGTCATGTTACCAAGGCTGTTCCAAGCATACAATGATGGATTGGTATGGGAGGTAAATGTGAGGGTGATGGACAGGGATCGGAAATAGCTATAATGGAGGAAGTGGGAGGTGGGCCAGTTGTTGTGGATGATACTGCAGGTCTGAGGAGGGATTAAGGTAGTGACAGTTTGGGAATGTATGCAATATAAGAAAGTTGAAGGAAATGTGTGCAAGGTGATCAAATGTACGAGGGGAAGGAGTGGTTGTGAATTGAAAGCAAGTCTTAGAGGAGAGCGGCTGGAGGAACTGGGTAGTTTAAAGTATTCATGGTATCAAATGGAAGAGTGGGAGTGGAGGTAAATTACTAAGTAAGAGAACCAAGTAAACAACTTGGGGGATCAAAAAGTGTCGTAAGAAATAGGTATCTGGGAATGGATGCAAAGTGATTATCTGAAAGGGTGATTGTGCCTATGACACTGTATGGGGTAGAAATTTGGAATTTAAGATAGAAAGAAGATTATATGTGTGTGAGATGAAGTATTTGGTAAGTACGGAAGGGGTTACAAGGTTAGATATGGTGGGAAATGAGGTGAGGAGGAGTGTGGGGGTATAAAGGGAGCTAGCAGACTGGGATGATGAAAAATTATTCAGATGGTTCTGGTACATGGAAAGAACAAGTGAAGATAAGCAAAAAGTGAGGAAAATAGAGATGAATGGAGTGAACTTGAGGGGGCGACCGAGGATGAGATGGTGGAAAGAGTGAATAGGGTTCTGAGCTAGAAGTTAGTGTCTGCTGAGCAGGGATGGAAAAGGTAGGGGATAGGCATGCGTGGAGAATGGTTGTGTGTAGATATTTTGATTCTGATGCAACCTGAAGGGAGGGAAACAACGGGTGGCGGATGGATGTGAAATGGGAGTGGATGCATGCCTTGACTGGCTGCTTCCCTTATAAGGGCAGAGGATACCCTTGCTATACAGTACTACCTCTCATTAATGGACTAAAAGGGGGGGTAACGGTGTCCGTTGATGTGAATAATCCGTTGATTTGGAGTGGTTTTTGGGTGGCATAGTGATTGCACAGCACTAAACAACAGCACCAAAAACACTGCAAACACAGCTAATTAACATCCATTAATGAGAGGTAGTACTGTATGTAAGTATATATATACATATCATATATAAAATGCCTTACCTTCACTCTCACTGTGGTCTTCATTACCAGAGTCCCTGTCTGACTCTTCCCATCTACCTCTTGGCTTCTCCTGGGGTCTGGCAATAAAAAAAATCAGTGGTATGAGCCACCTAAAGCATTATCATCTATATGCCATTTCCTGCAAAGCAAAGTATGGAGACATAGGAAACATATGTACATTTCACAGAAGTGAATGGTAAGTTCATTTTGACAAAGCTTATCATAATTTTATCTTTTTTTTTTTTTGTAATGCATTAGCCTAAACACATTTTCATGACCTATACTGGCATGACCATTATGAAGCTTTCAGATGCTATTACACCAACTTCTGAAGTCCTTAAGAACCACACGAGAGATGTTCATGAAACATCACAGCGTCATCCATATACTAACACATCATCTTCCTTCTCACATACTACCCATCTCACCTTTTACTCTCATCTGTACCACAAACACACACATTTAATGACCCAAACCTTGGGAATCTGGTTGGAGATCTCCCAGATCCTCTTATGCCTAACTTCTTGAAGGATATCTTTATAAAGAGCAGGATACATAGTCCCATCACCCTGTCAATTTTTGCTGCATGTTAATGTGCAATTAATACTGCACAACAACATGCAGTAAATACCTCAGTGCCTACAGTGCATTTACCTTTACCAATGTATCCATACTTCATCAAGCCCTCCCCTCAACACTAAATTAAGAGACATCACTATCTAGACAAACAGCAACATTAGCATGCCTATGATCAAATCATCACCTAGCAATAAAACAGTACTAACACACAACTGGCTTGGCACCAGACACTACAAACCCCAAGAGGTAATTCCTATTCAATGATAAGTTATCTTATACTAACCAACCCTCCCTTCAAACAAATCCCTCAAATCTCTTCACTGAGTGACCTAAGGATTACGTTTGAACTGACTAAAAAAAAAAAAAAAAAAAAAAAAGGGAGTGAAATTTTTAGTTTAGCGCGCTCTCCATAGTTCAAACGATACTTACGCATGA
The DNA here is from genome assembly GCF_046742065.1 of Oratosquilla oratoria. Classification (NCBI taxonomy): domain Eukaryota; kingdom Metazoa; phylum Arthropoda; class Malacostraca; order Stomatopoda; family Squillidae; genus Oratosquilla; species Oratosquilla oratoria. The sequence continues at coordinate 4,649,446 of NC_134803.1, read as the reverse complement.
CGCTGCGTCTATTGTTTACATGGCACAAACGACAGACTGAACATGCCTTGCCTCCTCCTCCTCCTCCACCATCTCAATTTATGTTGCTTGAATTTAATTTATTTGAAATTAATGTTATTATTTTACAATGTTGTGTATAATTAATGATTTAGGGGTGTTTTATAAGATACGGTAATAGAATTTACGGATGTATAGTACAGTAACAACTTACGTTCATTTTCAACTTACGTTCGGCCATTCGGAACGTAACTAAAACGTAAGTTGAGGAGCGTCTGTATAGAAGCTTATTACTCACTTTGTATCTTCCTTATCTTCTGCCGAGTTCCTGTCATCTTTCCTTCCCTTTAGCCTGTCTCTCAGGTCACGTCCTTTCCAGCTCTCGTGTTCTCTGAAGCTTTTACCACTGCCATCATCCCTGTCACGCCTCCTCTGCCGTTCTCCGTTCTCTCTCATCCTTCCACCAGGAATACCGAAGTCAGCCTCTTCCTCTCGCTGTCTGTGTCTTTCTTGGCGTCGACGTCTCCGTTCATCAAGCTGTTGATCTCGTCCATCAGGTCCACCCATCTCCTCTTCACTCCGTTGTCTCCGCTCTTCTGTCTTCCGCTGGAAAGCCTGAATGTTATTACAACTTTCTTAAGTTTAAATGTCACAAACAAATCTATGAATACATCCAATTACAAATGATGTGGAAAAATAATAAGGTTATTCTACAAAATAAATATACATACATGCATATACCAAAGGCTTTCTCCCCTTATAAAACAAAAACAAAAAACATACACATACCAAGGCTTTTTTCCCCTTACAAGGGAGGTAGCCAAAAAGGAAAAGGCATAAAATCATTCCCACTCATTCCATCCCTGAATACACTCCACACCCCTTCACCCTCCCTCTTATCTTAGCACCCCCTGGATGACGGGTCATCCCTGCACCTTGTCCACTGCCCTGGGTCAGAAGCAGTGTCGCAAGACACAGCACATCCACAGCAAGGCCGCATCATTAAATCGGTGACCCCCCTCTTCTTCCCCCCATGCATAAAAGGAGAAGACGGGGAGAAATCCCTTCGGGCTGCATCAAATTTTTCTCACACATACTAACCCCCCCCCCATTCCACCTCATGCATCACATCATCCATGTACAACCATTCTCCATTCACCCCTGTCTTCTGTCCTCTCCTGTCCTTCCTCAACAGACATTCCCCTCTTCCCCAAAGCCCCCTTCACCCTATCCATCCACCTCATCCTAGGACATCCCCTCATGTTCACTCCCTCCACATCTGCCTTCCATACCTGACATACTCCACTCCCCTCCACCCTCTTATCTTGGCATCTCCCGGATGACAAGTCATCCCTGCATCTTGTCCACTGCCCTGGGTCAGACGCAGTGTCGCAAGACACAGCACATCCACAGCAAGACTACTGCATTAAACCAGCGACTCCCCTAATGCAGAAAAGGAGGAGACAGGGAGAAAGCCCTTCGGGCTGCATAAATTTTTTTCTCACACATACTCCCTCACCCCCAATCCCCCACCCACTCCACCTCATGCATCACAGCATCATCCATACACAACCATTCTCCATTCACAACTATCTTCTGTCCTCTCCCATCCTTCCTCAACAGACACTGCCCTCTTTCCCAATGCCTACCATCCATCCATCTTATCCTAGGTCAACCCTTCATGTTCACTCCTTTCACCTCTGCCTTCCATGCCTCTATTACTAGTCTTTCTACGCTCATTCTTTCCATGTGTCCAAACCATCCCAATACTCTTTCATCAACCCTATCTCCCAACTACCTTTCCATCCCCATTCTTCTCCTTACCTCCTCATTTCTCACTCTATCCAAACTAGTAACCCCTACCATACTTCTCAGGCACCTCATCTAAAACACATTCAAGCTCCTTCTCTCTTCCTTTCTTATGTTCCATGTTTCTGTCCCATACAGTGCTGTTGGCACTGTTGGCACAATCTCTTCTTAGCATCCATTCCCAAATGTCTATTTCTCATTACACTTTTTAATCCACAAAGCTATTTATTTGCTTCTCTCAGTCTACATTCTACCTCCACTCCTCCCTTTCCCACCACATTCACACCCAAGTATCTAAAACTATCCACTTCCTCCTTTCTCTCTCCTTTAATACTCACTTCCAGTCTCCTGCCACTTTCACCCCTTGTACATCTCATCACCTTTTACCCACGTTTATCTTCAACTTCATTTTTTTGCACACCTTCCCAAACTCTGTCACTAACTTCCTCAATCCCTCCTCTGATCCCGCTACAAGTGCAGTGTTGTTAGCAAACAACTACTGGCTTACCTCCCACTCTTCTTTAACCATCTCCAATCCCTGACTTACTACCCATTTACCTCTCACACCACCCCATCCATCAATCATTGTAGTGACAACACATAGTACTTGGTGCTCTGGTGATAATACGTATATTTACAAAACGATACACAATGCTTCAATTATATATTACCTAAAATGTATCTATGGGAAGGGGAATGCTTGTGGATGCCTGAAATGATTATTTTTAATGTAAAAAGTGAGAAATAGAAGAAAAAAAGAGGAAAATGTTGACAGGTTGGAAGATTCCTAAGATGTGCCATCCACCGTGTTTGAATGTAAACAGTTATGCAGAAGCGCTTGTTAGTGTGAAACCGAAGAACATAAATCCTGGCTTTAGATCACCAAGAGAAACAAAGATTTTTGATAGTAGTGAGGATAGTAATTTTTCTGAATTTACAGGACATGAAAGAAGACTCTGGTAGAATTTTAGATATATCGCGGTGAGAAATTGGAACGATACACGGAGAAGAGAAACAAACAATTTATGGAAAACAAGTAACAACTTGAACAATGAAATGCATGTCCTAAAGAAAGTGTACAATGTAATGAAGGAAGAAATGAAGGTACTAAAACAGGAACTGACAGAACTGAAAGGTGCGAGAAAAAACTCCCACCCTTTCCTGCAACTTCTTTTATATTACCCTTAATAATGATGAAACCTTAAAGAACTACATAAGCTTTTTCATCTGATCACTGTTACCGGCAAATGGGGTGATAAGGTCTACGAGAGGGAATCCCACATCCCTCTTCCCTCACTAGCATCCCTTTCACTTCTTCCTGCCTAAATCATGTGATGATTGCACCTCATCATTTTCCCAGCACTACTTTAGGTTCAATCTACCCACACTCCTCTCATGGATCTAGCTGTAGTTTTAGTCTACACGGTCCTCTTGAGCTCTCCCTGCCACTTGAGTAGTTTTGGTTGTTTGGTATCCTGACCACATACTCTTATGGCTTTGTTCACTTTGTCCACCCAGTATTTCCTTGGTACACCCCTTGCACCACCGATTTGGGTATCCTTTGAAGGTATCTACTTCTATCCATTCTCATAAGATGACAATACCACCTCACACGGGCATGTTTTTCTCAACCCCATCTGAACCCCCAGTCCCTTTACAAATTCTTTATTCTTTATTTTGTCATATTTTGTAACTGCACACAGTCCTCAAATGATTTATTTCAATGGAACTTCTCTCTCTTATATTCACCTCTCATACATAACAGTTGTTACATCAACCTATGGGGGGGGGGGGTTGAGTGCCAGAGTGAGAGAGAAAAGCAAGAGAAAGGGGAAAAATAGAGAAATGGAGGGTAAAATAATACATGATTATACTAAACAGACAAAAAAACAAATATATATACACCACAGATTAGGTGCAATTATAACTGACCTTGAATTGCTCAAAAGGAATAGTTTTACGCTGCGCCTGTCGCCAATGTGGTGGAGTTACACTTCGACTGCGACTCCTTGAGGGTGTTCGGTAGCGCTGAGAGTAAACAACTGTTGTTAGAAGTTGGGCTCTGTGCTCAAAATATCTAAACTGCACTAATCAATATGGTAATATATAATTAATCAATCCACTGCCATGGTTCCTGTTTGCTGAAGTCCTGGGCCTCTTAACCTCTTTAATAAAAGTCAAATTCTCATGCAGAGCATTGGGTACCTTGTGTACAATGATGCACGAGTATTCTCGCATTTCAAAATATAAAGTCACTGCTATATTACTAGTTCTCTTTCACTCTGAGTAATAATAAACACAGAAAACACAATCAAGCCAGTTCAAAGAATAAGGGGGTTACTCAGCTACAACTACAAAATAAATAATCAAAATGCTGATGCCAGCATCCTTGTATACTTGCACCTCATGACGCCTGTGTAGGCATCATCATCTGGAAGAGGTAAAGGGTGAGTATAGGGCAGTGCTCTGTACTGTTTGTTGAAGCTAGGGTTACAGGTGTCTTTTGCAAAGCAAAATCCGTGTTGGCACAGTTTTAGAGCAAGGTGATGAACTGAACATGGGTGTGCCAGTACAATTCTTGTTTGTTTTGGGGTTGATTTCTGGGCGAGTTTGGTGAAGTATAGATTTCATGGTCTATTAACCTCTTCAATATGCATCCAATTCTTATGTGCAACATTGAAGGCCTGATGTACAATGATTTAATGATGCATCACAATACTCGCATTATAAAATATAAATTCACTGCTGTATTACTTGTTCTCTTTCACTCTGAGTCATAATAAACACAGAAAACATGATCAATCCAGTTCACAGAATGCAGGGGGTCACTCACCTACAACTACAAAATAAATATAATCAAGACATTGATGCAGGCATCCTTGTGTACCCACCTGCACCTCATGACACCTATGTAGGCGTCATCGTCTAGAAGAGGTTAAGGAACATTTTTGTGCTCTGAGGGTGTATCAACTTGTTTTTGTAAGGAAGTACTGTGAGGCACTGGGGGTAGGGTTATTCTAAGATTGTCTAAGTATAATATTGTATTTGGTGAGCTTTGTTTGTGTCATGTGATGTAAGGGGTAGGTTGCTTTGAGCTTTTGTGCACCATGCTGTGTATCATTCTCATGTGCTGCTCTACGGAATATATACGTTTTATTGATGTTTACAGGTGGTATTTGTTTACTTCTGTTGAATACAATGCAGTGAATGTACAGTGTAGTTCTAAGTTGTTAATACAATGTTTAACATTTCTTTCTGTTGTCCAAACCCTGTGGTCACAACCATTCCAAGTATGTTCAGTTTCTTGTCTTCAGAGTAAGGTCTTCTGTGAGAAGGGGGAAGGTCATGTATATCAAACACTATCTATTTCATATACCAAGGGATTCTTCATCCTTATAAGGGAGGTAGCAAGTCAAAAGCATGCACCCACTCCTACCATTCCACCCTTATTTCCCTCTCATCTTAGCTCTTTGTGGATGAAGGGTCATCCCTGTCTCACTGCTAACTGCCCATATCAGAAGTAATGCAGCATGACAGGGTACATCCACAGCAAGGCTGCTTCACTTAATTGGTGACCCCCCCTTCCTTTTTCCCTTTGTATGGAAAATTGAGAAGACTGGGTGAAACTCCTTCAGGCAGCAACAAAGTATTCATATACAGCCATCCTCACTCATCTCTATCTCAAGCCTTCTTCCTTCCTTGTTCAACAAACATTCCCCACTTCCTTAAAGCCCCTTTCACTCCATCCATTCATCTCACTCTTAGTCATACCTTCAAGTTCATTCCATCCACACCTCTTTTACCAATCTTCCTTCACTCATTCTTTCCATGTTTCCAAACCATCTCAATACTCTTTCATCAGCCCTATCTGCTGTACACTTTTCTACCCCTGCTTTCCTCCTAACCTCCTCATTTCTCACTCTATCCAACCTTGTAATCCCTACTCTACTTGTTAAATATGTCATCTCAAACACATTTAAATTTCTTTCTGCCTCTCTTAAATCTCTGCTCTATATAGTGTTTTTGGCACAATCCTCCCTTCATATAGTCTCCCCTTTGTATCAATTCCTAGATGGCTATTTCTCATGACACTTTTTAATCCACCAATGCATTTACTTGCTTCTCTCAATCTATAATTTACCTTCACTCCTACTCCATTTCCTGGTACATGTGATCCTAAATACTTAAAACTATCCACTTTCCCCAGCCTCTCTCTTTTAAGACTTACTTCCAGTTTGCTATTATCCTCTCCTCTTGAACATGTTATCACCTCTCTTTTACCAACATTTACATTCAACTTTCTCCTATCTCATATTTTCCCGAACTCTGTCACTAATTGCCTTAATCTTCCTTCTATCCCTGCCACACATGCAGTGTCATCTGCAAACAACAACTGGCTCACTTCCTATTTTTCTCTACTATCTTTAACCATTTCCAGTCCCCTGCCCATCACCCTTGCATTTACCTCCTGCACCACCACATCCATGTACACACTGAACAGCCATGGTGACTGTCGGCCATTGTTTTTAAACCTTTAGTCATAAAATTTACATTCGTCTCCACCGACCCCTCTATCTACCCAAATGTCTACCTCTATCTACTGGCCTCTTAGTGACAAGACAGCCATAATGTATCTCTACCTTTACCTCAAAACATTCACCCTCTCCATTTCTAATTCTAACACAGACTCTACTATAGTAAAAGCTCTTGACTGTCCTTAACAGGTTTCCCCCAATCCCATATATCTGCAAAACCTCCCAAACTGTCTTCCTGTGTACAAATCCATAAAGAGCCTAAAACATCCTACCTTTTCCCAAATCTGTCTTGCCTAAAAAATCCAATACACACATCCTCTACTTTTCCTAAACCTACACTAATCATCACCAATTACTCCCTGTTCTCCTAATCCTCCCAATCAAAATCTTCCCATATGCCTTCTCAACTACACTTAGCAATTTGATCATTTGAAAAATACTACAATAACATGTCCCCTTTTCTGTTGTAAAGCATAACTATACAGGCTCTCCAGTCCTCTGGTACTCTCCCCTTTCTTAGACGCACATTAACCCCTTCCATACAGTGACGCCTATGTAGTATGAGGAGCAAGTGGGTACGCGAGGATGCCGACATCGGCGTCTTGATTATATTGTAGTTGTACCTTGTATGTATGTGTTACTATTATTTCCCTCATAGGGGTGTTCCACTTCTCTCCTTTAATCCTGTTGTTGTACATTTTCTCTAGTGAAAACAGACGAAGTGTTTGCTCATGACTTCAACCATTTCTGTATCTTCTGTGTATTCAATATTCCCTTGGCATAGTTTCACAATTTTCTGTTTATTTTTTAGTTTACCATTCACATATCTATAGAATAGTTTTGGATGATCCTTACATTTTTCTATTATGTCTTTTTCATTGTTTCTATTTTCTTCCCTGTGTATTTTTACACATTCATTCTATTAACATATATTTGCCACTTTGAGGTTATTAGGTTTCTGGTGACCTTCATGAATTTCATGGATCCTGGATATGAGATGTCTTGCTCAGGTAGTCTTTTTTTATCCAAGAGTACAAATATTAATAATTTACCTACTCTATGGCTCACATATTATTGTTATCTTTTAGTTCCTCAGTGACAGTCTGAAGCTCAGGCATTAGAAGGGATCTATGGGTGAGGCCCTCTGATATGTTAGCACCCCTGATTAATTCAGCCTGGAGATCTGGGGAAGTAGTAACTTTTTTTTCTCATGTTCTAATTGCTGGATATAATCTATTAGCATCTCCAATTCAACATACTTGGTCAGGCAGTTTGGGCAACCAGTTTTGGTACCTCAACTGGTCCTCTTGTGCATATGCACACACACACACAAGGAAATACCGAGGGAGAGAGAGAGAGAAAGGACAGAGAGAGTGGGAGAAGATGGAGGGAGAGAGAGAGAGAAGGCGGGACAAAATGAGAAAGAGAGGGCAGAGAGAATGAGAGAGAGGGTAGACAGAGGGAGGGAGGGAAAGGGGAAGATAGAGAGAACACACATGCACACACACACACACTGAGAACACATACACACACACAGAGAGAGAGAGAGAGAGAGAGAGAAGGGGGAGAGAGAGAGAAGAGAGAAAATGAACAGTGGATTGTAAGCAGACTGCACATCATGTACCTTAGTGGCTGAGAACACCCCCATCCAACTCGGTTGCCACATCATACATTGTAAACTTAGCTCAATACTTTTCACATTTTAAACAAAAACATAATTTTTCATATTCTTTACGAGAAACATTACGATGATCAACAATTACTCACATAATTTAATTAACAAGCAGAATCTGGGAAGGCTCATGTTTGTATAGAGGTAGATAGATAGGATGTGAAAAGAAAGTGTCATGCAAGAAGAGTAAAAAAGATACAAGTGGAGAGTACTTGTAAAGGGATAAGGAAATTATGCAGTTCTAAAAGATGATCTTGTGTGCCCTGTAGATTTATCAAAGTGATTTTTTTTTTCTTTCTTCTCCCTCTAAATAATGAAGTGGTTGGGGTTGTCCAGCTCCCACTGCTGGGCTCTGCTGTGGAAAAGCTAATTTTTCTGCACGGCCTCTGACATGCAATGTGGTGAAAAAGGATAACTCTTCATCCATAAGATGGGAGGGCCACTGATTGAGTTTTTGGATAGGTGTGGGATAGGTGCTGGGTGGGTGTATACTTTGACTCTACCACCTCCTAATAAGAAGGAAAAGATCTTATGGTGTATGTATGTATGTATGGAAGGGTTACGAAGTTGGATAGAGTGTAAAATAAAGAGATGCAGAGGAGGGGGTGGAAAAGGAGCTGGCAGATAGGGATGATAAGGCTATTGGGATGGTTTGGGCATATGGAAAGAATGAGTGAAGAAAGATTAGCAAAAGAGGTGTGGAAGGTAGGGTACGCATACCAATGGAGACGCACTTGTCCTGTGCAGACGCATTTGACACACACACACACACACACAAAAAAAAAAAGACTTCTCCCTGCCGATGGTGAATAGAGAGGAGCATAATTATGGGCTGAAAAAATAACTTAACTCTCCCCTCATAATGTGACATAGTCTTACCTTCCTAATCCAAATAGGTCCGTGGCTGCAGGAGATGAAATGATTCTTTCAAAAACAGTACTTTTTATTTTTATTTCATCTCCTGCAGTCACGTACCTATTTGGATTAGGAGGGTAAGACTATGTCACATTATGAGGGGAGAGTTAAGTGATAGTTAAGTGATTTTTTGAGCCTATAATTATGCTCCTATCTATTCACCATTGGCAGCAGGTAGAAGTTTTTTTGTGTCAAATGCGTCTGCATAGGGCAAGTGTGTCTCCATTGGTATGCGTACCCTAGAGGTGAATGAAGTAACTTGAGGCGACGACTGAGGATGAGATGGATGTGGTGAAAGGTGCTTTGAACAAGAGGGGAAGTCTGTTGAGCAAGGAAAGAAGGCAGGGGATAAGGGTGAGTGGAGAATGGCTGTGTATGCTGGCCAAAAGGATTTTTTCCGTCTTCTCTCAAGCAAGGAAGGGAAGGGGCTGGGGATATGGGGAATAGGGAGTGAATATGTGTGGATATTTTGATGCACAAGGTGCCATAGGAGGGAGGGAGGAGGGTGGAGGGGAGTGGAATATATGGGAAATGAAATGGGTGGGAGTGATTTCTGTACCTTTTTCTTTTTGGCTACCCCCCGTGTAAGGGGGAAAAAGCCTTTGGTATATGTATGTATGTATTTTGATGCAGCCCAAAGGGATGTCTCCTCTTTCTAATTTCAGTACGAGGAGATGGAATGGGGGATTGCTGATTAAATGAAGGCCTCTTACTGTGGACTGCTCTGTCTTTCTGCATTGCCTTTGACCCAGGCTGGGCAGGAGACAGGTATGACCACTCATCCATGAGGGTCTAAGATGAAAAGGGAAACAAGGGTGGTGAATGGGAGTGGGTGATTGCCTTTGACTTGGCTCCACCTCCCTTATAAGAAAAGAAAAGAAAAGAAAAACTCTTGGTATAAAGATTAATAAATAGGTGTATGTGCATGCATGGACCTCCCTGAACAAGTATACATTTATTTTTATTTATGGGAAATCCTTCAACTAGGGGAGTATTACCCATTCTTTTGTGAAAACAGGGCCTCACCACTTGTTAGAGGAAGATGTAAGCAAGTTCAGCGATGGCTGAAATATAATAAAGATGGCAAAAGCATGAAGAATTGTCCAAGCATGGTTGTCTGCATTCTACCACAAAGGAGCACATGATTAATACAATTCCTACAAATTGTGTTGCTATTAAAAAGAAAACCAGATTCCAGAATGCTTCTGAAACGAGATAGCAACATGTAAGCCAGTTCTGAATTGCAGAATTAAGCCTAGTATACCCTGAAGATAACAAGCACTTGTTTCCTTTTTGCTGACGCAAGTCACAAGTCCCAATGAGCTGTCATGAATTTAGCATATTTACTAATAAACTCTGATCTTTATCTTCTTCCTGATCCAATCGTTTACCTACAAAGTTAGGTGCCTTGACATAAGAAGGAAGTTCTCACCCCTTTCACTACTTTCTACTTACACTATGTGAAGATTACACCTCACATCCACACAAGAACATATACACAATCAAGATCACAAAAACTCTAAGTGCAACCACTGAACTCCTTCCTTCATTATCCCCTAAAATATAAGCTGCACAGAAAAATCTCTCCTAGTAGGAAACAAACTAGCATGCTTATGTTCAGGTCACTATCTGGCATTAAGCAGTACCAGCACAGAATAAGCCTGGGTACAGAAACTGCCACTGATGCAACCATCACAAAAAGACACGGAACAGCTAATCTTATACTGCCCCACACTAGTTGTACCCAGACAACTATATAACATTTCTTCCTCGAGTGACTTACGAGCCCGTCATGACTGTTGGGAGTGAGGGTCTCATGCTAGAGGCGTAGGGCAATGGCATGATTGAATGAACATCATCACTTTCCTAGCAAAACAAATGTGCACCCCTCATGAAACAAGTCACATCAGCCTATAGATTCTTCTTGAACACTCACTTATGCACTTTTCTGCTTTAGAGACAACCTGACTATGAAACCTTACTGTCCCATTCACCCCATCCCCCTCACATTTTCCTCTACCCCTTTCTCTTACCCTCAAACACCACCAATTCTTGGATCCCCTTAAGGATATCTATATCTATTCATTTGCATATGACATCACCCTTAGTTGACCTGTTTGTACTTACTCTTACAGCCCAGTCACAAACATCTTTATTCCTTACACTGCCATACTTCCATGTATAGCCTTAACTATTCCCACTGCCTCTACATGACTTCTCTCTTTCATTAATCACCAAGGTCTTCCTATCATACAAGTTGGCAAAACTAATGCTCCATATCTTTCTTTTATAATTTTCACCAACATCCTTTTATTTTTCTGTATCACTCTCAGGGCACCTCCTACTTAGATTTGTCCCCACCCATAAGGGTGAGGCCTTCACTTGTGTATATGTAAAACAAGCAGTGTGTAACCCATCTTAGGTTACCTCCTACCCAGATCCTGTGGCTCCATCAGGGTGAGGCCTTCACTTTTGTATGTGTAAGATAAGCAGTGTGCAACCCATTATTCCATTAACTTAAGTACTACCAGGAGCTGGATGGGATGGGATGGGTAGGAAGAACTAAGATTTGTTTAAATAAACACCTAAGCAAGATGCTGTAATGCCTGCCATTTATTTTATATTATTTGTTCATTTGTTTGTTTATTATTATTTGCTTGGTTTTTATCCATTATTAGTTATGTCAATTTACTATTATCTGTTTATTATTTAACTACACCTATGCATTTATTTTATTTATTATTATTTACATAATTATAATTTTTTATTAATTTTTCTTTAATTGATTTATCATTACAGTATTACATTTTTTCTGCATCTGACCTAGTTATGGACCAAAAGGTCTCCTGTCGGCACACTCCGCCTTTGTAATCCTTTGTAACTGGTCATGCATTACATCCCCAAAATGCACCCCACCAAATGTACGACTTGGCTGAATTTGTGTTACCTTCATAATATTAAAGAACATTGTTATTTTTAGAGTGACACCACAGAAAGCAGTTAAGCAGCCACAAGGCAGTCAATGTTTTATATAAAATATATGTGCACTTGCACAAAAAAAACAATAATTCTCACTCACCAATGATCCCCGGCCTTTCACCTTTCTACCACTTTTTGTGTAAGCTCGAACTGTTGCCCTAGGCCTATCCCGGTCTCTTCCATCCCGGCCCAGGTCTCTCCGGTCCTTTCCTGCAGCTCCTTTCTCTGGACCTGCAGCCCGATACAGGAATCGGTTCTGAGGAACTGCAGGGATCTCTTCTGGGTTGATACTGCTGACAGATGCAAGTGGATGGGGACGGAAGACTCCTTGTGTCTCCTTTGTGTTTACTTTGGGCTCATCCACATCGTCATCTTTTACCTCTCCTTCTTCATCAGAGCTGATTAATGTAAGAGAAATTTTAATGTAGTCATATCGTAGCTGGGACACAATTACATAAAACTTAAAACATCCTTCAGTTTAAACAAACCTTTCCACTTTCTTGCGTTTCTTGTGTTTCTTTTCTTTCTTCTTCTTCTTCTTTACCTCAGTCTCTGAAGCTGAGCCAGTGCTCTCGGACTCCTCAATTTTTTTCTTCTTTTTCTTTTTTTCTGTAATATGGACAAATAGTATTATGCTTCAAAACATTTACGAATTTCTACCTTTGAAAAATATATCCAAACATTACATACCACATTTAACCAAGAGGTTACATTACACAAACTCCTGTAACTGGGATGATTCTGCATAAGGCCTTCCCCAATATAGAATTTTCCTCAATAACTATAGCCTAAGAATGTCTCCCAGAAAGATCCCCAACCCAATTTAATGGATGTTCTGGGTACCATTGAGCTTTCTGAATCAAAATATGACTGTTTGAAGACATACAGGATCAAGGGAAAGTTACTGAGAGCAGTCAAAATGAGTAGTAGAGCACACTTTAGTGTAGAGAATGGCGAGCAATTTTTTTTAGATGAAGGTGGGGTTGTGCCTGGGTTGTGTATGTCATCATGGTTGTTTAACACACAGTTGTCCCTCAAATAGTAGTCTCTGACAGTACAATTTCACAACTGTCCTAGAGGAATTTTTCTATTTCTAAAATTCCTGCATGTTGCACCTTTCCTGTGCATCACACATGACACATCCTGTTCACCCTATGCTGCATCCCCATGGTCCCTCTACACCCATGTACTTCCTCACCCGCAGCCTGGGTGTGTGTGATTCACCATGGTTTTGGATCACATGTTGGACTCTTGATCGACAGCTATTTCCCTCCCAGAAGAGAGCTCAGATCTCATATAAGACCCACGTATCAGTAATGCTGTGACTTTACACGCACACACACCCTAACTCCCTGCCCATAAGAGTTGGAGTAATGAGTTGCAGCACAGTGATACTGAAATTATTTCAGCCCTGGGTGGGATTTCAACCCAGACTGCCATAGTGGTGACCAGGAACTCTACCACTGCAACATCGAGTTGTGTGTGCATAACTACAACTATGTTTCTCTAGTACCACACATCTTGGAGCTCTTCAAAGAATTATGAGGTCCAAGAGACAAGCTAAAACACCTGCTGAAAGCACCCTTGAGCAGGTGCAAGACTTCACTAACTTTACTCCTAAGCCATTACAGAGGCAAGTGAAGAAAACCTTGATCTTGATAAGGAAAATGGCAGCTGACAACTTCCTATATATGGAGGAGGAAGAAGTCAGCTAGCTGACACCAGAGGATTGGGGGAAATGATTAACTCCTCCAGCGTCAGCAGCATATGTCATATGCCACAATTGTTTTATGGATTGAGCATCAATTGCATACATCGTATGATGCAATTTAAAAAATTCACCAAAAATAGGAATTATGTCAAGGGTCAAATCTGTGGTAATGACTAAGTAGCCCCCATTGGCTATAAAAGGTACCCAATTTTTTTTTATTCATTGACAAAACTGGCAACCCTGGCAGCAATTTTTTAGGGGTAACTTGGGGTACAAAATCGGCCATTAGGATGTAATTTAGGTGATTCTGGTGAACGAAACGAAGTACAAGGAGGTGAAGTTGTACTTCAACAGTTAAGTAGTTGCTATTTAATACGTATTGTGACGTACAGAACTGGCAATTTTGCACTACCAATTTTTGTAATAAATGCATAATACAAATTATGGCAGGGCAATAATGGTGTAATGGATGCTTACTAAAACATTTACCAAAACAATAAGAAGCACCACAATCACCTATTCTCCATGAAAATATATATATATATATATATATATATATATATATATAATATATATATATATATATATATATGTATATATATATAATCAATTTACCACATAACAAAGTGATAAATATTTGCCAAAAAAATCCACAAAAACTATATATATATTGAAATATGTAAGACAGATGAGTGGATGGGTGGTGAGATAAACACAGGGAACCATTTAGGGATTTATTCTGACGTTTCGTCCTTACCAGGACTTCTTCAGAGTACATGCACATTAGAACAATTCATCCCCTAAATACCCGCCGAATCTATCCGCGTTCCACCATGATCGACCTGACCTCTCGTCCTCCTACGCTCTGCCTCGCGAAGTATCAAGCAGCTGGCCGTCTTTGTTAATTTAATAAACCCATCGCGATGGTTGTTGTTTGGATGGGAAGCGATGTAAGCTGCTTCAGTTATTTTTCTTCTTTTCCTAGGAAGTCCTTTCTGCAGCACCTCTACTCTGTTCCAGTCTGGTAAGTGGCCGTGAGTATCTATATGAACCACTAGCGAGTTTGATACTCGGTGTGCCTTGACGTCATTCCTGTGCTCAACTGTCCGCTTCTTAATACCTCGGCTGGTTTACCCCGTAGTAGCTCACAGGACAGTTTCCACACGGTATCTTGTAGACGACACTGTTTTCTTCCCCGTTGGCCACGACTTTATTCTGGTTCTTAACAATGTCTCCTATTTTCGTTCCCGTGCTGATCGCAACCTTGATGCCGGCTCTAGTGAGCAACTGTCCCAACTCGCCTGAGTGGCTCGAGTTTGGCACAGACAAATATTCCCTGCTATCATTTTCAGTCACGTCTCCTCTGTTCCTTATGCTTCTTTTTGCTATCTTTAAAGCCTTTTCTCTAAGTCGGTACAACAGCCCTTCCAGATAACAGAGTTTGGTGAAAATGTTGAAAATGTAATCCATTTCATCTTTAATAAATTCTTCACTACAAATGCGGTATGCTCTCAGGAAGAATCCTATTACCACTCCACTCTTTATTCTCTCGTTGTGGCCGGAGTAGTAGTGAATGATGTCGTCTTTATTTGTACTTTTTTTTGAGGAGGTTAAATAATGTCGAACGAAACATCCAGTTCACTGTTGAACACGAGACAGATAACAAATTGGCCTTCCTCGACACCGTCATCTGGAGGAAAGGGAACAAGACCGCATTCTCGGTTTATAGAAAAAGTACAAATAAAGACAACATCATTCACTACTACTCTGGCCACAACGAGAGAATAAAGAGTGGAGTGGTAATAGGATTCTTCCTGAGAGCATACCGCATTTGTAGTGAAGAATTTATTAAAGATGAAATGGATTACATTTTCAACATTTTCACCAAACTCTGTTATCCGGAAGGGCTGTTGTACCGACTTAGAGAAAAGGCTTTAAAGATAGCAAAAAGAAGCATAAGGAACAGAGGAGACGTGACTGAAAATGATAGCAGGGAATATTTGTCCGTGCCAAACTCGAGCAACTCAGGCGAGTTGGGACAGTTGCTCACTAGAGCCGGCATCAAGGTTGCGATCAGCACGGGAACGAAAATAGGAGACATTGTTAAGAAATGAGGAGGTGAGGAGGAGAACAGGGGTGAAAAAGGATTTGGGAGATAGGGTTGATGAAAGAATATTAGGATGGTTTGGACACATGGAAAGAATGAGTGAAGAAAGACTAGTAAAAGAGGTATGGAAGGCAGATGTGGAGGGAGTGAACATGAGGGGACGTCCTAGGATGAGGTGGATGGATGGGGTGAAGGGGGCTTTGGGGAAGAGGGGAATGTCTGTTGAGGAAGGAAGGGAGAGGACGGAAGACAGAGGTGAGTGGAGAGTGGTTGTATATGGATGATGTTGTGATTGCATGAGGAGGAATGGGCGGGGGGGTGGGGTAGTATGTGTGAGTAATTTTTGACGCAGCCCGAAGGGATTTCTCCCCGTCCTCTCCTTATATGCAAGGGGGGACGGAGAGGGGGGGTCGCCGATTAAATGAAGCGGCCTTGCTGTGGATGTGCTGTGTCTTGCGACACTGCTTCTGATCCAGGGCGGTGGGCAGGGTGCAGGGATGACCCGTCATCCAGGAGGTGCTCAGATGAGAGGGAGGGTGGGAGGGGTGTGGAGTGTATTTAGGGATGAAATGGGTGGGAGTATTTTTATGCCTTTCCCTTTTTGGCTATCTCCCTTGGAAGGGGGAAAAAGCCTTGGTATATGTATGTATGTATGTTAAGAACCAGAATAAAGTCGTGGCCAACGGGGAAGAAAACAGTGTCGTCTACAAGATACCGTGTGGAAACTGTCCTGTGAGCTACTACGGGGTAAACCAGCCGAGGTATTAAGAAGCGGACAGTTGAGCACAGGAATGACGTCAAGGCACACCGAGTATCAAACTCGCTAGTGGTTCATATAGATACTCACGGCCACTTACCAGACTGGAACCGAGTAGAGGTGCTGCAGAAAGGACTTCCTAGGAAAAGAAGAAAAATAACTGAAGCAGCTTACATCGCTTCCCATCCAAACAACAACCATCGCGATGGGTTTATTAAATTAACAAAGACGGCCAGCTGCTTGATACTTCGCGAGGCAGAGCGTAGGAGGACGAGAGGTCAGGTCGATCATGGTGGAACGCGGATAGATTCGGCGGGTATTTAGGGGATGAATTGTTCGAATGTGCATGTACTCTGAAGAAGTCCTGGTAAGGACGAAACGTCAGAATAAATCCCTAAACAGTTCCCCGTGTTTACCTCACCACCCATCCTATATATATATATATACATATATATATACATTTTCTGTAAGTGTCAGACTATTATGGGCAACTGTACATTGACTTGAATCATAAATGTCAAATAAATTCCTTCACTCTCTGAAATTCTAACGAAGCTTCCCCGAAAAAATGCGACTACATTCTCATTCAACCCGTGTGAGGAGTGAAACAAAGTCTACAGATGTTCTACCAAACTTTTGCATGCATAGCTCGAGAAAATTGACCCAGTTTCTCCACTTCTAGGCTAAGGTGATTCGAAATAAGCAAGATTCGTTGGTTTTACATATATTTTTGAGTTGATGAAAAAAAAAAAAAAAAAAAATCAGACACTGGGGGGTGGGTTTGCCAGCAGGGGGCATATACGAGTATAACATTCGCCTGGCGACATATGGGTTAAATCACCAGAGATGATATATATATATAAAGGGGGGGGGGGATTCCATTAAATTACCCTAAACAAGGCAAGGGAAGTGAAATGGTGTTTGACAACAACAACAAAAATTGATGAGCTCACTTAAATTTAAAAGGGATACTGAAGATGCCTTTCTTGCATATACCCATCATGGCAGATATGAAAAGACAATGAATTCAGATACCCCTCATAGTTTTTCACCTGCCACAAGACACCACCACATCGGTTGGAGTGAATAGATAGAGCACTAGCATGAGTGGCATCAATCCACTTCTAACGGACAACAATGCTGATCCCCCTGATGGTGAGAGTAAATTATACTGTAGAGTACCATATTTTTTGTGTACGAGGCATGATTTTTCACCTGGAAATGATCTGAAAATGAGGGGTGTGCCTCATATGTTGGTGCACATCATATATTGATTTAGACAGTCATTAACCCCATGAAGATTTTTTTTTTTGTGTTTGTAAATTTTTTTTTTTTACTTATTAACAAGGGAATAACACAACTTGAATAATTCAATAACACTGGTAAAGAAACACAGAAAAACAAGTTAAATATGAAGAGAAATGACAGAAAAAAGGGAGGTATAGTGATAGTGGACTGGCTGGTGAGGTTGTTTAATGTTTGTCTCAGAGGGTAGAATGCCAGAGGACTGAAGTGCCTGTATAGTTCTATTTTACAAGGAATAAAGGGACAAATGTGAGTGTAGTGGTTTCACAGTTTTTTGTGGAGTGCAGTTGGGAAGGCTTATGGGAGGGTTTTAATTGAGAAGATTAGGAGAGGAACAGAGGGAGTAATTGGTTGGTTAAGGAAAGGTAGTGATTATGTGGATCAGATTTTCGTGGTAAGACATATGTGAGAAAGCTTTAGAAAAAGGTATTTATGTTTTTGGGGCCTTTGTGGATTTGAAAAAGGTTTATGACAGGGTAGACTGGAAGGCACTGTAGGAAGTTTTACAGGTACATGGGATAGGGGGAAAGCTGTTAAGAGCAGCCAAAAGTTTTTATGAGAGTAGTAAAGCATGTGTTAGAATTAGAAACAGAGTGGTTTGAGGTATAGGTGGGACTTTGCCAGGGATGAGTCATGTTGCCATGGCTGTTCAATGTGTACATGGATGGGGTGATATGGGAGGTAAATGTAAGGGTAATGGGCAGGGGATTGGAGATAGTTAAAGAAAATGGAGAAAAGTGGAAGATAAGCAAATTGTTGTTTGCTGATGACACTGTACTTATACCAAGATCAGAGGAGGGATTAAGGAAGTTCGTGACAGTTTGGGAAGGTGTGTGAAAGAAGGAAATGAAGGAAAGAAGGAAATGAAGGTAAATGTGGGTAAAAGTAAGGTGATGAGTTGTACAAGGGTAGAGGATGGTAACAAAATGGAAGTGAATATTAAGGGAGAGAGGCTGGATGAAGTGGATAGCTTGGGGGGGTACATGTGGCAGGAAAGAAAGGAAGAGTGGAGTTGGAGGTAGAATGTAGATTGAGAAAAGCAAGTAAAGGCCTTGGCAGATTAAAAAGTGCAATGAGAAATAGACATTTGGGAATGGATACTAAGAGAATGTTCTATGAAGGGACGGTTGTGCCAACAGCAGTGTATGGGGGCAGAAACATGGAACATAAAAGATGAAGAGCAGAAGAGTTTAAATGTGTTTGAGATGAAATGTCTGAGAAGAATGGTAGGGATGAATAGGCTGGATTGAGTTAGAAATAAGGTGAGGAGTGCAAAGGTGGTAAAGGATCTGGGAAATTTCAATGATATATTATCAAATCAACATGTTTCTTAGAAACATCTATAAAAAGACAGACAAGCAACCTACTTATTGACAAGTACAGAGAGACCTCTCATTAATGGATGTTAATTAGCTGTGTTTGCGGTGTTTTCGGTGTTTTTGGTGCTGCTGTTTAGTGCGTGCAATCACTATGCCACCTAAAAACCACTCCAAAACACTGTACTGCTATCACAGGTCTCGAGATTCATACACTGAAACTAGTAAGTGAACTGCCGAGGTTATTCCTGCAAGGGAGTCATGAAGAGCAGTCAGCTACTCCACAATGAAGGCAGGAAGTACATGAAATAGGATAGTGAGCTTTGATGCTGGCTGAATGAAGATTTGTTTGGCACACACATTGGGAACGATGATTTGTCACCGTCTCAGTGAGACTGAATAGTTAGGAAGCAGATATATATATGGGAGGGAGTAAAGGATAGAGTAGAACTAGGAGTGGAGGAATGGGGATGGTTCAAGGAGGGAGTCATAAGGTGTACAAAGATGGTGTGTGGAACAAGGAGGGTGGGAGGAAAAAGAAGGAAGGGTAGTGAGTGGTGGGATGAGGAAGCAAAGCAATGTGTAGAAGAAAAGAAGCAGGCATTCATAGATTGGCTGCAAATTAGGACGAAGGAATCGTATGAGAGGTACAAAGTAAAGAGAAAGGAAGCTAAGCATAAGATAAAGGAAGCAAAGAGGAGAGCAGATGTGAAATGGGGTAAGAGTATGACAAAAAAAAATTGAAAGCAATAAAAAGATGTTTTGGAAGGAAATTAAAAAAGAAAAAGGAGGCAAATCAAGTAGAGAGGAAAAGGTAAAAGGTGCAGATGGAGAGAGGAAGGTGGGCAGAGTATTTTAGGGAGTTGCTAATTGTGAAGGAGGATAGGGAGGGAAAGGTAGTTGCAGTGGGAAGTGCTAAGAAAATGAGTGTGATGAGTGAGGAAAATGGAGGAGAAATAGGGAAGGATGAAGTGAAAGCAGCTGTTAAGATGATGAGAGCAGGTAAGGCACCTGGTCTGGATGGATGCCATGCAGAATGTCTGAAGGAGGTACAGTGATGGTGGACTGGCTGGTGAGGTTGTTTAATATTTGTTTGAGAGAGGGTAGAGTGCCGGAGGACTGGAGGAGTGCCTGTATAGTTCCGCTTTACAAGGGAAAGGGGGACAAGTGTGAGTGTAGTAGTTTCAGAGGGATCAGCTTGTTGAATGTAGTTAGGAAGGCGTATGGGAGGGTCTTGATTGAGAGGATTAGGAGAGGAACAGAAGGAGTAATTGGTGAGGAACAGTGCGGGTTTAGGACAGGTAGGGGTTGTGTAGATCAGATCTTTGTGGTAAGACAGATATGTGAGAAAGCTATAGGAAAAGATAAGGGTGTTTTTTGGGCTTTTATGGATCTGGAAAAGGCTTACAACAGGGTAGATAGGAAGGCACTGTGGGAGGTACTGCAGATATATGGGATAGGAGGAAAGCTGTTAAGAGCAGTCAAGAGTTTTTACGAGAGTAGTAGAGCTTGTGTTAGGATTAGAAATGGAGAGAGTGAATGGTTTGAGGTAAAGGTGGGACTTCGTCAGGGATGTGTTATGTCACCATGGCTGTTCAATCTTTACATGGATGGGGTGATGCGAGAGGTAGTGGGTCAGGGGTTGGAGATGATTAAAGAAAATGGAGAAAAGTGGGAGGTGAGCCAGTTGTTGTTTGCTGACGACACTCCGCTTGTAGCAGGATCAGAGGAGGGATTGAGGAGTTAGTGACAGAGTTTGAGGTGTGTGAAAGAAGGAAGCTGAAGATAAATGTGGGTAAAAGTAAGGTGATGAGATGTACAAGGAGAGAGTGACAGTAGGCTGGAGGTGAGCATTAACCACTTCACTACGGGACTTAAATCTCGCGGGCAGCAGCCAATGCCAGCCGTACGACGTGTCGTAATAATACTCGCATCATAAAATATAGTCACCGCTTATATCGATCGTTCTCTCTTTCACCCGCGAATTTTGAAAACCACAGAGAATGGGATTCAGGGCACATTTGGGAGAATGTAAAAACACAGGGTCGACTACAATAAATATAATCAAGACGCCGATATGGCAGCGTCGCGAATCCACTTGCTCCTCATGACGCCTACGTGTGCGGCACCGTATAGAAGGGGTTAAGGGTGAAAGACTGGAGGAAGTGGATAGTTTTAGATATTTGGGTGCGAATGTGGCAGGAAAGGGAGGAGTGGAGGTAGAATGTAGATTGAGAGAAGCGAGTAAATGCCTTGGCGGATTGAAAAGTGTAATGAGAAATAGACATTTGGGAATAGATGCTAAGAGGAGGTTATATGAAGGAGTGATTGCACCAACAGCATTATACGGGGCAGAAACATGGAACATGAGAGAGGAAGAGAGAAGGAGTTTGAATGTGTTTGAGATGAAATGTCTGAGAAGTATGTTAGGGGTTACTAGGCTACATAGAGTAAGAAATGAGGTGAGGAGGAGAACAGGAGTGGAAAGGGAGCTGGGAGATGGGGTTGATGAAAGGGTATTAGGATGGTTTGGACACATGGAAAGAATGAGTGAAGAAAGATTAGTAAAAGAAGTATGGAAGGCCGAGGTGGAAGGAGTGAATATGAGGGGGCGTCCTAGGATGAGATGGATGGATGGGGTGAAAGGGGCATTACAAAAGAGAGGAATGTCTGTGGAGGAAGGACGGGAGAGGACAGAAGATAGGGGTGAATGGAGCGGGGTTGTGTGGATGATGCTATGATGCATGAGGGGGAGTGGGTAGGTGGTGGGGGGTGTTGAGGTATGTGTGAGAAGAAAATTGACGCAGCCCGAAGGGATTTCTCCCCATCTCCTTTTCTGCATGAGGGGACGGAGAAGGGGGGGGGGGTCGCCGAATTTATGAAGCGGCCTTGCTGTGGATGCGCTGTGTCTTGCGACACTGCTTCTGACCCAGGGCAATGGACAGGATGCAGGGATGACCCGTCATCCAGGAGGTGCCAAGATAAGAGGGAGGGAGGAGGGGAGTGGAATATATAGGAAATGGAATGGGTGGGAGTGGTTTCTATGCCTTTTTCTTTGTGGCTACCCCCCATGTAGGGGAAAATGCCTTTGGTATATGTATGTATGTAACTTCTCTTCCTGGGAAATTCTTGTAGATGTTAGGGAAACACTGGGAGATTGGTAAGTATTTGTTGAAATGACAAGTGGTAATCTATGTAGTATTCATATAACAACTGTGGCATTCCTGTTTCTGTCTTTGCTGTCTATCAACTGCTTTATATATAACTGTGAACGAGTCAATCATTGTTTTGATACCTGCCTAAACATCAGTAGTTTGGGTTTCTAGCCAATGAGTGGCTCAAGAATCAACTATAAAGAACAAGTTAAGAATCAACTGAAGAACAGCTCAAGAACTAGCTAAAAACCAAGAACACTCAAGATGCCTCCTGTGGCCAAAATAAAGCTATGAGGATATGATGCTGTTTTCAAGTTAAAGGTAATCAGTTTTGCAGAGGTGTATGATAATTGGGACACAGGTTGAGAATTGAACATTAATGAATCAATAATTAGAAAGTGGCACCAGAAGGATAAACTTAAATGCAGCCAATACCCCATCTGGGGTATTGGCTGCATGTTGTTATGGCAAAGTAGCATGCAGTTGATACTTTAAAGTCTATATGGGGCGCCCCTATGGACCACAGCCACACATCATTTTGTGATAGAGGAGGACTCTGCTCACACAGAAATGATGAAACTTTTATTATACTGCTACTGTCCCTCCGTTATGCTGACCCCAACCCCTTGTTGTCCTGTACCATTTCTCCGAATTTCAATTCCATGATTTGCCTACCCCGTGGTGGGGGTGAAAGAATGTTGCCACCATGTCTTCCCACTTGGATCATAAGAGGCGAGAAAAATGGGACGGGGATTGGGACTAGGCATCCTTCTTCCTGTAGCCCCACAGGGGATATTAATAAAAAAAAGTAAAGGCATAAGAGGGTCTAGGAGTTTTCCAACCAGCACCCTAAGGTTTGGGTTTTTCAATGTGTGTGGATGTAGTACAGATGAGAGTAAAGTGGAAGAGATAGGTAGTATGTTTGTGAGAAGAAAGATGAATGTGTTGGCTTTGAGTGAAACTAAGTTGAGAGGGAGGGGCGAGTGTGAGTTTGGGAGTGTAGTTGGGAGGTTTTCAGGAGTGAAGAGAGGATGAGGGAGAGAATGGGTGGCTATACTATCAAGTGAAGAGATAGGTAAGCGTGTAGCTGAGTGGAAGGAGTTTCTTCAAGGTTAATGTGGATGAAGGTGAAACTGGGAAAGGAGATGTGGGTTTTTGTAAGTGCATATGGGCCTGGTAGTGAGAAGAGTGTAGAGGAAAGAGAGGCTTTTTGGATCGATTTAAATGAGTGCATAGAGGGATTAGGGAGAAATGTTAATGTAGTTGTATTGGAGATCTTAATGCTAGGGTAGGAAATTAACCATACATACATATACCAAGGCTTTTTCCCCCTTACAAGGGAGGTAGCCAAAAAGGAAATGAACCAATAGATGGAGTAATCAGAAAGTATAGAGTTCCAGGAAAAAATCATATTGGAGAGTTGATGGTGGAGATGCGTCTCAAAAGAGAGTTGATGATAGCAAATACATGTTTCGGAAGAAAATCAACCATAAAAACACATGAATGTGGGTGGTGGATAGAGGTGTGGTAGATATAGCATTACTGGACCATATATTGGTAACCAGGAGTATAGTAGGAAGAGTAAAGAATGTACATGTTCTAAAGGGAGAGTGTGGGGGAATATAAAATTTTTTGGTGGAAGGTAAGTTGAGAGTGGAGGATAGGTGGAGAAAGAGGAAAAGGCCAGAAGGTTGGGAGGTACTTGCAGTGAACTGCTTAAATGAGAAAGAAAAGGAGTATATGAAGAAGCTGTGAGAGGAGTGGGAGGGAGTGAAGGATAGAGTAGAACTAGGAGTGGAAGAAGAATGGGGATGGTTCAAGGAGGGAGTCACAAGGTGTGCAAAGATGGTGTATGGAACAAGGAGGATGGGAGGAAACAGAAGGAAGGGAACTGGGAGGTGGGATGAAGAAGCAAAGAAGGGTAAAGAAGAGATGAAGCAAGCATTCAAAGATTGGTTACAAATTAGGAAGAGGTGCAAAGTAAACAGAAGTAGAGTACAAGATAAAGGAGGGAAGGAGGAGAGGTGTGAAATGGGGTAAGAGTATGACAGAAAATTTTGAACGTAATAAAGGGAGTAATTGGTGAGGAACAGTGTGGATTTAGGACGGGTAGAGGGTGTGTAGATCAGATCTTTGTGGTAAGACAAATATGTGAGAAAGCTATAGGAAAGGGGAAGGATGTTTTTTGGGCTTTTATGGATCTGGAAAACTTAAGATAGGGTAGACAGAAAGGCACTGTGGGAGATTATGCAGATACATGGGATAGGAGGAAAGCTTCTAGGAGCTGTCAAGAGTTTTTATGAGAGTAGTAGAGCTTGTGTCAGGATTAGAAATGGAGAGAGTGAGTGGTTCGAGGTAAAGGTGGGACTTCGTCAAGGATGCGTTATGTCGCCCTGGCTGTTCAACTTATACATGGATGGGGTGGTGCGAGAGGTAAATGCAAGGGTAGTGGGTCAGGGATTGGAGCTGGTTAAAGAAAATGGAGAAAAGTGGGAGGTGAGCCAGCTGTTGTTTGCTGATGACACTGCGCTTGTGGCAGGATCGGAGGAGGGATTGAGGAAGTTGGTGACAGAGTTTGGGAGAGTGTGTGATAGAAGAAAGCTAAAGATAAATGTGGGTAAAAGTAAGGTGATGAGATGTACAAGGGGTGAAAGTGGCAGTAGACTGGAAGTGAGCATTAAGGGAGAGCGACTGGAGGAAGTGGATAGTTTTAGATACTTGGGTGCAAATGTGGCAGGAAAAGGTGGAGTGAAGGTGGAGGTAGAATGTAGATTGAGAGAAGCGAGTAAATGCCTTGGTGGATTGAAGAGTGTAATGAGGAATAGACATTTGGGAATGGATGCTAAGAGGAGACTGTATAAAGGAGTGATTGTGCCAACAGCACTGTATGGGGCAGAAACATGGAATACAAGAGAGGAAGAGTGGAGTTTGAATGTGTTTGAGATGAGGTGTCTGAGAAGTATGATGGGGGTTACTAGGCTAGAGTGAGAAATGAGGTGAGGAGAAGAACAGGGGTGGAAAGGGAGTTGGGAGATAGGGTTGATGAAAGAGTATTAGGATGGTTTGGACATATGGAAAGAATGAGTGAAGAAAGACTAGTAAAAGAGGTATGGAAGGCAGATGTGGAGGGAGTGAACATGAAGGGACGTCCTAGGATGAGGTGGATGGATGGGGTGAAGGGGGCTTTGGGGAAGAGGGGAATGTCTGTTGAGGAAGGACAGGAGAGGACAGAAGACGGGTGAATGGAGAATGGTTGTATATGGATGATGATGTGATGCATGAGGTGGAATGGGCGGGGGGATGGGGGGTGATGTAGTATGTGTGAGCAAAATTTGACGCAGCCTGAAGGGATTTCTCCCCATCTTCTCCTTTTATGCATGGGGGGATGGAGAGGGGGGGGGGGTTGCCGATTTAATGAAGCGGCCTTGCTGTGGATGTGCTGTGTCTTGCGACATTGCTTCTGACCCAGGGCAGTGGACAAGGTGCAGGGATGACCCGTCATCCAGGAGGTGCTAAGGTAAGAGGGAAGAGGGAGGGTGGAGGGGTGTGGAGTGTATTCAGGGATGGAGTGGGTCGGAATGATTTTATGCCTTTTCCTTTTTGGCTACCTCCCTTGTAAGGGGGAAAAGCCTTGGTACATGTATGTAAGAAAGCAAATGTTTTGGAACGAAATTAAAAGGAGGCGAATCAAATAGAGAAGAAAAGGTAAAAGGTGCAGATATAGAGAAAAGAAGGCAGCGAGAGGAAGGTGGGCAGGGTGTTTTAGGGAGTAGCTAAATGTGAAGGATAGGGAGGGAAACAGTTGTAGCGGTCATCCCTGCCTCTTGTCCACTGCCCTGGGTCAGAAGCAGTGTTGCAAGACAGCACATCCACATCAAGGGCACTGCATTAAATCGGTGAACCCCCCCCCCCCCCCACCTCCATTCCCTCATACAGAAAAGGAGAAGACTGGGAGAAATCCCTTCGGGCTGCATCAATTTATTTCTCATACATACTCCCTCATCCCCCACCCACTCCCCCTCATGCATCACAGCATCATCCATACACAACCTTTCTCCATTCACCCCTATCTTCAGTCCTCTCCCATTCTTCCTCAACAGACATTCCCCTCTTTCCCAATGCCTCTTTTACACCATCCATCCACCTCATCCTTGGTTGCCCCTTCATGTCCACTCCTTCCACCTCTGCCTCCCACACCTCTTTCACTAATCATTTTTCACTCATTCTTTCCATGTGTCCAAACCATCCCAATACTCTTTCATCTGCCCTATCTCCCAACTCCCTTTCCACCCCTGTTCTCATCCTCACTTCCTCATTTCTCACTCTATCCAGCCTAGTAACCCCTATCATACTTCTCAGGCATTTCATCTCAAACACATTCAAACTCCTCTTATGTTCCATGTTTCTGCTGTTGGTACAATCATGCCTTCATACAATCTCCTCTTAGCATCCATTGCCAAATGTCTATTTTTCATTACACTTGGGAGGGAAGAGGGTAGAGGGGAGTGGAGGAGTATATAGGGGATGGAATGGGTGGGAGTGGTTTCTATGCCTTCATTTTTTGGCTACCTCCCATGTAAGGGTGAAAAAGCCTTTGGTATATGTATGTATTTCTTTAACTCTATCTTGTACTTCTTTTAAGCTTGGTTTTGGTTTTACCTTCTCTTCTTTCTTCCTTTAGACCATATACTACAACACTTTCTTATCCTCTGTATCTCTAACCCAATTTTCTTTTTCTTTGATTATTTGAATAATTGTGTCTTTTGCATTCTTATATTTGTACTATTTGGTTTCTTGGTTTTCTTTCCATTCTTTTTTAATCTTTAGCAAATTTTCTTCTAAATTATTTTCAGACATTGCCTGTATTTTATCATTTACCTCTCTCTTTTTAAGTCGCACTATTGGTAGTATCTTTGTTTTTCATCCTTTCATTTTCACATTTTACCACAATTCTTTTTTTAATTCACTTAGCTCATTATTTAATTCAGCAGTCTTTTCTTTAAATCACACACGTTTGTTTACTTCAAGGTATTCCTTTCTTAGATTCATAATCTCGTTAAATCCATGATTTCTTTATCCAATGAACTCTTGCTAAAACTCCTCTCTTTTATGTCTATGATTCAACTTTTTTTTTTCTTTCTCTCTTTCTAGTACTTACCAAATCCAGAAAAAAGGTTCACCATCACTTGTTTTCTGGAACCACCTTGGCATTTCAAGGCTTCTGTTTACATTAAGCTTTGGTCTTGCGCCACGAGAGGACACTATGCTCGTGTCGGTGTTCAGCTCGATCTCGCTGCCATTTTTCCTTGTACCGCCCTGATTCCCTTCCATTTTCGCTCAGTAGACACTAATAATACTGCACTAGACCATCTTGTACAACCACAAGGTTTTCCCTTCCCACTCGATAGAACCCAGGCCTCATGCTCTCCTTGCAGTATTAAGAAATTTCATCTTTTGGATGCAGTCTACTGGAGCACTTGTTGACAACACGTTAGCCATAGAAAGTGTAGGGAGAGGAGAGTAGTCATTGGCTATCAGGTCTTCATGTGTGAAAAGTGTATGATACAACTGAAGTTGACAGAAATCTTGGGCTCAGTCCAGAAATCAAGTGTCAGCCCCCTAGGACTGCACCTCGTAATGGAGAGAAGAGGGTTGAAGGATTTTGAAAATGGGCAGGTTCATTGTCCATCTTGCAGGACCACCACACAGAGATACCTGTCATTGATCCTAAGGGGTTTCAATAATAGAGTAAGAAATGAGATGAAGTGAAGAGCCAAGATAGAAAGCCAGCATATGTATATGCGTCTTTCATCAATACTGTCTCCCAACTCCCTTTCCACCCCAGTTCTCTTCCTCACAGCCTAGTAACCCCTATCATACTTCTCAGGCACCTCATCTCAAACACATGGGGTGGGGGTGGGGGAATTAAAAAATACAAGCAAAAGGGTAGAGTCATGTTTTTGGCTAAGAAAAACTTAAATGAGATGAAGGTTACAGATGGTAAAAACATTATTAACCTAGTTGTATTTTGAAGGAGGAGAGCTATGCTCATAGTGACCCGATTTTGTATCTTTCCGCATCCAGTTTTTTCTTAAAGTCATGTATAGTTTTAGCACTCACTCTTTCCTCTTTCAGTTTGTTCCAGATATCTATCACTGCATGGAAAGCTATTCTTTTTCAGGGCTCTTCTATAACTGTCTTTCTTAAATTTCTTCTCGTGTCCTCTTGTATTTCTTCTGTCCCATATTAGGTCATCCCTATCAAGAATTTCCATCCCTTTCATAATTCTGTAAATGGTTAGCAAATCACCTCTTTCTCTTCTTTGTTCCTCGGCTGGTACATTTAATTTGTTCAATCTTTGTATGTCAAATTGGAAAGTATATTGGTGCCATCTTTGTCATTGCTCTTTGATTTTTTTTTTTCTTGGTGTCCATAGTGATGCTGTATATTTCAATTTTGGTCTTATCAGTGTACCTAGTATTTTCTTCACCATTTCTTCATCTATGTAGTCAAAGGCCACTTTCACTGATCTTAACATATTAAGTTTCTCTGACTAATTTGTTGACATGTTTGTCAGGCGTCTTATCATTTGAGATAGTTACTCCTAGGTCCCTTTCCAAGTTTACTTTTTGAACTTCCTTTGTACCAATTTTATAATGACCTGAGATTCCATTTTGTTTTTTCCAAATTCTTAATATTAAAATTCACTTCACTCTTTTGACTCCATTTCCAGAATTTGTCCAGGTCTTCTTGAAAAGATTTGCAATCTTCCTCTGTACTTACTCTCTATAATAGTTTTGCATCATCTGCAAACAAGTTCATATAACAATTCCATGCCTTCTTCCATGTCATTTATATAAATAGCAAACATTATCAGAGCCAATACAGAGCCTTAGGGGACTCTGCTTATCATATCTTCCCAATTTGAGTTCTTGTCTTTAAGTACCACCCTCATTTTTCTTCCATTCAAGAAATCTTTCAACCATTTCAATAATTTTCCTTGTTTTCCACCTATTTCAATATTTCTTAATAGCTTTTTGTGTGTTACTTTGTCAAAAGCCTTTTTGTTAGTCCAAGAAAGTGCAATCTGCCCATCAGTCTCTTGTATTATTTCTATTAATCTTGAATAAAAGCATATTTTCAGAAGCTTGCTGGCTGTGCGGGTTAGGGCATCGTTACTTGCGGTGAAGGTCGAGGTGAAGGTGGTTCGAATCCTTCCACTAGCAAAGTTGAACCAAGGGCATAGTTCATTAAATTCCACACAACAAAGCCCTCTGTGAGGGGCACCGTCCTAGCCTCCCGATAGGGGAGGAGCATGTGACGTTAAACCATATCATCAACAAAAGCATATTAAGTTTGTAATACATAATCTTCCACTTCTAAATCTAAATTTAGTATACTGTTCTATTCCAAGTGTTTAATCCATTTATCTTTAATAACTTTTTCGCATATTTTTGCAATTGTGCTTGTAAGGGATACTAGTCTATAGTTTGTTGGATTTTCTTTGTCTCCTTTGTATATTTGTACAATATTTACATTTTTCCAATCTTGTGGTACTTTTCCTTCTTTGAATGACAAGTCAATTATCTTGCGTATTTTGTCTGTAAGTTCATCTATATATTTTTTCAATATCCAGTTTGCTATTCCATCAGGCCCATATGACTTTCTGACATCAAGGTTATTTATTTGGTCCCTTATTTCTTTCTGTCACTGTTATTTCTTTTATTTTGGGGGATCTTTCTCGCTGTCCTTCATCCCAAAATTGTGAGCTTTCAATTGTAAATACAGACCTAAAATGTCTGGTCATTACTTCAGCCATTTCTACATCTATATATTCTTTGTTTCCTTTGTGCAGTTTCACTATTTCATGTTTGTCTTTTAGTTTGTCATTTACACATCTGTAAAATAGTTTAGGTTGGTCTTTGCATTTGTCTAATATAACTTTTTTGTAGCTTCATTTTTCCTTCATTTCTCAGTTTGATGTATGTTTGCCATTTGGCCATTTTTTTCTCCATCTTTTTCAGGCTTTATCTCTTCTATCTTTAGAATCACTACACTTTTTGTTATACCAATACTTTAAGTAAAACCTTTTTTGTTTCTTCTTTGGTACATATCTATCTGTTCCCTCCTTGTATTTTTTTTTTAAATATGTTCCATTTCTCTTCCATCTTTGTTTCATTATTTGAATTTTTTCCCAGTTAGCGTTTTGAAAAAATGTTCAGTTTCACAAAGTCCGTTTTATTGTACATTAATCTTCCTTTTCTGTGTTTCTCATTTCTTTTCGCATCATTTTGTTCCTTAAGTTTGATCTCTATTAGTATGAGGTCACTTCATTTTTTCTATATCTGGTGTTTTCCTTCACCCACTGAATCAATGTAATCTATGGTCAAATCCAGTAGAATATTGCCCCAGTGTTCCTCTCCACCTTTTATTGTCAATTCTTCCCAATTTATTTCCTTTGTGTTTAAGTCACCCATAATTACTATGTTTCCTCCATCTATCAGTATCTCAGATAATTCATTCTTTGTGTCTTCCAGTAATTTTGAATGATCACTATCAGACCAAGCCTTTGTTTTTGGGGGCACATATACTACTATAAATTTTCTGCTTTTCATAATGCTATTTTCAACTTTAATCATGATCATTTCCACATTATCTTTACCTTCTGTTATCTTTATCACATTTAAGCCCTTTCTAGTCAATAACATGACTCCTCCCCCCTGTTTATCCATTCTATTTTTCAACCAATGGTTGTATAAACCTTGTCCCACCATACTTGATGATATAGGACCTTTCAATTTTGTCTCCACAATTCCCATTATGTCTGGTTTCTCTATTAATAGTCATTCAATTTATTCTAGAAATCATACCGTCCATGTTTGTGTGTGCCACCTTTAATTTTTTCTTCTCTTTTCTGGTTTATATTTCCATTTTTCTGATGTACCATTTTCTTGGAAATGATCATGAAAGTTGAAAACAGTGGCATGAAAAGCAGAAAGTTTGTGGTGATTTATGCGCCCCCAAAAATGGGCACTTGGAGAGCAAGTATTCTAAAATGTTTGAAGATACAAGACATTCATTACACAAGATGCTGAAGGATGGTGGAAACCTGGTAATTATGGGAAACTTTAACTGCAAAGAAATTTATTGGGAAAAGAGATGACAGTGAAAGGTAGAGAGGATCTATGGGGAAATGTATTGCTTGACATGACTATAGAACATACAATGACACAATGGGTAAAAGAATATACCACATAAGAATAATGAAGAACTGTGAAGATTTAATATTCATATCAGAACCTGAAATTGTGGATAAAATTGAGTACAAGGCTCCACTTAGGATGAATGATCACATATTGAGTTTGAACTACGAGTAAAAGAGGAAATATATATAGAGAGAAATGAGAAAAAACAGAAAAGAAAGACTGATGTATAATAAAACTGACTTATGAAAGTTGGGAAAAATTCTACAATGAAGAGACACAAGTGAAAGAAAAATGGACGAGGTTGATGGAAATTTATAATGAAAGCATGGATAAATGCATGCCAAGACAGAAATAGGAAAAGGTGCATATCAAGTGCTGGTTTAAAAGATGGTGCAGTGAGGTGAAAAATTAAAGATAAAGCTTGGACAAATTGGAAAAATATAAACCTGGAAAGTAGGAAATATATATCAAAGGAATGTGTAAAAGTGCTGTGTCTTGCGACACTGCTTCTGACCCAGGGCAGTTGACAAGGTGCAGGGATGACCCATCATCCAGGAGGTGCTAAGATAAGAGGGAGGGTGGAGGGGTGTGGAGTGTATTCAGGGATGAAATGGGTGGGAATGCTTTGATGCCTTTTCCTTTTTCGCTACCTCCCTTGTAAAGGGGAAAAAGCCTTGTTATATGTATATGTATGTATGTATGTATGTATGAAAAAGACATAACAAAAATGTAAAGACCAACCTATGCTATTCTATAGATATGTTAATGGTAAACTAAAAAACAAACAGGAAATGCATAACTATGTCATGGAAATATAGAATACACAGATTTAGAAATGGCTAAAGTCATGAACAATTACTTCAAGTCTGTTTTCACTAGAGAAAATGTACAGCATTGGGATGAAGGGGATGAAGGGTATATATATATCTGGACAAAATAAAATCGGTACAAAGAAAGTGGGATCTGAAAAAGACCTGGGGGTAATCATCACAAGTGCTATGTCTCCTGATAAACATACATACATACATATACCAAGGCTTTTTCCCCCTTCCAAGGGAGGTAGCCAAAAAGGGAAAGGCATAAAAACACTCTCACCCATTTCATCCCTAAATACACTCCACACCCCTCCCACCCTTCCTCTCATCTGAGCACCTCCTGGATGACGGGTCATCCCTGCACCCTGCCCACCGCCCTGGGTCAGAAGCAGTGTCGCAAGACACAGTACATCCACAGCGAGGCCGCTTCATTTAATCGGCGACCCCCCCTCTCCGTCCCCCTTTGCATATAAGGCGAGGACGGGGCGAAATCCCTTCGGGCTGCGTCAAAATTTACTCACACATACTACCCCACCCATTCCTCCTCATGCAGTCACAACATCATCCATATACAACCATTCTCCACTCACCTCTGTCTTCCGTCCTCTCCCTTCCTTCCTCAACAGACATTCCCCTCTTCCCCAAAGCCCCCTTCACCCCATCCATCCACCTCATCGTAGGACGTCCCCTCATGTTCACTCCCTCCACATCTGCCTTCCATACCTCTTTTACTAGTCTTTCTTCACTCATTCTTTCCATGTGTCCAAACCATCCTAATATTCTTTCATCAACCCTATCTCCCAAATCCTTTTTCACCCCTGTTCTCCTCCTCACATCCTCATTTCTCACTCTATCTAGCCTAGTAACCCCCACCATACTTCTCAGACACCTCATCTCAAACACATTCAAACTCCTTCTCTCTTCTTCTCTTATGTTCCACGTTTCTGCCCCATACAGTGCTGTTGGCACAATCACTCCTTCATACAGTCTCCTCTTCGCATCCATTCCCAAATGTCTATTCCTCATTACACTCTTTAAACCACCAAGGCATTTACTCGCTTCTCTCAATCTACATTCTACCTCCACCTTCACTCCACCTTTTCCTGCTACACTTGCACCCAAGTATCTAAAACTATCCACTTCCTCCAGTCGCTCTCCCTTAATGTTCACTTCCAGTCTACTGCCACTTTCACCCCTTGTACATCTCATCACCTTACTTTTACCCACATTTATCTTTAGCTTTCTTCTATCACATACTCTCCCAAACTCTGCCACCAGCTTCCTCAATCCCTCCTCTGACCCTGCCACAAGTGCAGTGTCGTCCGCAAACAACAGCTGGCTCACCTCCCACCTTTCTCCATTTTCTTTAACCATCTCCAATCCCTGACTCACTACCCTAGAATTCACCTCTCGCACCACCCCATCCATGTATAAGTTGAACAGCCAGGGCGACATAACGCATCCTTGACGAAGTCCCACCTTTACCTCAAACCACTCACTCTCTCCACTT
Organism: Oratosquilla oratoria; assembly: GCF_046742065.1. Lineage (NCBI taxonomy): Eukaryota > Metazoa > Arthropoda > Malacostraca > Stomatopoda > Squillidae > Oratosquilla > Oratosquilla oratoria. The sequence goes on along the minus strand of NC_134803.1, from coordinate 4,615,657 downwards.
CTAATCCTAACACATGCTCTACTACTCTCATAAAAACTCTTGACAGCTCCCAAAAGCTTTCCTCCTATCCCATAAATCTGCATAACCTCCCACAGTGCCTTTCTGTCTACCCTATCATAAGCCTTTTCCAGATCCATGAAAGCCCAAAAAACATCCTTCCCCTTTCCTATAGCTTTCTCACATATCTGTCTTACCACAAAAATCTGATCTACACAACCTCTACCCGTCCTAAATCCACACTGTTCCTCACCAATTACTCCCTCTGTTCCTCTCCTAATCCTCTCAATTAAGATCCTCCCATAAGCCTTCCCTACTACACTCAACAGGCTAATCCCTCTGAAATTACTACATTCACACTTGTCCCCTTTTCCCTTGTAAAGAGGAACTATACAGGCACTACTCCAGTCCTCCGGTACTCTACCCTCTCTCCAGCAAACATTAAATAACCTCACCAACCAGTCCACCATCACTGCACCTCCCTTTTTCAGACATTCTGCATGACATCCATCCAGACCAGGTGCCTTACCTGCTTTCATCATCTTTACAGCTGCCTTCACCTCATCCTTCCTTATTTCTCCTCCATTCTCCTCACTCATCACTCTCATTTTCTTCGCATTTCCCACTGCAGCTATCTTTCCTTCCCTATCCTCCTTCACATTCAGCAACTCCCTAAAGTATTCTGCCCATCTTCCCCTCACTGCCATCTCTTCCATTATCAACTCTCCATCTGTACCTTTTACCTTTTCTTCCCTACTTGATTCGCCTCCTCTTCCTCTCTTAATTTCTTTCCAAAACATCTTTTTATTACTTTCAAAATTGTCAGAGGATCCTACAATTTGATAAGATCAATAAAGGTGGCCTTTACCTACTTCGATGAAGAAATGGCGAAGAAAATACTTGTCACTGTGATAAGGCCTAGAGTGGAGTATGCTGCAACTCTATGGTCACCCAGTACCAAAAAGAATACAAAGAAAATTGAAAAAATCCAGAGAGCAACAACAAAGAAAGCTCCAACACTTTCAAAACTATCATATGAGGATAAAATGGGATAAGAAAATTACAAAGGGACATGAAAAGAAACTCAAAAAGGACTGTTACAGAAGATACATACATTACATACATATATATATATATATATAAAAAGGCTTTCCACACAGAGTGGCGGATGTCTTGAACAAACTGGACGAAACAATAGTGTGTGCAAAAACTATACACAATTTAAGAGCAAACTAGACACTGAGATACACAGATGCAGAGACACCATGAGCGTAGCTCCCTCTCCCGTAAGATACAACTAGGTAAATAAATACACTGATATAACAGTCACAAGTTCCTTCCTAGAGAGATCTGTGGGAGGTTCCAAGAGCCACTGCAAGCCACTGTGGAGTTGTAGGCTATCCACTTGGTGAAACTTGAGGCAATGATTGATTTGACAGTAACTCCCACCATTCTTTTTGAAAAATTAATCTCAAATACATTAAAATTCCCCTTTTCTGTCTCCCTGAAATTCCAAATAACTATCCCAATGTTGTAGGCACAATCATTTTTGTATACACAGTCTCCTCCTTATGGTTATAATTAAATACCCCTTTATCTCATGACACTTTTTATTCCCCTTGACATTTACTTACTTCCCTCACTCTACAATTCTCCTCCATTCTAATTCCTTAATTTACAGCTACAAGTGGCCCTAAATACTTAAAACTCTCCACTTCCTTTAGTTCTCTAGGCCTTACCTCCAACTCAATAAAACTAAATCTTCAAAATACCTTTGCCTTTGGCCACTTGGATGAGTTCACCACAGTTGGAAATGACAGCAGGCTGCAGAGGTCGGCTTTTGTTGTCCACTGGCAGATCTTCGATGGCCAATACCAGCTCCTGGCCACTAACCACTCGACCAAATACCACATGCTTCCTGAAGTGGAAATCCTAATTCTTTACAGTCTATAAAAATGGGGTTCAAAACAATCATCTATATCATATGAGCTCAGTGAAAATGATCAGATCATATCACATATTTGAGATTATATATCTATGTAAACTGAACGTACCCGTCAAGATGAGGAGCGGGCTGGGTTGTTCTACAGAGGAAGGACAAAACGATCATTACGCTTGCGACAATTACTGAGAACCAGGAGGAACAAGCCGTCGCTTATTTACATTTTATTCGGCAGAAGGCACACTCCCTCAATAACTGTGGGAGGGAAGGACATATCATATCTGCCCTCATGTCTGTCAGCACAATGTTGGGGTAAAATGGGCAGCAGCAAACACACCATTTTGCATGTTTTGGAAGCATAACCCAAATGACAGAAGTAGTTTTCACATCAACCATACCTATAAAATTTCAACATTACATAAACTATTTTATGAAAATTCAAGTATAATCATCTCTCAAAATTTGTTGCTTCCATAAGGTGTGAAGCTTGCCCAATGTGCCAAGCATTTCACCATGTGTGCCCAAACATATATTTGATCACATATGCATAAACATACAACTTTCCACTAGACAGTAATGCCCAATAACATATCGATGGGGCATGATTACATAGCCAATCCTTCTGGTAACACTGTGGTAGTCATACTGAAAGAGAGCTTATTACATACTGCTATATAATTTACATCAATCTTCCATATGAAAAATATGACCTAAAAACAAATACAAGATCCTTTCTAGAACTGTATTTCACAGCTAATTCTACAAATTAATACTATTTTTGATCATTTGAGAACAACTGTCCACAATTTTCCACATATACAAAAGTAGAATTAAACTTTACTTACACAAAAAACTGTGAACCATTGGTATCTTTGCCTCTGTTAGCCATAGACAGCAAGAAAGGCTTTTCATGCTGGATGTCAAAGGATTCATCTGTATAAACAATACTTTTGTTAGCAAATCAGCAACAAGTAACATGTGATACTGTAATAGTTTAATATTCAATTACTAGAGTGCTCATCAGGGATGAATCACTATTACATTACTTTTGGTTATTCAACATCAGTAGTCATACCTTCAAACTGTCCTCCATATATGGACTCTCCACCAGTGCCGTTTCCAGCTGAGAAATCACCTCCTTGTATCATGAAGTCCTTGATGACACGATGGAACTTGACACCCCGATAGTGCAAGGGCTTTTCCGTTGTCTTGCCCACACCTGCTTCACCTGTTCCCATATCATGACACGAGGAAAAGATGTTAGCACATTAGTTATAATAATGATATACAAACATATGTACCAAAAGTCCTTGGTGATTGTGAGTCAAAACATTCTCACTAAAAATGTTACTGCAAATGATACATACATACATATACCAAGGCTTTTCCCCCCTTACAAGGGAGGTAGCAAAAAAGAAAAAAGCATAAAATCATTCCCACCCATTCCATCCCTAAATACACTCCACCCTCCCTCCCATCTTAGCACCTCCTGGATGACGGGTCATCCCTGCACCTTGTCCACTGCCCTGGGTCAGAGGCAGTGTCACAAGGCACAGTACATCCACAGCAAGGCTGCTTCATTAAATCAGCGACCCCCCATGCATAAAAGGAGAGGACGGGGAGAAATCCCTTCTTGCTGTGTCCAATGATACTGATAATAATCCATAGATGAAATGTAACCAATATCTTATGAAATTCACTATGTATGTCAGAGGAGGGGTTGTATACACCCAAACCCATTTATTGTCCCTCCATCTCTTACCATCCAATATATATATAAGGTCATTCCTGTCCCCCAACCAAACTGCTAATGTCAAATGTGATACAGGAAAACTGAACTCCTCCATAGCAGGGCCCGACAGCTTAAGCTGCACCACCCCCTACCTCTTCCAATGGAGGTATTTATGGAGCAAACTACATCCCTTTGGGTTGAGCCATTTCCTTGTAAATTTTCATTAATTCATATTTTTTCCCACAATTTTTTCCCTTGCTCAACAGACATTCCTTTTGAATCCAATGTGCCCTTCACCCCATCCATCCACTTCATTCTTGGATTCTTGGTCTTCCCCTCACTTTCATTTCTTCCACTTCTGCATTCCATACTTTTTGGTAGTCCTCACTCATACTTTCCACACACCCTAACTATTTCAGCAATTCTTCATCAATCCTATCTGTCAGTTCTTTCCACCTTTGCTGTGTCCAACCTCCAGATTTCTTATTCTATCCAACCTTGTTCCATCTATCACTCCTTAAATACATCATCTCAACCATGTTAAGGCTCTTCCTTTCTGCCTCCTTCAAATTTCATATTTGTACTCCAGACTGATATAGGCACAATCATTCCCTCGTATAATTTTCTTTTTGCATCCATCCCTTGATATCAATTTCTTGTGACACTTTTTGTGCCCAACGATGTTTACTTGCTTCCAATGCAACATGCAACTCTAAATACTTAAAAGCTCTCCACTTTCTCCAGCCTTTTACCCTTTACAACTCTCCTTCATTCCACAACTACAATCACTACTCATACATCTCATCATTTTACTTTTACCAACATTTACTCAGCTTTCTTACCTCATACACCATCCCAAACTCCAACACTAAAGGCATCAATCTATCCTCTGACTCGGCTATAAACAGTGCAATCCAAAGAACAATTGCCTCAACTCTCACTTCCCTCAATCTCACTCACCAAGCACCCTCATATTTACCCCTCTCACTATCCCACAAGTTAAACAACCATGGCAACATTATACAATCTTGGTGCAGCCCCAAATTCATCGCAAACCACTTGATTCTCGTCCCATTTTGTAACCAATCTGTTTATGTTAGCTACTCATCTACAACCTTGTTTCATCATCCCACCACTCACTACCCTTCCTTCCATTTCCTTACATCCTCCTTGTTCCACACACCATCTTTGCACACCTTGTGATTCCTTCCTTGAAACATCCCCATTCCTCCTCCACTCCTAGTTCTACTCTATCTTTCACTCCCTCCCACTCCTCTCTCAGTTTCTTCTTGTACTCCTCCTTTAAGTAGTTTACTCATGGCACCTTCCTACCTTGTCCTTTTCCTCTTTCTCCATCTATCCTCCACTCTCAACTTATCTTCCACCAAAAAATGATCTGATATTCCCCCCTCCTTGCTTCTTAGAACATGTATACCCAAAACTCTTCCTACTCTTCTCCTGGTTACCACTATATGGTCCATTAATGCCCTATCTACCACCCTTCCATCCACCACTCCCATGTGTACTTATGCTTGACTTTCTTCTTACACACTGTATTTGCTATAATAAACTCTTCACTATACTTTTCTCAGCTTCAACTAGTATTCTTTTTTCATTTAATATACTCACATTCAGCATTTTTCTACCACTTCCCATTCTTTATTTCTCTATTTGTATCAACTTTCAATATACCTCCCTCCAGCTTTGACATGACAATCCAGTCATCCTTCACCTGAATACATTTTTGTCCAGAACTCTATCAATTATCTTTTCAGGCACCACTTCCAAAATACTTTTACTATATCTATACTATTCACTATCTATACTTCTCTATATCTATCTCTTCACTATACGTTTCTCAGCTTCACTTTCATTCAACAAGCTCACATTCAGCACATTTCTACCACTTCCTGTTCTTACTTTACTTGTATCAACTTTCAATATACCTCCCTCAAGATTTGACCTGACAATCCAGTGATCTCTCCCTAATACAATTTTGTCCAAACTCTACTAATTCTGTTTTCAGGCACCTCTTAATAGTCCATCAACACCCTCTTGAACACACTGGTTCTTGCATATTTATGCTTATCTTTCTTTTTGAAACATCTTTTCTATTCCCTATTTTCTTAAGAAACAAGAAAAAAAAGGACACTAAAGCCACAACTGCCTTTATCAGTAAAGAAAATGAACTCAAATATTGAAGGGCCAGAGATTTCACACATCCACCTCAAACACCTCTGCCAAAAAGCCACATGAACTAATATTTTCAACTAATGATTAAACAACAAAATCCCAAACATCTGGAAAAAAGAGCTCACAAATTCCAATCTTGAAACCAAACAAACCACCCTGAAAACCCTGCATCATGATGCAGACCAATCTCACTACTACCTGCAATATCCAAACTAATGGAAAGATTGATGACAGCAAGAATCAGAATCAGTAATGCCCATCTCCCCCAACCAACATGGTTTCAAGAAAGGCCATTTTACCAGCACTCAGATTGTAAACATAAAACAAGGGCTGGAAAGATTTAAAAAACAGAAAGAACAGTTATGGTAGACATATATGTAAATGAGGCTTTTGACAAGGTCTCCAGACACATACTATCTAAAAAGAGCATATTTACAAATGACATTATTCTTATTTCAGAATGAGCAGAAGACTCACAAGATATGCAGTGACCTGAAAAAGTCAAGGTAGGTTTACTGATACACAAGAGCAAAACCAATGTAGCATTCAAAATGCAAGTTCAAAGTAATGAGATTATAATAGATGGTGAGAGTCTTGAAGTTGAAGAGTATAATTATCTATGCCAGATGGTAAGTGACTCAAAATAATCTCACCATCCTACTCCCAAGCAGTGGGAAGTGAAAAACCCCTGTTTGGGCAAAACCCTGTGAGTTGTAGCAAAGGTCAATGTTGAATCACCTCACCATCTGGCTAGGGCTGTTGGGAATCAACACGGAAAGACCGCTGCAGGCCTTGAGAATTGAACTCATGACCACTTACTAAGTTTATGACTGTATCTACTGGGCCCCCAAAATTAAACTCACAAGTTCAAAACTGCATCCACTAAGCTATTGCATGTTCTAAACATTATACTAAGTAAAAAAGGTACATTACAATTTGCTGGAAAGTATTTGTTAAGTATAATGTATAATGCCAGTCATTATACATGCATGAAAGACTTTGAAACTGACAAAGGCGATGAAGACAAAACTCAGTAGTGTGCAGAGGGAGAAATCAATGGTGAGACTAATGCTGAAAGACTGAAAGAGGGCAAGTTAGGTGAGAGTAGATGAGTGAAAGATATTGTGGAGGTGGTAAAAGAGAGGAAGTGGAATTGGGAATGCAAGTTAGCATGAACAAATGATGGGCAATGGAGAAAATGTACTATTGACAGAACCTCATGAGATGGGAAGCATGCAAGAGGAAGGCCAAACAGAAGGTGTAGACGAAATAGTAAAGACTGCAGTAGGATTGTGGCAGAGATTGACATACTTGTGTAAGCCATGGAATGGTAGGAGGGAGGCATTTGTTCAGCAGTGGACTTCAAGTGCCTTATTGATTAATAATTAATTTCACACTATAAGTTTGTTGAAGGGTGGCTGCATGCCTTCTTGTAAATGTATATACATGGATAAACATGTACATAATGCATATGCTCACATTCTTCCCACTCCCAAGCATCTTCTTTTGCCTCCACTCAGAGATAAATACTTCTGTAATCATTAGACCTTATCACAAGTAGAACTTACTATGAACTAAACAAGCTTACCGGTGCAGAGTGTTCTGAAGTTTTCACAGGTTTTTGGGCATACATCACTGTACAATTCAAAGATTATTCTTCCAGCAGGAACACCATCAATGTCCACATCAAAGAAACATCTTTTTCTAAGAGCCATCTGAAAAATTTAAAGAAGAAAAATAATTCAAGTGAATCTGAACTGTGATGAAAATTGCTTTAAAGTATCTAATTACATGTTACCAAAGGGGACTGATACAAACAGAATGGGCAACATCCTGAATAAAATTTTGTATCCCTTCTTTACCATGTAAATAAATGGAATGATGAGAAAGGGATACCAGATACAGTGAACCTAAATAATGAGTACATGTGATTCTCCCACCTACCCATGAGGCTTATACAACTTGACACTAGAAAACCTTAAAAATAATTATCAATTAATTCATAAGGTATTTTTAATTAACCACTTCAATATGACTCAAATTTTTGCGTGCAGCATTGGCTGCCATATGTAATTTCCATCACACTACTTGTATTATAAAATATAAAGTCACTGCTGTATTACTCATTCTCTTTTACTCTGAGTAATGATAAATGCAGAAAATGTGATCAAATCAGTTCACAGAATCTGGAGGTAACTCGTGTACAATTACAAATATATATATATATATATATATATATATATATATGTGTGTATATATATATATATATGCATATATATATGAATGTATGTGTGTATATATATATATAATCAAGACACCACTGACGCTGGCATCCTTGTGTACACACTCACACCTCATGACATCTACATAGGTGTCATTGTACCAAAGTGGTTAAAAATGAGCAAAATAGCAATATACAGTATATGAATCAATGGGGGGGAGAGAGAGAGAGAGAGAGAAAAGTGTGGGATGCCAACATCAATGTTTCTGGCATGCTACTGGCTAGTGAGCTGACAGTAGTTAATTGTGGCACAAAATTCATTTAATATCTATTCTAATTTGTTCTCACATTCCTGCCACTTGTTCAGGTGTTTCAGCCATGAGTGTTTGTTTTGTATGTGTGTGTGAAGTTTGTGATATTTTATGAATGCCCTATATGCTACCCAAATGCCCTGCAACGGGAGAAAGTCAAGGTCCTAGACATGCTGGAGGTAGGACAAAGCACTGTTGCTGTTGACAGCCATTTTGGCTATAATGAAGGCATGATTCATCTGATAAAGAAGCAGTTGCCATCAGTGTTTCAGTTTTCTAAAACAGTACCTGTAGCTCTGGACAAGAACATCATAAGAACGAAATTTGATCTTAGTTATAATATTTACAAAATGTCCATTAAAATAAGAGTATCATTTACACGCCCCCTCCAGACATGCGTCCCGACCCACCCGAAGTCCTTCTCGCCCAAATGGCAGGCTCGCTCGGAAGAACGTGATCGCAAGGCTGCAGCCCAAGCCGCCCACACGATCCGGAGATACAACGAGCACGCCCAGCCCCTCCCTGCCCTAGGCATTGGCCAGCACATGCGGATTCAGGACCGACCGAACATCCCTCCGGTGGGACAAGGTCAGCGTGATCATGGGCTGCGGCAAGTCCAGGGACTACGGAATTCGCCTGACCCCCAGACGCTCCCCACTACAAGGACCCCATTCATAGACCTATCAAAGCTCCCTTTATGTATGTGTGCTTACAGCAACTAAATGCCCATGGGCATTTGCTCTGTAGACCTCTTGGGTACTTGACGTGCCCCCTTTGTACGCATAACCTACCGATTAATAAATCCACAAACTGCACCATCTGTTTCACTGCTGCCCCTTGCAACCATGGTGCAACTCCATTGCCACACACTTTAATCATTCAAACATGGATCAAGATGAGCCCAAGAAAATACAAGCTAGAATAAGCATTCCACAACTTCCTGTAACACTGGAACAGCATTGCAAATGATGATAAGGATGAAAGTGTTTAATGAATTGATGCTTGTATGCCAGCTCTTGATGCTAAAATTCGGTCATTGACATACATATACCAAAGGCTTTTTCCCCCTACACGGGGGGTAGCCAAAAAGAAAAAGGTATAGATCCCACTCCCACCCATTCCATTTCTTATCATTCCACTCCCCTCCACCCTCCCTCATATCTTGGCACCTCCTGGATGACGGGTCATCCCTCCATCCTGTCCACTGCCCTGGGTCAGAAGCAGTGTCGCAAGACACAGCACATCCACAGCAAGGCTGCTTCATAAATTCGGCGATGCCCCCTCTCCATCCCCCCATGGAGAAAAGGAGAAATCCCTTAGGCTGCGTCAAATTTTTTCTCATACATACTTCCTCATCCCCCACCCCCTCTCCCTCATGCATCATCTATACACAACCCCTCTCCATTTACCCCTATCTTCTGTCCTCTTCCTCCACAGACATTCCTCTCTTTTGTAATGCCCCTTTCACCCCATCCATCCATCTCATCCTAGGACGCCCCCTCATATTCACTCCTTCCACATTTCTTTTACTTATCTTTTTTCACTCATTCTTTCCATGTGTCCAAACCATCCCAATACTCTTTCATCAACCCTATCTCATTGACATACCAAGAAAATGTATTCTAACCAGCTGCATCACTGTGCTCCAGCCTAATGAAGATATCACAAAGAAAATAATCTAGAACTCATCATGGGTAGCTGATATAATTCCCCTTGTGTCCACTCTGAAAAGAGCATTTGCATCAAGAGCCAAAGAAAGTGAAAAAGTTGAGGAGATGAAACAAACCAAGTCAGGAATCTACAAGAGGTTGATTTTGCAAAAAAAAAAAAAAAAAAAACAATGACTTGTGTAGTCATAGCTATGTTTTAGGACCCCAGATAGAATTCCAAAATTTTCAGTTCTCAATTAAAGTCACCAACGGTAGACAACGTGAAGAAATTAAGAAAAGCAGGTTTGATATAGTTGAAGCTAGAAAAACAAAGTCTAAACCTTCTACATCTACAGGTAGTAGCATCACTACTGCCAAGGCCATGAATGCTTTTCTTTCTTCTGGTAGTGACAGTGAAGATGAGCAGTTCTCCCCACTGGCAATAACAACTATCAAAATGTGCCTTAAAGAGAAATGCATTGGACCTGACAAAGATTCTCTTCCATGGTGGAAGACCCATGCAGATACTTATCCTGATCTTTTTCATTTAGCAAGATCTTACATTGCTTTTCCACCATCAAGTGTTGCCAGCAAATATCTATTTGGTGGTGCTGGACTGGTGTATGATGAAAAACAAAGCAGGACGAGTGGTGAGAGAGCCAAGAAGTTACTATTTCTGAAACATAACCTGCTCATCATTAATTTCAATTACTGAACCTACTGTCCCCATCTGGGGTATTGGCTGCATGTTATTGTGGGGTTAAAAGCTGCTCAGTAGCATGCAGCTGATACTTAGGTCTTTATGGGTACCCCTATAGACTGGAGATACACATCCTTTTGTCTGTGGTAAAGGAAGTCTGTTCATAGAGAAATGACATTTTACTATACTGTGACTGTCCCTCCATTATGCTGTTCCCCTACTCTTGTTACTGTCCTGTACCACTTCTTTGAACAATCATTTTCATATTTCACTGAACTCTGTGGTGGGGAAAAAAGAATACTGGCACCAAGTCTTTGCACTTGAGTCATAAAAGCTGACAAAAATGAGATGGGGATAGGACTAGGCATCCTTCTCCCTGCAGCACCAAAACATAAGAGAGTCTGGGAGTTTTCTAATCAGAAACCTAAGGTTTTGGTCTTTTAATGTGCATGGATGTGGTACAGATGAGTGTGAAAGGGAAGAGATAGGCAGTATGCTTGTGAGAAGAAAGATGGATGTATTGCCACTGAGTGAAACCAAGTTAAAAGGGAGGGGCGAGTTTGAGTTTGGGAGTGTGTCAAGAGTGAAGAGGGGATGAGGGAGAGAAGGGATGGCTTTACTAATAAGTGAAGAGCCACAAACATAAGGTGGAGTGGAAGGTTTCTTCAGTTTATGTGGATGAAGGTGAAACTGGTGAGGGAGATGTGGGTTTTTGTAAGTGCATATGGGCCTGTTAGTGAGAAGACTGAAGAGGAAAGGGAGGCTTTCTGGATAAATTTAAACAAGTGCATAGAGGGTTCAGGGAGAAATGTCAATGTAGTGGTCTCGGGAGACCTTAATGCTTTTGTAGGAAATGAACCAATAGAGGGAGTGGTTGGGAAGTGTAGAATTCTAGGAAAAAATCATGTAGAGTTGATGGTAGATGTGTATAGAGAGCTGATGATAGCAAATACAGTGTTTAGGAAGAAAGTCAGGCATAAGTACACATGGAAGAGGGTGGTAGATTGGACTGTAATGGACCATTTTGCAAACTTTGAGTATGCGTAATGGTCTGTGTTTTTGGGACCATGTGATATCTTGTTCACAAAAACTGTACAGGAGAAAGCAACTAACTAAAAACCTTCAGCCTCACCCATGCAATAGCCACGTGAAACAAAGCTGGTCAGTGTGTGATAGTCCTTCAGTGGATTTTTTTTTTTTGTGTTGTTAGACATTTTCATCATCAAATAATCATATTAAAAATTCTTTAGATAATTATTCAAATTGAAGTAAATGCGTATAAACTAGACAACCTTATTATATAGACGACTGTCATGCAGCATAGTGACCCTGTGTGAGGTCATTTGGATTACACCTCTCTTCCCCTTCATCAATCGCCCTTTGTACCTCCCATCATCTCTATTATTATCTATGTGTTCCTTCTGGTTATCTCATGTGCCTTGAAGATGTCTTGATGAATAAAATTTGGTCATCCATCAGCCTTATTTCCCTGAGATTATTCACACATGATAAAATGTTAAGAGTTGACAAACAAATTAATTAACAATTAGTGCCATCTCACAAATTATGAAACATGACAAATGAAACAATTAAAATTTCACTATCAAAATTTAATTTCAAATCCTCATCAAAGCTAACAAACAAGTTCAATATTAACATTTTTCGATTCCTGCAGCTTTAGCAATATACCTAATCAATGCTGTGTTGTGTGGTTATGACACAATTCCATCTAATGTCACAGTTTATAAACTGTCACTGACCTCCAAGATGGTGACACGGTCCTCAGCGTCAACCTGGTTGACAGCCCTAAATTCAAATTCTGGGGCCAATTCTGATCTAAAATCACATAAGTACTTTCACAGATTACTGTATATTATGTAAACTGACAGAATAACCAAAATTTGGAAGAGAATAACTGGGTTGTTGGCACTTTGGGGTGGGTTGTCAGCCTTCATGGCTAGGTCATGTTTTAGAATTTATGCAGTTTCATCTCGCCCACAATTTTTTTGTGAAATGTATGTTTTGTCTCTATTCAAACAAGCCAAACCTGACCTACCCTAAAAAACCTAAACCTAACAAATTGCTGTGTAAGTGATCGAGACGAAAATGATAAAATACAATTTTTCTTATCATACTATTTCTTCCAGTGCACATATTCTTTGCAAATTTGCATCCATCTTTTGTCTGATTAGTAATTGGCCCTAACTGCTTCAGTATTTCATCAAACACTAAAATTTACTAAACATCTGCTCATCTAAAGCTATACTTTCACATGATGATGATACATGTTGATGTACCCTTATACTACAGGAGTGGGAACATACATCAATACCAAAAAATATTAGTTCAGTAGCTACTTCATGTAATGCTATACAAAAATGGGTTATCAGCAACTGCAAAAAAACTTGTTTATCTATTTTCACTGTCCAATGATAATGAGGCATGGTTTCCTGAAGCCGCATTTGCATCAAACATGCCACAAGTTAGATAGTAGAGGGAAAAACAACAGATACTTTCTAAAAACTTAAATACATGGAAGAAAATGCCTTTCACGATCTCAGCGAGACTATTCCAGGACCACAACAAATACAGCAAAACCTCGTTCCCACACTTCTTATTTTCAGAACCAAAACTGCAAACAAAATTTGTGCATACATCGATTTACATCACGAGATTGTAGTGATGTTCAATGAAACTATCCACTTGTCGTGTACTGCCTTACAACATACCGTAAAGGATCATTATACTATTAACTATACTCTCTACCTAACTAAGGTAAAGGTTAAGTCAGCTTCACACATACAGTATACACGGTTTTTACTTAAAAACTGGGCACACAAAAAGATGCGTTACCTTTGATGGAATGGGGATCTGTCCAGGATATTCAAAATTTTCAATGTTGTCTTTATACCTTCAATAAATGAACCAAAACACTAAAAAGAAACGATAGTTTTGTTTCAATGTACGGGTCTACATTACCCAGTACCAACGCACGCGCACGTCTGATTTCTATTGTTCAAACGATTTAGAATGAAAATAATTAGGGTTGAATAAATATATTATATTTTGTATATTATTCTATTACATGCATACAAAATATTTACAAATGATATATTATGTTACTCATTTGTATAACCTATTATTTTTACATGCAAAAAAAAAAAAAAAGTCTAAACAGAACGCCCTCTACGAATTTTCATCTGCTTAACTGTGACGTCATAGCTAAACAAAATAGCTACGTGCATAGAAATGGACTTCTCCAAGTCCAAATAAAACAACAAAGAGCGAAGTAGACTTCATATTAGATGAGAGCAAGAGCGTTAGTAATGTTACAGTAAAAAATAAAGTCAACGTAGTGACCCCAGAATGGCAGGTTGCACAGCTAAATTCACTTTCAGAACCGAGAGAAATATACTAGTTTTAAAAAAGAAAATGAACCTTGCAAAGGTTAAGGATAATAATAAGAAATTTAAGTTAGATATTAAAAATAGATTTCAAGCTCTAAGAACTAACGATGACACCGTCGAAGATATGAATTAAAATTTAGTGAATATCTTTGGGGAATCGGCAGAGAAAGTAGAAAGTACAAAAAATATTAGAGAAAACAAATACTCCAAAGCTACAAATAACCTAATTAAAAGAAGAAGGACCATACAGATTAAAAGTGGGAGAGACGAAATAGAGACAAGCTTATCAACAAAAGGCAGAAACCAGAGAAAAGAATGAGAAAATGGATGAGAAAAAGGAAACTATTTGGAAAGGTAAAATCAAAGACTATATAAGAAAAACTATCAAAGGTACCGAGCGCAGACATGCTTTAAGACGGGTTCTCATTAGAGGAGAAATTCACTCCCAGGGGGGAATTTTGGGCTGTCTGGGGGTGAATTCTGACCACAGTAAGTTTATGGGGGTGAGGAAAGCAATTGTAGGTTTTGGCCTATCTGGCCTGTCATCTGGGCTGTCATCTGGCCTGTCACCTGTGCTGACCCAAGTTAATCTTAGGATTAGAAAATGTTGGCCTGTTAAGTAGTTCATAAAAAAATTACTTTTATTCAAGTTTTATATATCCATCAATATTTTCAATTTGCATATTTGTAAAACTTCATTATAAAATTGTAAATGTATACATCCTAATTTGGAAAAAAAAAGTAAAAGGATTTTTAGTAATATTTGCATATTATTTAGAATGCATCTTTTGAAACAGACAATCTTGGAAAGCAGGGGGGGGGATGACATTCTGACAAATGGTAAAAGGGGTGTATGGGCCAAGGCTGAGAACCCCTGCTTTCGGAAGATAGCAAATGATATGTTTGATAAATAGAAATGGAGAGATAATTAAATGCAGAGACAGAATTGTAAAAAGAGTAGGTTTTCCCCAAGAGCTTTACCCGTCAAAGACCGTAGTTGAATCAATAAATTCATATGTAGACGGTTTTACTGTACCAAAGATTACAAACGAAGTAGAATTTGCTCAAAAAATATGAAAAGAGGAAAAGCATATGGGGAAGGTGGTATATCGATAGATCTTTTGTAAGACACAGAGATAGAATATCATATTGATTTAGCTCAGTTGTACACCCAGTGCTTACGTGAAGAAAACGTTCCTGAATCCTGGTGCAATTCTAGTGATTTTACTTCATAAAAAAGGAGACCAGAAGGACTTTAGTAACTACCGAACAATTAGCTTGATATCAAACGTGAATAGATTATTCTCCAAGATCCTTACAAATAGACTAAGCCAAGTTTTATAAGGAAACCAACCGAGAGAAGGCAGGCTTTAGAAGCGGATATTTGACTCTAGACCACTTGCAGGCGATGAAACAACTAATCGAGAAAACGACGGAATACAATATACCTCTGTTTATCTTTTGCAGATTACGAGAAGGCCTTTGACTCGGTAGAACAAACAGCAATACTACTCGCTACACAACCAGGGTACATATGAACAGATTGTAAGGGTTCTAGAAAAGATTTATGCGAAAGGTACCGCTGTAATTTGACTACATAAAGATACAGAAAAGATAAACATCGGGAAAGGAATACGACAAGCCGATGCAATAAACACGAAAGTTAAAAGTAAGAGATTATAATCGATGGTGAGTCTTGAAAAAGTTGAAGAGTATGATTATTTAGGCCAGATGGTAAAAGTGTCCCAAGATCATGACAATGAAATAAAATGACGTATTACAAGTGGTTGGAAAATGTTTGGTAAGTACCAAGGTCTAAGTAAACAGGTCTAACCGCTGGAGCAGTTCTGCGCAGCTTCTGACGTCATTTGGATGCGTCCATTTTCTCTTTGTGATACACTGAAGAAAACTGTGAAACGCCAAGGAAGACAGGAACTATAATATTTTATATATTATATATATTATATATTCATATATATAGACAGGAACTATAATATTTTATATATATATTTTATATAATATTTGTCAGAATATAACTAATTGAGTGGAGCGGTGCGAGCGAAGGCGACGTCATTTTCGAACGACGGACCAGCTTCAACTGACAGCTATAGGACCCGCTAACCCCACTTTGAACAGCCAGGTGACGTTCACGGGCCCGCTGCGCCAACTCCCTCGAAATTCGGTCGGAAGTGGTTAGACCTTATATTCTTAGATCTTGGTAAGTACAATAAGATCCTGAAAGGCCCTCTATCTTTACGTTTGAAACGTAAAATTTGCAATCAATGCATTCTGCCAGCAATAATCTACGGGTATGAAACTTGGAAAATGACGAAGGCGATGGAGACAAAGTTAAGGACTGCACAGAGGAGAATGGAGAGATCAGTGATGGGAATAACGCTGAGAGACCGAAAGAGAGCAATTTGGACGAGAGAGCAGACTAGGGTGAAATATATTGTGGAGGCGGTAAAAGAGAGGAAGTGGAATTGGGCAGGTAAGTTAGTGCGAACGACTGATGAGCAATGGAGCAAGTGTGTTACTGAGTGGACACCACGTGATGGGAAGCGTGGAAGACATAGATCAGAGGGTGGAGAGACGAGATGGAGAAATTTGCAGGAGTGACGTGGCAAATGTTGGTGCGGTCGTGTGAATCATGGAATGCTATGAATGAGGCCTTTACTCAGCAGTGGACTCAGGAAGGATGACTGATTTGATTTGATTGTTATTTACCTTATGTACCGGTCAATAGGTACCGACGAGGGTAGCCAGACCGTGCTAAGGTGGTTGTTCGTAGTTGTAAGTCGTTGAAGAGGATAGGTAGCAATGCTGTGGAAGGATATCAAAGACAAGAAAAAGACTCAAAGTTTCTAATAGAGATGCTTGAAAAATGTATGCAATTGGATGCTAACAACATTAGCACACACAATGTCATTGGACTCGGTGGGAATGGAAAGAATGCAAACAGCCTTAGACCAATATTGGCAGGTTTTGATTCACCTAGAGTGAAGGAATGCGATGCTGCGAGAGAGGAGTTAACTCATCGGGAACAAGGACTATGTGCATGTGGCGTTACACGACATGATTAAATCACAGAGAAATAAAGACAACTTGTAGAAGAGGCCAAAAGAGAAGGAAAATGATGACAAGTCGGGAAACTACATCTACCGGGTGAAAGGCCCTTTAGGTAAAAGAAGGATGGTAAAGATAAAGAAAAGAATAATTAAATTGCTGGTATACAGATGCAGATTTTTTGAAGAATAAGGTATCAGAGTTGAAAGTTAGAATATAACAGTCAGAAAACAAACCGGACATTATTATGATAAATGAAGCCAAATGTCGAGATATAAGCTAACGAAGAGGAAATAAAATTAGATGGTTACAACTAATCCTCAAATATTGATGATGAACAAGAAAGAAATGTTGTCCTTTATGTAAGATCAGTTATAAAGAGTAGAGAAGTAAACCTAGGGTTGTGTTACAAGGAATCTGTGTGGATTTTGATACAACTTCTGGGTAATGATGAGCTGTTGATTGGATGTGTTTATCGAGGTCCAAGTAGTGGCCATGAAAATAATACCAATTTAAGAAAACTCAGAGAAGGCACCTGCAAAGAACTGAACACACTTGCTGGTAACTGTCCAAGAATAGACTGGATTAACTGGAAAACATCAGTGACACGTGGCACTAGTTGAAGAATCTCTGTTGAACACTGCTAGATGTACGAATATACATGTGCCAACGCGTCATGAAACCAAGAGGAAGAGGATCAGAAACCTCAAATCTTTTAGACCTAGTTTTAACAAATGAAGAAAGCAGTCGTGGGCGTTGTGATAAGTAAAGCGATAATATCGCTTTAACCGGAAATTTATCGTTTATCGCAAGACCGGTAGATGGCCTCTTTCGTCGACATGGTTTACTAGTGCACTGCTAACCCTGTGGTGTCTTACATCTGCTCGGTGTTCTTTTAATCTGGTGATTAAGCATCTGTTAGTTTCACCGATGTATTTCCTATCACATCCACCGAACGGGATTTCGTATACTACGCTGTTTATATTTAAGGTTGGGTATTTTTTCTTGATTATAAGGTCCTTCACTTTTGTACCTGTAGAAGTCGCAAGACGAATGTTGGAGGACGATAAGATTTTGTCTAGGTCTCTCGTTAGAATGGAATTTGGGACCACCCAATACGTAGTGTTGGAGTTTTCTCTTTTGCTGCGTAGTATATTACGGGCCTTCTCCTCCAGGGTGCAAAGTAATCCTTTGGGGTATTTGAGTCCTTCAAAAGTCGTTTTTATCATTTTAATTTCATCCGCTAAAAATTCGTCACTGCAAATACGAAACGCTCTTAAGAACAGGCCTATCACTACACCAGTCTTTGTCCTCTTATCATGTGCACTGTAGTAATGAATGAAGTAATTTTTATTTGTCGGTTTCCTGTAAACTTTGAATTTAACGCCACACCCTGACCTTATTAATACGGTGTCTAGAAAAGGTAGCTGTCCGTCTATCTCACTTTCGATCGTGAATTGGATGTTAGAATTCACACTATTTAGATTAGATAATAAGTTTTATATTTTTGTATTGTAGTGGGTAGTCACTAAAACATCGTCCACGTATCTTAGCCATACAGTATCTTCAGATATCATGCGGAGAAAAAACTTGTTTTCTAACATCTCCTTATATAGTGAGGCCATAACTGCACTGAGGGGAGAACCTATCGCTAAACCTGCATGTTGGCGGTATTCTTCACTGTTAAATTAAAAAAACACCGAACCTGACGTGCATGGATATTAATTTCTTGTAATCGCGTTTGCACACGGGTAATTCATTATCATCGAACATTTCCAGTACTTCCTCTACTGCTTCTAGGGCTCCATCAATTGAGACGTTCGTAAAAAGACTTTTCATGTCAAAACTCACCAATTTCTTTGCCCTAAAATTGGTGAGTTTTCAGAGCAACCTAAGGTGGTTATGCAATCACTTAATAAATTACTTCCTTCCATTATAAAAGCGGATGACTTGCCACAAACCCGCGCAGCATCATAGATGCTACCTGAAGTGTCATGCCCATGTTCCTTCACTCCACCCCTCTCCTCTTTATATATGTATTTTCCCTTGATTTTGTATTCCGCTGAAGAGGATCACAGCCAGTGATCGAAATATACGGAAATCGTTATTTCCTTTCTTTTCTTAAGTCCAATCAACAGTGGGTTTTTAGTATATATATATATACATATATATATATATATTTATATATATATATAATTTTTATTCAACCACAAACAACTTTTAATTCCATGCCATCGCAATCGAGACTGAAGAATCGCTCCATATATAGTGAGGCCATAACTGCACTGAGGGGAGAACCTATCGCTAAACCTGCATGTTGGCGGTATTCTTCACTGTTAAATTAAAAAAAAACACCGAACCTGACGTGTATGGATATTAATTTTCTTGTAATCGCGTTTGCACACGGGTAATTCATTATCTCTCTTGATAGCGCATTGGTTTAAGTCACTGTAACTTTGTTACGGGTTAGCTGGGTTCGAATCCTCGGCTCGTCCACGTTTCAATTTCCAACAAAATGTCTCCATCGAGCGATTCTTCAGTCTCGATTGCGATGGCATGGAATTAAAAGTTGTTTGTGGTTGAATAAAAATAAAAATATCAATTGATCGCTGGGAACCATTCAGTGTAGATGGATATATATAATATATATATATATATATATATATATATATATATATATATATGGATTGACTAGATAAACACCATATGAGGACGGAGCCTTTATTTGTACGACGTTTCGCTTATTACAGCTTTTTCAAGTACAAGTTGAGATACAAATGCTTGAGATTAAATAAGGGGAAAGGAGGGAACGGGGAGAGAAAAAGGGGGGGGGGAAGGAAGAGGAGGAGGAGGAGGAGGAGGAGGAGGAGGAGGAGGGTGGGGGGGATTGGACACTGGGAAAGGATGAGAATGCTGGCCCAAACGTCCGAGAGCGAAATGTCCACAAAGGGTGGTTTAAATATTTAATATTTTTGCTGGCCATGGGTATTAGGGGAATAATGTGAGGAGATATGTTAAACATGCCCCTGTTTTGTTCAATAGTGTTCGTTCCTTGAATGATTGCTGCTTCTAAACACTTCCTGCGGATTTTGTCTGGTTCCCGCATCAGCAGCTCTGCATTCTTCCAGTCCATAAGATGGTTTTCCTTGTTTCTATGTGTCACACATGCATTGGTGGTGACATCATGCCTGACGTCATAACGGTGTTCACGTATTCGTGTATTCAGGTCGCGTGACGTTTCTCCGATGTAAACTTTATCACATCCTGAACACGGAATACGATAAACACCGGCTTTGGTGCCCGGTGTCTGGTTGTTGTGTGTTTCCGTCTTCGTGATGTCTTTTATTGTTCTGCTTGTCTGGCACACTATTTCCAAGTTGGTGGTTCTTAAAAGACGTGTCAGGTTGGTGGCAACGTCGCCGGTTGGCAACACGAGACGTCTAGTTGTGCTGTCCTGCTGCCTACGGCTTTCCCGAATCTTAGCGGCCTGCTGTTTGCAATTATCTAAAAGAAACTCTGGAAATTTTAGTGTTAAAAAGGTCTCTTTAATAAACCTGCACTCTTCTTCTAAGTATTTTGCACTACATATCCTAAATGCCCTAAGGATAGGTTTTTTCCTTAGGGCATTTAGGATATGTAGTGCAAAATACTTAGAAGAAGAGTGCAGGTTTATTAAAGAGACCTTTTTAACACTAAAATTTCCAGAGTTTCTTTTAGATAATTGCAAACAGCAGGCCGCTAAGATTCGGGAAAGCCGTAGGCAGCAGGACAGCACAACTAGACGTCTCGTGTTGCCAACCGGCGACGTTGCCACCAACCTGACACGTCTTTTAAGAACCACCAACTTGGAAATAGTGTGCCAGACAAGCAGAACAATAAAAGACATCACGAAGACGGAAACACACAACAACCAGACACCGGGCACCAAAGCCGGTGTTTATCGTATTCCGTGTTCAGGATGTGATAAAGTTTACATCGGAGAAACGTCACGCGACCTGAATACACGAATACGTGAACACCGTTATGACGTCAGGCATGATGTCACCACCAATGCATGTGTGACACATAGAAACAAGGAAAACCATCTTATGGACTGGAAGAATGCAGAGCTGCTGATGCGGGAACCAGACAAAATCCGCAGGAAGTGTTTAGAAGCAGCAATCATTCAAGGAACGAACACTATTGAACAAAACAGGGGCATGTTTAACATATCTCCTCACATTATTCCCCTAATACTCATGGCCAGCAAAATATTAAATATTTAAACCACCCTTTGTGGACATTTCGCTCTCGGACGTTTGGGCCAGCATTCTCATCCTTTCCCAGTGTCCAATCCCCCCACCCTCCTCCTCCTCCTCCTCCTCCTCCTCCTCTTCCTTCCCCCCCCTTTTTCTCTCCCCGTTCCCTCCTTTCCCCTTATTTAATCTCAAGCATTTGTATCTCAACTTGTACTTGAAAAAGCTGTAATAAGCGAAACGTCGTACAAATAAAGGCTCCGTCCTCATATGGTGTTTATCTATTCAATCTTGTCGGCAGACTGCCACTTTTAAGCATATATATATATATATATATATATATATATATATATATATATATATATATATATATTATATATATATATATATATATATATATATATATATACATACATACAGGGTGGGCCACAAAAAGAGGGACAAAAATAAATTCATATTTTCTAAGAAAATAAAATTTTCTTTCTTATTTTCAGGTGAGGTAGACAGAAGACCTGCAAGTTTTGTCTGGCAGCAGGATGGACCACTACGATCACTTTTCAATGGAAGAGAGGACCAGGATTGTGGAGCTGTATTTTGCAACTAAGCCGCCTACACTGGTTCAAAAACGGTTTCGACGCGAACATCCTGAGAAGAAAATTCCACATCGTCATACTATCACACGCTTGGTGGAAAAGTTCAGAAACACTGGAAGTGTGATTAACAACAACAAAGGCCATTGTGGTCCAAAAGTCACAGCGAGGACGCCAGCTAACATTAAAGACGTCAGGGACCACTTGCAACAGTCGC